>NC_141061.1:51350131-51935131 GCF_041138505.1 Cibotium barometz | reverse complement strand
CTCCCCATGTCACTCTCGCTATCCTTATCTTTTCTCTCTCTGTGTCCTCCCTATCTCACTCTCTCTATCCTTCTCTTTCCAAACTCTCTCTATCTCTCCCACCTTCTCTATCCTTCTCCCACCCTCCCTCTCTCTCCTCTCTCTCCCTCCCTTTAACTCTCCTCTCTCTCCCTCCCTTTAACTCTCCCACCCTCCCTCTCTCTCCTCTCCACCCTATTCCCTCTCTGTCTCTCTCCTTGTCCCACCCATACTACCCTCTCTCTCCTTCGCCCACCGTCTTCCCTCCCCCTCTCTCTTCCCATCCTTTCACTCTCCTACCCTCCCTCTCTCTCCTTCTCTCACACTCCCTCTCTCTCCTCTCCCTCCCTCCCTTTCTCTCTTCCTTTCTCTCTTCCACCCTCGCTCTCTCTCCTTCTCCCATCCTCCCTCCCTCTCTCCTCTCTCTCCCTACATTCTCTCTCCCATCCTCTCCTCTCTCTCCCTTCCTTTCTCTGTCCCACCTTCCCTCTCTCTCCTTCTCCCACCCTCCCTCTCTCTCCTCTCTCTCCCTCCCTTTTGCTCTCGCACCCTTCCCTCCCTCCTCTCCTTCTCTCACCCTCCCTCTCTCTCCTCTCCCTCCCTCCCTTTCTCTCTCGCACCCTCCCTCTCTCTCCTCTCTCTCCCTCCCTTTCGCTCTCCCACCCTCCCTCCTCTCCTTCTCCCACCCTCTTCCCTCTCTCTCTCTCTCTCTCTCTCTCTCCTTGTCCCACCACCGCCCAGCCCACACTACCCTCTCTCTCCTTCTCCCACCCTTTTCCCTCCCCTTATCTCTTCCCTCCCTTTCACTCTCCCACCCTCCCTCTCTCTCCTTCTCCTTCTCCTACCCTCCGTCCCTCTCCTCTCTCTATCCCTCCCTTTCGCTCTCCCACCCTCCCTCTCTCTCTCTCCTTGTCCCACCCTCCCTATACATAACCTCTTCATCCAGATGTTATTACATGTGGATGTTATTGCATCTTGATGTTATTATATGTGCATGTCATTGCATGGTACTCCATGCCCTTTGCATGTGATTCCATATCATTTAAACCCTTTACATGTGACGGCATATCATTGCATGAGAGTATAATTGACAAGGTGAATAATTTCAAGATTTATACATACAAGATATCTAATATGCCCTGCGTGAATGCAAATTTATTAAGGTCAATACTTTTTCAATTATGATTGAGATTATGGCCTAATTATTTGAGAGGAAGAGGGAGTGAGAGAGATAAGAACATGATGCTGCTATTCAAAACATACACTAAACCAAGAATTTGACATAATTAATCAAAACAAGAACAAATCTAAAATTTGCCAAGGCAATTAATATAAAAGACAAGGTGATCTATAGTTAAGACCACTTTATTCCAAAAAAAGGTTATTACATGGGCTACTCTACAATTTAACATTGTTTAAAATTGAAAACATACTATAACTACCTACGGATCCTACACCTATACACTTTTTTTTGGCTACTCTATTCTTTCACTCCTCCTGTAGGGGCTCCTCCGTCTCTTTAGCAATATATCCAAAACTTTGCCAAGTGCCGACGGCACTTCCAATCTTCATGTTCCACATGAACAAATCTCTAGAATCATTAGGCTCATCCGCTAGCATCTTTATCTAAAGATTGCATGCCTCTGTTGTGATTTTGAAATGTTATGTTGCATCTCCGCCCGTTTTGTTGCATAAATCTTTGCAAACCCTTTCCACGGTTTTCTTCAAAGTATAGCTAGGGTCATTAGAAGAATCCATTAGAGATGAACAAAGGTAGTTGATGGTCATGTGAGGGTTGTATAAGGAAGAGAATGATAGTGAGGGAGATAAATACAATGAGAGGGAGAGGAAGGCAACAAGACTTGGAAGTGATGATTAGAGTAAGAGGCAGGGGGTCAAATTTATAGATACACAAAGCAAAAAGCAAAAAGATACTTTGCATTGTTATCCACTAAATTTAGAAAAGTAGATGCATGGCTTTTCCCGAAATTTAGAAAGGTACATATATGGCTTTCCCCTAAATTTTGAAAAGTAGATGCATGTCTACCCACTTTTTTTAAAAAAGTAGATGAATGGAATGAACATATTCAAGCTATTAACATATAACCATATTAATTATCTTGCTAAAACATTAAAAAAACTAAAAGTAAATAGTCCTTGCTAGAGAATTGAGACATCAGACATTTTATTATTGCAACATGAAGGATCTTTTCAAAACTACAGTATAATGTCATCGACAGTACTAGGTCCTTTTCACATTGTTCTCGTGTCGTTGAACGTTCTCATTAGGTCCTTTTTTAGAGTGGGTTGATGTATAAACATATTATGGTTCGCACATTTAACCCAAATATACGCAAATATACAAAGTAAAGGTGCTTGCATGAAAAATATGGTCGTCCAACATATACCTTGATTTGAAAATCGGGACATGTGCATGATGGATTCTTTCCCATAGTCACCTGGTATTTTTCATTGCATACTAGTGATTTCTCAGTCTCAATTACAAAAACTTCCATCTGCCCGACCTTAATGACCAAATGCTCAAAGACCGTAGCTGTACTTGAAATTGCCGAATCTATTCTCTTAGCTGCCATATCTGATATGCCACTTTTGTACCTTGTTGATCGTTGGCCTACATCATTTTCTTTCTGACATTGTTCCTTTTGCAACACAAACCCACTAGCCTCCAATTCTTGAATCTCATCCACAGTCAGGTTTGTACCTCGTCCCACTGGCCAAACAACCCGGGGGTCTAGTAGGTGATTGACAGATGGTGTTACATACTCTCCAAGTATGATCCACGCTGCTGTTACAAAACCACATGAACTAACGCCTTTTTCCCCTAGACCATTCTCTCATACTATAGAAAGAAGGAGCTCTGGAACACCTTGTCTGCAGTTCTTGATGCTCTTTTTGCACTTGCCATCTTGGCCACCTAACCATCCTTGGTAAGTTACCTTGCTGTGTAGAGATGATTGACCTATAGCCCGCATGAATCGTGTATGTCACTCTCCACAATTTCATGCACCTTTGCTTCAGTTGTCTCTACCTCTCCATTGTGTTAACCACCTGTAGTCAAAGGAATAGTGGGTGGAAAGCTTAATCTCCTACCTTATTTGTTGCATGGGTGGTTTTCTGTGACATACTCTAGACGATGATATGAGTTATCTTCCTTATAACTGTGGGTTTTTTACGCTGGCTAATAGTAATGTTATCACCAAAAAAGTTTGGTTGCGCGTGCATTGGTGTGCCACTCACTGCTTCCCCCACCAATCTACTCGTGCTTGAAGTACTTGGAGCTTTTGATGTTTTGGCCTTCTCCATTACCTTTATTATTGTAGGGCCTGCTCTGTGATATTTACCTTGTTTGAATGCATGCTTCTTTGTGGATTGCAAGAGGGCATTAGCAAGGTCTGAAACAGCTGTATCATATAAAGAGATGGTTCCCCTTAAACCCTCTCCTACTAACCAACTTGCATGTTTCGTTTTTGCTAGATTGGTGATCGACATGTGCAGCACACAAGCATCATCGACATCTTACAAACAGGAAATTAAGTTAATTGCAAGCTCCAACCGTATTCTATAACCAGATAGTTAAGTTGACAATTTAGATTCAAAATACAAGCATTTTTTTTCGAGAACCAAGAAAATAATACTTACCCCTACAAGATGTTTCCTCCGATGGGGATATCTAGTATGCTACCAACTAAGTCAACAATCCATGGATGGTAAGTTTGCATCTACAACTTTATCGTTCATCCACCATGATCTAATGTATTTGTATTTTAAAAGTGCCTCTTCCTCACTCAATGCACAACGGCATTGAGACGACATAGTTGCTAGTGCTCTTCCTGAAAATTTCCTAACTACATATTGTACTGTATGGATGTTCAAGCTTTGTTTCCAATAATGAAAAAGACACGAACGCTCTCACGACCTTCCAATATATTCTCTAGTCCATTATTATAGAATGTCCTAACTACCCTCTAGTTGGCTCCAGACTCTTGGCTCCAGCCTCATCAGCCACATGAAGCCAAAAAAATCTAGCTTGGAGAAGCCTTTTTGGACCACAACATTGTTAATCATCTCCCAGAAAAGCACTTGTGCCACTATGTCCTCCTGTTTCATTTCACAAGTTGCAATTATCATGAGCTCTTGCAAGCTGCATGCCATCATATGACAATTGGAAAAGTACTAAAAATAATATCAATTTTTTTTCAAGAACTTTACAAGACCAAACTCTACCTTGGATCATATACATGTGCAGCCATTGTTGTCCATCCTTGCACATGCCTGACGTGATCAAAACAAACCCAAGCCTTCCTCAAATCCTCTTCTCCTGTTTGGTGTATACAGTAAACCCGATGTAGGCCTTGTGGTTGACATTTTAAACACATAACACCGGTCTGACTCATCCAAATCTTGCCCAAGAAAATGACTACCATGGAAGAACTCAAAAGCACACTTTCTCTTCAATTCTAGGATACTTGACTCTGCTCCTTACACTGAACTGCTGATCCTACAAGCACGCACCATCCTCTTGAATCTACAAGAGAATTGGACAACTTAACAAACTATATATAAACATTCATTCACAAGAATTACCAAACAATTAAAATCAATATGGAAAGAACATTACCTTTGACATTGAATTAGGGGATGCATGTGTTCCAATAATAGTGACAACTCCATGTTGCTAATATTTGATTCATTCTTCATATGCTTCCTGATGACAACTGCATCCAATATACGAGTTGTTTGGTGATATCCATTTATACCTTCCTTGGACCACTTGTAGCAACCTCTAAAATTACCTCTTGCACAAGTTTTCTTATCTTTTGCAATGCATGCCTTGATGTGCTCCTTTGTACCTCATGCAAATGTTCGCCTTGATGTATCATCAATCTTGACATGTGGATCAGCACGCATACAATAGTACACATTAGCACTACACATTCTTCTATATACAGGTTTGTTCTTGTAATAGACACAAGCTAGTGATCCATATCCATCCGTTGTTAAGCCCAGAGAGGGAAGTTTCTGTGTGAGCTTATAGAAAATTAAAGATTTCATAGGTAAGCAACTCTACCCTGTATAGGAAGTTTATAATTCAGATAAAGGCTCATATTTCCTAGACACAAGAGCATTAATAAGTGGGGAATCCAATTCTCTACTTATATATAGGAATATGGCATTATGTTACTTGGAAATCTCTTAAAATTCCCCATATATTGTGAAATTCCATATGTAGAAGACAATTAAAAGTTCCTTATGGTGCATACAAGCAATGCACATGTAAGAGCAATGTAGTCATGCAACAATAAAAACATGTAGTGAGAGGCAAGGGTAAAAATAACACATAGAAAATAGGAAGCACAGAGAGAAAAAGGGAAGGAGGAAGAGAAGAAGAGGAGAACAAGAAGAAGCGAGAGGAAAACCAAAGAAGAAGAGAAACAGAGAAGAAGGGAAGGAGGAAGAGGGGAAGAAGAAGAAGCAGGAGAGAAAAACCAAAGAAGAAGAGGAAGGAGAGCAAAAAAGAAGAGGAGGGAGGAAAAGCAAAGAAGAAGTGGGAGGAAAAGCAAAGAGGAAGAGGAAGAGGAAGAGGAAGAGAGCAAAAAAGAAGAAGAACAAGGAGAGGGAGAAGAAGAAAAAACAAAAGAGGGAGTTAAAGAAAACGAGAAGAGGAAAGAGAAGAAAAAAGAGGGAGAGGGAGAAGAAACAGAAGAGGGAGTAAAAGAAGAGAAGAAACAGGGGGAGAAGAAGAAGAAACATAAGAGGGAGTAAAAGAAAAGAAGAAGAGGAAGAGAGAAGAAGAAGAAGAAGAAAAAGAAGGAGGAGAGGGAGAAGAAGAAGAAGAAGAAGAAGGAGGAGGAGAGGGAGAAGAAGAAGAAATAGAAGAGGGAGTAAAAGAAAAGAAGAAGAGGAAAGAAAAGAAAAAAGAAAGAAGTAAAAGTAAACGGAGGAGCCCAAAAAAAAAGATGGCAAGTAAGAAAGGAATGGAGAAAGAGAAGCAATTAAGAAAAAAACAAAAAAAAAAGGAGAAAGAGATCCAGAAAAGAATGAAAGAAAAGGCAAAAAGAGAGAAAAGAAGCAAAAAGGAAAGGAAGTTGATGGAAAAAGAAGTCGCCTCACATAAGAACCGGCCAAACTTCTTCTCTTACCCACCAACCTCACGTTAAAGAACTTGTCTGCCAACCTCAAGCCTCTCTTCACCTTGTTTTAACTCATGCCCCTTCATATATTCTTTGTTTCTATTTGACTTAGCCACTTCTTAACTGAGTACTTCACATAAGACATGTGCAGTTCTCTAAATCTAAAAAAAATAACCCTTGCACAAGGAATGCACCAAAGATGTCAAAAGCTAATTAGCCAAATATGATTCAAGTGGTGGTTCATGCTAGTCCTTCTTGACCAAGATTGCTACTCGTCACCAGATGCCGAAGTACTACAAAGTATATGCATTTCTTAGCTGAGCACTTCATATATGTGCATTTCCCTAAACCCAAGGACATCACCCTCGCACAAGGAAGCACCAAAGATGTCAGAATCTAATTAGCTAAATATGAATATGGTTCTTCTCAAGCAAAACCTCTCATTGCTAGATGCTAAAGTACTACAAAGTGTGTATCCACCATACCCTTGTAGCCACCATCTATGTATATCACTAGATTTTGTGGTTTGGTTGGGGGTGCGTGGTGTGAAAAGATGCAGGGGAGAAGAGAGCTTGAGCTTTTGCAAGCACACACACACACTTACACAAACCCTAGAAGAGAACACAAAAGGTGAGAGGCTGAGAATTCTTCTTCTTCTTCTTCACACAACCAAAGAAGTTCTACTAAGAAGATAAAGTGACTAAGACACATAACAAAGTATATACAAGCGGTCCATAATGTGAACACGCTAAGTGGAGTGGGTAGGTGTGGACTAGTCGGTGTAGTCCAGCTGTAGAATCTCTAGCGAAGATATGTCAGTGCCAGCTACCAAACCCGCCAGTGATGTAAATGTCGAACAGTCATGCAGGCGCCTCGTGAGTGCCAGCTCATGTTGATATCTCAACACTCCCCCTTAAGCTCAACTCCAACTCATGAACTCCAAGCATATCTCGAAATCTGTGGAGCTTCTCAGCTCCAAAGGCCTTCATGAAGATATCAACGACCTGATCCATAGGCCAAGTCCATGTCGGCCTGCCAAGACTCTCTCCCTGATGAAGTGGTAATGTACCTCAATGTGTTTTGTCCGCGCATGGAAAATTGGGTTCCTGGCCAACTGTATACTACTAAGATTGTCAGAATATATGACAACCTTTCTCTCCACATTCATGCAACCCCAAATTAGCAAAGTAGCTTGCGTAACCAAGCTACCTCACACGCTGCCACCGTAACTTCTCTGTACTTTGCCTCTGTACTCGACAAGGCAACTGTGGGCTGCTTCTTGCTACTTCATGTCACATCATCACTCCCCAATGAAAACATAAATCCATTGGTAGATCTCTTGTCTGAGATGCTACCTGCCCAATCTGCATCTGTGTACCCATATAGCTCCAATGGTATACCTGCTGCATAAAACAATAGTGGCCCTCAAATACCAAAGTGTGTGTCGCACACTGTCAAGATGTGGTTTGCGTGGAACTTGCATATAAACTGGCTCTCTAAGGCAACAGTGTAACTCAAATCTGGCCTGCTGATCTCATGACATAGATCAAACTCCCCACAATCTTCCTATACATAGTGGGATCCTCCAACACATAACTTGCATCTGCACTAAACTTGCCATTTTTATCTAATTGCACCGAGATTGACTTACAATCAGCCATCCCATACTTGGATAAAATGTCCAATACATACTCTCTGTGTGACAGCCAAATACCATCAGGTGTGCGAATGACCTCAATTCCCAAAAAGTAGTGTAGATCTCCCAAATCCTTCACCTCAAACTTCCCTTATAATATAACCATATTTTTTGATATCAAGGTGTTGGATCAAGATGGCATACATGGCTCTACTCTCAAGGGGTCATGTATTAGTTCTCGTAGTACATTGTTGCATGTATATGCATTATTGGCTCATGGGATCATGCACGAGTATATAAAGAAAGGGAAGCATTATTGTCTCATGGCAGCATGCATGAGTACATAAAGCAATCTCATGTGTAAACTACCCACCTGGAAAGCATTTAACAATAAGAGGTATATTCCAAGATGAGTGGTGGCACTGCATGCCATCACCTTCCATTTGACACTTGAAATCAAGGATGTCACTACAAAAGTACTGTTGTGGTCTTCTTACCTACTACTAGTAGAAGGATCTATTGGGTTATAGCAAAGGTCAAGAATGCTTGTATTAATGCTGCAACATGGGAGAATGAAATTACATATTGTGCATCATGTCTTTGTCATGTGTTTAATTAGTGTCAATTGTCTGAAATCATGTTTCTATTTTGTTCTTTCAAGGCACAAGCATTGGTTTCATTCAATATTTTGTTATATGCTCTAATACAAAGTAGAAGCCCATAGGCCCCCCATGTTGGTTTCAGGGTAAAAAACAAAAAAAAGGATTTACATATTCTCCAAAGATTTTCAAAGGTTTTACCACCCTCTTCTCTTAGAAACAAATCTTGCATACTTGGCATGGTATAGGAGGGAGTTTTGCATTGTATTATTTTTTATAGGTACAACGTAGATAACCAATTTTTGCTTCACAAAACTTCCTACATAAACTCTTTTTAATATGGTTGGGTGCACTTTTTCGTGTCCCCAAATTATGATATTTAAGAATATATGTTTAAACACTTTTTTCTTGATTCTTACTATTATGCATTGTGAACACACCGTGAAAGACTTGATTATATGGGAGATTGATAGTAAGCTAAATCGTAGTGCCAATTCCCTTAATATTTACCACCTCATGTTCATATAGTTTAGATTTTTTGTGGTCCCAGGTTTTGGCAAGGCTTAGAAGATAGTGCTAATTCCCTTAATACTCACCACCTAATGTTAATATTATTAAGAATGTTCCTATAGTTTAGATTTTTTATGGTCCTGGGTTTTGGCAAGGCTTAGAAGATAGTGCTAATTCCTTTAATACTCACCACCTACTGTTAAGAATTTTTCCAATCCTAGGTTTTGGCAAGGCTTATAAGTTTTGGGCTTTGATTAGTTCAAGTTGTGGGCTTTGATTAGTTTTGGTACAAGTCTTTCGGCCACCATGTATAGAAAGCCATAATTTTAGGACTTAATATCTTTGCTTATCTTCCTATTAGTGTAAGAGTCCAAATTTGCTTGAAAACACCCATGTATGAGTAGTCGTTTTTTTCCACTCACTTGGTAAGAAAGTAAGGTTTTTTTCAATAATAATAAAAGATTTGCTTTTGAAGAAAGCATGAATGGTTTTAGCTTGGGTTTTAGAAATCTAAGCTTTTTAAAAAAGGTATAAATACCTTGTAATTTTGTAAGATTTGTCCGATTCCAAGCAATCTACACAATTTATTTTCTTTCGTAATCTTGAAATCTAGCGCGTCCTTTTTGTGAGCTAGGTGCGATTATTACATTCTTCTTTTACTTGAGTGGTGTAGTAAGTGCAAAAAAAAAACCCCCAACACAGAGAACGAGCCACTTAGTAGTGAAAAGCTCAATTAAAAAAGTGCTCATTATGTGATATAAAAAAAACTCAAATATTAAAAAAGTGTATCACATGTAAATGGCATGTAAATGGGCACTATCCCACACATTAGAGTAAATGGGCACTATCCCACACATTAGTAAAGTTATTGCTACATTGTCTTGGCATTTCCACCTCATCATCGGCAATCCCATGGTGGCAACAGTTTGTTATGCTTGCCCCTCAAACTCAACACTCATGGTGCCTTCCATGGATACAACCCTAGACAGCACATGAGTACCAGCACAACATGGGAGAGCTGCATGTTGCAAAAACAAAAGAAATGTTGGGTTCTCATCAATAACAAAAAATGTGTTGGGCTCTCTTCTTTGCCTTCTTGCTCTTGTATCATCTTTGATACTTTCAAGATTTTCTTGTGTATGTGTGTTGGTGTTGACCACAAAGATACCTTGCACTCAAAATGGGGATGTCGAATTGATGTTTGGACATCAATATAAGTTGGGGACTGCACTTGAAAGGGGAATGTAGTATTTTCATTCGGACATCAATATTAGTTGGGACTGCACTCAAAATGGGGGTGTAGTATTATCATTTGGACATCAACACTATTTGGGACATCAATGTTAGTTTGGACTCCACTCAAAAGGGGGATGCAGTATTGTTGTTTGGACATCAATATTATTTGGGACTTGGTTTTTGGTTTTCACTTGATACTTCAAAAAGGCCTCATTTTATGATCTCTATAAAAGATAATATTAACAAGCCAAAACAAGTGCCCACAACACGTATGTACTAGACTCATATGCTATGCTATATGACTTTGTAACAGTTCAGTTTCCTCCACTTTTATAATTGAAAGTTCTCTAGTATAAACAGGGAACGGCATGTTATCTTAATATTATAATTTTAAAGGGAGACTTGTGAAACCTCCTTACCTTGTGTATGGTCTTTTTTTTCACTAATGTACACATGCACTTAATAAGCATAGACATTCTCACAACAATTACTTTTAATATTAATACTAAAATGTTAAAGTGCAAGGAGTTTGTAAAATGATTTTTCTTCAATGATTAATGCCTTTTTCTTGACAATTACACTAATAATTTTAACAAGTGCACTTCTGACATTATCTTTGTCATTACTTGTTGATGGACAATTGGTATCCGATTCTCTTATTGTAGTCTTATCGCATTCCATTATACCAACATTGTTCCGTTGCATGGTTTGGTTTGCATATGCAATAACAATACACATTTTAAACATAATAAGAAACTCCAAGAACAACTATTACCTAATCATTCTAGCTTTCTTTTATCTTAATTTTATTTTATAAAATTACAAGAAGGGTATCAGCTTTGTGGAAAGTCTTTGTGGAAAGAAAGAAAAGTACTTTATAGGGAATCTTTCATTGGTGTAAAGTTCTCGACAATTCATCGTTCTCGCACAACACTAAACTTCCTTATAGTAGGATAAATTTTTTATTTACGAATTGCCTCATATTTTTTGTGGCTTTGCTAAGGTGTGGTAGCTTGGTTCTTGGTGTGTATGTATGTCAACATTTCTTTCTTTGAAATTCAGCCCATTTCACTTGAAGTGGTCCATATAAGTACCTTGTAATATATTTATTTGGCAAAGTTTCAAAATATTGAGTATTTCTTGACTAGAGATACACTTATGTGGTATCATATCTTGCCTTACAACTTAAGGCAAGATTGTGATTTTCATTCTCAAGATTTTTGCATGCGATTTGTAAATAATGAGAAATGACTATGTAACGTAAACAATAGACCTCAGAAAGCATGCAAAAAAGAAAAACACATGAGCTAGAGAGAAGGCAGAAGATTGGGTTCCAATTACCCCCCCAACAAGTGTGTGCCAAAAGCATCCCCACTTGAGTATTTATAGGTTTATTAATTCCAAAAATAGGTATAGGGCTATTTTTGCCCGAGTTTGCTCTACAAGCTTTCTTTTACAAAAATATTGGGTAATAAAATATCAAAAATCCCACTCCCGTGATAGTCCTCTCGGTTGAGAAAACAACCGTCCTCGGTTGTAAATAGCAGTGCACACAGATGATTAAACACGTTAATCGTTCCCATGTGTAAGTAATGATCGCGTAGGCGTCCCTATTTAACCAAAGAGCTTATGACTAACATTCCCTCATGTAAATGTCAACGCACACATCCAATTAACACAGTTAATCCTGACAATATTATACCAGTGCACACAACTACTGGTTAACACATAGTTAACCCTGGTTTAGACCAAAATATGTTAGCGTACATAGCCTATTAACACATAGTTAATCTTGATATTATACCAGCACACACATAGTTGGTTAACACACAATTAACCCTGGTTTAGGCCAAAATTGACATGGTTTGCAAAGTAAACTAAGTCCGAGCATGGCTCAAAGGCTCTCATTGACATGGAATACCTCGAAACTCAGAGACGAATGAACACCCGATTCCAATAGAATAAATCCAAGATTCACTTTGTTTCTACAAAATAAATTGCAGCACTAAGAGCAAGATGTTAATAAGTTAGTTCAAAAATGTAAAATCCATCATGAATTGCAGATTTGGAATATAAACTTTGCTTTTCGTAGGTTCTGGCAAAAATAAATTAAGACTAGAAAAACAAGCATAATCTTACATTGATGTATTTTTGGCTACAAAATGGAATGGTTAAGAAAAATAAAAAAAATTAAAACAATTCGAAAATAACTCAGAATTTAATCACTAGGTAAAGATGAGGACTTATCGTGGGTAAGTCAAGCTAATAATTGTCGGAATATAACAACAGTCTTAAACAACTGCTCAATAGCATCCTCAGCAAAAGCTCAATGCAGCTCCATGGAAGAAATCATCGGTATAACCCAAGTCTCGAATCCACATCTAAAACCATTGTATCCCAAACGGTTTGGTCATAACTATTTACTAGAGATACCATATAGCGATGATCTCGGAAAGCTTAAGTCCTTTTTTTTAAAGGAATGCATAATCGAGCAAATTGTGAGTTGCACCGTCATTAACCATGATATCGTCTTTACGTCCATTGATAGTGCCTCTTCGAATTGATCGGTACTCAAAAGGATATAAGTTCTAAACAATATGTACTTCTTCTCCTCCTCCTCTTCTTCGAGTCTTCTCCTCTCTTCTTCTTCTACTCCACCTTCTTCTTCCTCTTCTTCTTCTTCTCCTCTTTTCTTCTTCTTCTTCTTCTTCTTCTCCTCTCCTTCTCCTCTTTTCTTCTTCTTTTTCTTCTCTCTTTTCTTCTTCTTCTTCCTCTCTCTCTTCTTTTATCCCATATCTCATTTTGCAAGGTTGGACAAAAGGGTATAAATAGGAAAGTAAGGCCTACATATATTTCATCTCCTATGGGTGCCTAACGTCGCTCTCACTCTATCGGCAGTGGGTGACGGCTCTGGTAGTTTTGACAACTTCTTGCTTTCTACGCGCTTGTGAGGTGTTGCCTACTTTGTCGACCGACGGTGTGTGTTTCTTGCCGCCGTGTGGTGCGTGTCTGCCTATCGATGTTCACTGTGCCAGCCGCTCTGGTTGTCGGACTGTGACGTGTGGTGTACTTTGGCATCTGTCATGTCCCCATGCTAGGTCTTGGGCTTCGTGCCACCGCTCTGTCATCTTCCCACCACAGAGGACCATTGGTCCCGCACTAGGCCATTTGAGTGTCCCAAACACACCTTTTGTCTGATGGCGGACAGAGCATAGCCAAGTTCTCATACCACTGTACTGTAAACAGGAGACCTTGAAAAGCATGCAAAAAAGAAAACCACGAGCCAGAGAGAAGACACAACATTGGGTTCCAATTTCCCCCCAAGTGTGTGCCAAAAACATCCCCACTTGAGTATTTATAGATTTATTAATTCCAAAAATAGGTATAGGGCTATTTTTGCCCAAGTTTGCTCTACAAGCTTTCTTTTACAAAAAGATTAGGGTAATAAAAGTACCCTAACCTTTTTGTAAAAGAAAGCTTGTAGAGCAAACTCATCCGTCCATTGGAGACTTTGGCCAATGCAGACATGAACCATCTTGTGGAGGACTCTATTGATGATTATGGTATTCTAGATGAGATTTTAGGTGACTTCTTCATGTTATGTGCTAATGAAAGGACTTGGAAAAGCTCATATCCTCTTGATAGACGTGCATACGAATGAAATCAAGGATACAAAGATACAAAATGATGCTATGCCATTTGTGAAAGGATGGCTTGCTATTGAGGCGTTACCTACTCATGAAAATAAGTTGGAGATAGGTTACATGGAAGAGAGCTCAAGTGAAGAGTTTGGGGTGCTAGGCATGTGTATTGGGCCTCACTTGGAAAGTTCTATACATGTAAATGCTCTCTTGTAGTCTTCTAAGAAGCTATAGAGCTTTGCTGTGGCCTTGTGATGATGAGCATTAGATTCTGATTGGTATGCTCTCTTTGGATGATTTCAAGATTCTTCTCAACACATCTTCTAATTGGAAAGTATTTGACCGAGGACAAATGCCAAAACTTCAAGGGTTTGATCAAGTGGAATGGATGGCTCAAGGCTTGGAGAGATGGAATGATTTTTTTGGATGTCATCAAGCTCGAGATATGATATGACTACCAAAAAGATCATGGACCAAGGAATCAAGATCAAGTATTTAAGTGGCTTGTGCTTTGAGAAGAGATGATCAATAAGGATTCATTTAAAGATAGAGATATGGTGAAACATCAAAATTTCATCACCAACCCTGGAGGATGCATGCAGTGCGAGAAGGCCTTGCTAAGTTGACAATTGTATGTGTACTTATCAACTTAAGGGAGTAAATGTCTAAGCTGACACTTGTATGTGTACTTATCCACTTAAGGGAGTAAATGTTAGGATTTTTCCTAGTCCTAAGTTATGGCAACACCTAGACGTTTTGGGCTTTGATTAGTTATATAGCATATATAGGAAGCCGTATTTTTTAGGAGTTCCATCTCTTTGCTTGTGTGCAAAAGGCCAAATTAAAAGCACCCATGTATAAGCAAGGGGAATATAACACCATCAGAGGAGCATTTAGAACAAAATAATGCTCTTATATAGAATGTAGAAGAAGGCATCAACATATAGCCCTTCTAGAATTTTCAAAGTTACACTTACTACCAATTTTAATTTTAAAAAAAACAGCATCTGTTCAACTTCACATTCTGCAGATATGGTCTTGTTCATAGCAGGCACCTGGAAGAGAGCCATTTTCACAGTAAGCATATCATGACAAAAAATTTAGTTAAAAAAATGCTTTAATAGTGAAAGGAAGAATGGAATGACCCTACACATGAAATAGAAGGGTAGCCCCTCACAAGAACTGGGCAAAAGGTCAAGCACCTTGAATGGGGTAAACTACATCATTCTGACAGCACGAAATCCTTTGAAGCTTTACTTTTGAGTTAGCTGCTTGGCCCGCTTACTCTTGCCATGCGATTTGTAAGCTCCACAAATGAAAGCCACAGCTGGTGCATCCGAACAATCTGTGTGACGAGTAAGCATTTAAGTTTTAGTACACAACCTTATTCCTCAGCTTTTTCCTCACCCCCACAGGAAAAACTAGTTGGCATTAAATGACGAGGTTAGATTTATGCTTGAAAGATAAGCAGGTCCTGAGAGTTATTAATTAATGATTCAGTGTAACAGACCTCACGTTTAGAACACTCTTACTTGGTGACAATATAAGAGAAACATAGCTCATGGGTCGAAGCTCTAAAAATCAGCAAACAACTTGAGCCATGGCTATGCTTAATCCTAACTGCTTCAGAGTGGACTAGTGATATGGATAATGGGACACCAGGGCTTCAACAACAAGCAGCTGAGCCCAACAACAAGCAGCTGAGCCCAGCATTGATCTAGCCTTAGACTCAAGGGTGCTCCCTTAGGCAGCTGTGACTTTTGCCACCTCCCCCATTAAGGTCAATGAACTAAGAAGTTATTGAGTTTTACTGTCCTAAGCCAGTTGAGAGATCTTTGTAAGGCATTAGATTCTAGAATAAGGTCTGTAATAACATACCTAATTGAGGTGGTAATAAAGTCTGGGTATACCATGCCTTGGTGGACACACAAGCTGAAAATATGATTCATTTGAAGCTAAAAGTCATTTGCACATTTATTTCTGAGCAAAATTCTTTGCTGGAAGCAGGCTATTTACAGCATTCCAAGTACAGAAAGAGAATGCAGCCTAATGGACCCCTCATTTGATGCAGCTTTGATAAATTGACATCTTACCTCTGAGTATGGTGTGAGTGTTTCAGAGCATAGGCTCTGAATTGGTGGCTTCAGAAGTGATGGCGGTAACACCTTACTCAGAAAAGCTGAAGCAAGGTTTCCAAAGAAGAAGAAGGGAAGCAGCCAAGAGGCTTGAGGGAAGGCGTGTTCTGATAGATAGGCAGCTGCATGATCTTCCCTGACTTGCTGCTTCGAGTACTTCCCGAGAGCAAGAGGCATGTTCGACTCTTCAATCAGAGCCTGGGATAGAGCAAGTACATCCTGGGGAAAAACAGAGAGTCCACCATCATATAGATAGTTTGATAGGGCATCGATCTGCTAAACAAAAACAACAACAGGATGCATTACACTAATAAAATACCTGTAGTGAAGAATTACATCCTTGGCCAAGCGCGTTGGACATTGCATGAGCAGCATCACCAACCAAGACAGCCCTTCCTTTAGAATCAAAGAAGCGGCCACATTTCACCTATGACTCAGATCCAATTTAAAACATTGAATTTAGTACCACCACCACCTGAGGAAAGGCCCACAAAAACAAGGTTGTTTATAGTCTCTAGTCATACACTTAATTTTGCAGCGTTTTCCAGCCCATTTTTACCACTTTTCATTGCATAAATTGCCAATGATTTCTATTGCTCTATTTTGTCTTCAGATGCAACTCCAATGGCCAGTGCATGTTGTTTCAGGGAGGTACAATCCCATGGCTGCCCATGGGCCATATCAAACTACTCCCCTCTCTTTTTACTCTGTTGATCTTTTCTTCCTTCAACATGGGCCACACTGGGGCCATCCGGTCTTGCCCTATGTTGCCATAGCCCATAGCCATGTCCACACTGGAGGACCGATGCATGTGACATGCCCTCCTGGTTGTCTTTGCGCACGAATGCATTGTGCGGGGGGGGGGGGGGGGGGGGGCGGGGGGGAACAACAATGAACGGCACACAAGTGAGTAGGAACGAGGAATTGTACATGTCACAGAGCACAATGGCCTGGATGCCTCCCCCCCCTTTTACCACTTTTGTCTCGTTTTTAGAGCCCCATCTCTTGGCCTAACTATACACTTGTGTGGCAGTGATTTCCAGCATTTTTCTAGACCATTTGCACCACTTTTCTCACAGTGATACATTCCCTTCCTTAGCATGCAACACAGTTACACATGTGAAACTGTCCCAACTCACTGTTCACTATATGACCGTCAATCCTACCTTCAGCAGGGCTTACATTGGGGCCTTTTGCTCTCAACCTATGAAAGGGGAGGGACACAGTCACGAAGAGGATGTGATATCTCACATTACCTTATGGATGAAGAATCATCTGCTTCTATTTCTAATGTCTATAAATGAATCGTGAAACATGTGAGGTGATGAGAATACACATGAGCCTTTGTCCCTCTTTGGTTACACCTGTGTTAGTGACTATCATTTTGTGTTTTTACACATCTCCTCTCCCTCTCTGTGCTTGTTTCCATGTTTGTGTGCACACATGGCATGCCTGTGTGTGTGCGCTCACGCAAGCACATGTGCATGTGAACTTTGAAGGTATTTTGTAATTCATAAAGCTACTAAATTTCCAAACCCAGCCCTACATTGTCAGCCAAAGGAAGAAAGGCATCAAAGAAGGTAAAGATTTTGAACATCACCCTCATTGAGGAGGTCGGTCGCTGCTCAAGAAATGCTTCAGCAGCTTCTATGGAAACCTTCAGCGGAGGCATGTATTTTTCAATGAATGCTTTGAACTGCCATAAAAGGGAGGTTCAAAATAAGAAACTTCAAACCTGTTAAACATTATCCGACAGAACCCAAACTACAAGAGAGTATGATGATACCTCTGATACTATGATTATACCTCTGATACTGTGAAAGATTATGATGAAAGAGTATGCCTATACCTCTGATGCCGAGTTGATAGCTAGCAAATCTTGAGGCTGGGATTCTGGTGTCCACTCTATAAGCACTGACATTCCATCATCGGGAGTCGGAAAGCATCCGTATCTTACAGTCGAACCATCCTTCTTGGAAAGAAGTGACACAAAGTTTGAGAAGGGCACCCAGCTTTCCTTCCTCTCGGCATCTTTCAATGATCGCCTAAAGGTGTGCACAGCGTTCGGGGCAAGTTCTGGCGGCCTTGCCACGTGAAGGACCTTGAAGGTGTACGGCATGTTTATCTGCTGATAATCGAAGTCCCTTTGCCGGATAAACTCTTCACGAACTGTGGATTGAACTCCATCTGCACCAATCAATAGATTATAAGGAAGTGGAGATTCATGGTGCCTCCCATCGAATGTCACTGTGTGGTTATTAAAGTTGGCTGACACACATCGTTCTTGGAAGTGTATCTGCAAAAACATGACTCATAAGAGATTTATGTTGAACTCTATTCATGAGAGGTTAAAAAGCATAACTCATGACAAGTATATGTCTTGGAAAAGGTAAAAGAAATTAAAATAGAAGTGCACCTCTACTTCGTCCTTTGAATACCGGTTCCTAAGCTCAGAGACAAGTATGGCAGCCAATGACCTCTGATTGATCAGGAGAGAAGGTTTGTCGGGATTTCGCTTCAAAGGAATACTTTTGGAACCTGTGTGTACAACAAACTGGGATGTTGGAACTCCTCCTTGCTGCACTGCCTCCCACAACCCTTCCACTCGACTTATGGCATCACGGCCACGTGCACTGAGGCCAACACAATACTGGCGGCTTTTATACCTGCATCAAAATCAGCACCATATTTGACTGAATACCTTTAAGGTGGGTTTTACAGACAAACTTAAAAGTAAGCTCGCACGAGTGTTCATGAAGTGATTCTCTACCTATCACCCAATTGTTTGCACAAAGGGAAGGACTGGTGTGTGTTTGTGTGTGTGTGTGTGTGTGTGTGTGTGTGTGTGTGTGTGAGAGAGAGAGAGAGAGAGAGGTGATCCATTGTAGTGTGAGTATGTGTGTGCTTGCAACACGAGAACGAGCTCACGTCTGAGATCTGCCTGCGCAGCGCTGCCTGCTGCCTGCCACCCTCTGCTGCTTCTGCAGTGCCAGCCTCCTGTCATCCTTTGCTGTGTCTGCAGCGCTGGTTGCCTTATGTCGTCTGCTGCCTCTGCAGCATCTGCTGTCTTGCCTCCTGCCGCCTGCTGCTGCCTCTGCAGCCCTGCGTGCCAGCCACCTGTCGCCTGCTCCCTCTCCTGCTGCTCGTAAAACTTCCATTCATCTCTTTTGGATGCGACTGTGTGTGTGTGTGTGTGTGTGTGTGTGTGTGCGCACCCTTTCTCTGTCTCTCCTATTCCTCCTGTGTTAAATAATTTGCCTGCTTTTTTCTTGTTTTTTGCTTTGCTCCCCTCTCCTCTTGTCTGTGTGTCTGTGTCTCTCCTATTCCGCACTCCTATTCCGCATGTGTTAAATAATTTACCTGCTTTTTTCTTATTTTTTGCTTTGCTCCCCTCTCCTCTTGTCTGGGTGTCTGTCTTCTTGTCTTTCATGCCTCTTGTATCTTTTGCTTGTCTTTCTCCTCTCTTTTCCAATCTGTAGCTACTTACCATAGAATTGTTTGTTAATCCCAAACGCAGACAATTGCATTTTGATTCGCAACCTTTCCATTGTGACAATCCCAAACTACAACAATTTTGTGACACTCTCGAGGAAGGCTTTGCAGACATCCGTCAAGCATGGGATGCGCATGTGCCGGATTTCCGTTTGAAAATCCCTGGTCATGTACTCTTCTACCGTGTTACAAGACTATCTCAAAAAGCGGTAATCCTTTTTTCCCCCTAGTAAAATGCCTGATGCAGCAGATATGGGCCAATGGATAAAAGCCATACTTGGTGGATGTTTTGTGGAAGGGGTTTACTCTGCAGTAAGAGGTTTCTATGAGGTCATTCTCCCTGAATCCAAGCATAAACAAATGCTGTTGGAAAAGTCGCCCTTGTTCTTTGGACAGCAAATGGTGCATGTGTACCCTTGGTCGCCCACCAAGGACTATTAGAATTTTATCAAACACTAGTGCCCTGCATGGGTTGAAGTGGTGGATCTCCCAATTTATATGCGCCCTGCATTGCCTGTTCTGGCTGAATCACTGGGTAAGGTTGTATGCCCTCCTAGATCTTCTCTCCTATTCCTCCTGTGTTAAATAATTTGCCTGCTTTTTTCTTGTTTTTTGCTTTGCTCCCCTCTCCTCTTGTCTGTGTGTCTGTGTCTCTCCTATTCCGCACTCCTATTCCGCATGTGTTAAATAATTTACCTGCTTTTTTCTTAATTTTTGCTTTGCTCCTCTCTCCTCTTGTCTGGGTGTCTGTCTTCTTGTCTTTCGTGCCTCTTGTATCTTTTGCTTGTCTTTCTCCTCTCTTTTCCAATCTGTAGCTACTTACCATAGAATTGTTTGTTAATCCCAAACGCAGACAATTGCATTTTGATTCGCAACCTTTCCATTGTGACAATCCCAAACTACAACAATTTTGTGACACTCTCGAGGAAGGCTTTGCAGACATCCGTCAAGCATGGGATGCGCATGTGCCGGATTTCCGTTTGAAAATCCCTGGTCATGTACTCTTCTACCGCGTTACAAGACTATCTCAAAAAGCGGTAATCCTTTTTTCCCCCTAGTAAAATGCCTGATGCAGCAGATATGGGCCAATGGATAAAAGCCATACTTGGTGGATGTTTTGTGGAAGGGGTTTACTCTGCAGTAAGAGGTTTCTATGAGGTCATTCTCCCTGAATCCAAGCATAAACAAATGCTGTTGGAAAAGTCGCCCTTGTTCTTTGGACAGCAAATGGTGCATGTGTACCCTTGGTCGCCCACCAAGGACTATTAGAATTTTATCAAACACTGGTGCCCTGCATGGGTTGAAGTGGTGGATCTCCCAATTTATATGCGCCCTGCATTGCCTGTTCTGGATGAATCACTGGTTAAGGTTGTATGCCCTCCTAGATCTTCTAGCAATGTCGGCAGATTCTGTATCCTTTAGAATACAGACAAACAAACCCCTGATAGGGTTGCAACGGATATTGAAATGCAAGGGATTTCGACACAAGAAGTTTTCTTTAAACTTAAATGGAAAAATTTTGCAGATTCTTGCTTTACTTGTAAAAAGTTTGGACATATGCAATCAGAATGTCCTTCGCTTTTATTGCGGCCGCCTGTTGTTGCAGCCATGCCCCTATGCCATCTGTACAAACTCAAAAGGGGAAGAATGTAAATCATTCACAACATGCAGGTCTGGATAAAGGAAAAGTAAAAGTTGCCTCGACAGGCTCTCGTATGAAGAATGTGAAAGATAAAGACAAACCTGACTCTAATACATGGCAGACTCTCAGAAAAACAATATCTTCTAGACAGAGACCCCTAGTCTCTCGTAACTGGATAGAGGGAGCTTTTACAGCTTTACGTTCTTCATCTTCCCATCTATAATGGACTTCGCATCCTTCACATTCTTGACGTAATTGGGGTTTGTGTTCGTCCAAGGCAGCCTCTTGTGCTTCTCGATCTTAAAGGTACTGCTCCTCTAAAATCATATTTTCTCGCTAGTACCATTCTACTATATAATCCATGTTTCCCACTTGGCACCTCTAAGAAAAACTCAAATCTTGCTATCTACTACCTAGACCTAGACTTACCTAGACTCTCCCTAACTTATATGGATGAAAACTTAAGTGACATGCATGCATGACTCCCTAGAAAAGACCTATGCTCTGATACCAATGAAGCATGCTACATAGAAGTGTGCTGATATGTGCTGTGATTTGCACTAATTGATGTAGAAACTGAAATTCACCTAATCTATTACATATATTAACTGAATGAATGTATATTTACAACGATTGATTATCTATGGCAAACCATTGTTGTTGCCAGTGCTCAGAACCAAGGAAGAGATCTTCCATGCAGATGAGTTTGTTCGAGACTTGGATACAACTTTTGCACAGGTTCGAAAGGCTATTGAGACATCTCAAGTAAAGCAAAAGCGAAAGAAAGAGAAAACACAAGTTGTAGGCCCAAGTACAAACTGTAGAAGGCTGTGAGCACTTGATTATTGCTGAAAATGAGCACAAGGGAAGCCCGTAGGTTCTTACAAGCATAAGAGACTGTTGCTACAGCCAATGACCTCCAATAGATATGCAAGAATGAGATGGAATATGAGGGGAAGGGTGTGCACCCTTATATACCCCTCCTATGAGCTGGTCAGCCAGCTGTAGCAGGCCAACAGCTATCATGTAGCATAAAAATGCTATAAAAAACCTAAAAATGGTAGAAAAATCCTTAATAATATCTGCTAAAATATGCTAATGCAGGGTCTCATAAAATGACTAGTACAAGCATGGAAAGGTGTATGTGGACCCTGTGGAGATAATATATATTCCAACACCTCCTCTTCAGCGCAAAAGGGATGGTCCAATACCAGCACGCTGAAATAACACCTCCAAAGTAGCTATCGGAAGTGGTTTGGTGAAGACATCAGCCACATTGTCCTTGGTAGAACAGTAGGCCAACCGAAGAAGTCCCAGCTCGATCCAATCGCGTACAAAATGATAATGCATCTCAATATGCATGTATCGTCCCCGTATCACAGGATTCAGAGCTAGAGCAATAGCACTCTGAGAATCCGAGAAGATGGTAGCTGGGGAAGTGTCGGCACAACACAAATGCTCCAGAATCTGATGAATCCAAAGTGCCTTAGTTGCGTTTTCTGCATCAGAAGCTTGGGACTGTTGCGTTTTTGTTGTTGGAGGTTGAGGCCCTCTTCTAGGTGTTGAGGACAAGGTACTTGAGAGATTTGCTTTCTCTATTTCTGTTTCCCACTCTCCCTCCCTTTCTTTTTTCCCTCCTCTTGCTGTGCACAGCTTGAGAGGAGGCTATTTGCTGTTTTTTTATAGCCCTCTTGCTTCAGAGAAGGTTTCTTGTTAGAGGACATGGCTTTAGGAGATTTCTCTACTGCTACTCCTTCTCTAGTTGATACTCTGGTACCTTCACAGCCCGGATCTCTTGCTCCCACTCCCCAAGTGGTTCCTCAACTTCCTCTTCCCAATCTTTCTTCTATGAGTTTCTCTCATCCAATTCTTTCAATTGCTCCTGCTCCCACCTCCCACCCATATACCATCCTACATTTCTCCCCAAGTCGGTGACTCCATGAAGCTTATAGTAACCATCGTACTTGGTCTTTCTTCACTTAGTTATTGCTAGAAGGAGCTGGTGTGTGGATGTCCATCTCCACACCTCACTTGGTGGACCTTGCTTTGAGAAGCATATTGGATGCTCAGGCCCGTCTTATCATCATCCATTGCATGACTCCGTCTATACTGGCACAATTTGTCTCTACCCGGAGTAATGCTCATCAGATGTGGACGGAGATCTAGAGGAGGTATGGGAGAGTTTCGACAATGAGGATTGCCAAACTGGAGTCAGATCTAGAGAAGATTACAATCAATGAGTCAGATAACATCATTGAGAAGATTGGAGAATTCACCCGTATCAAGCTGCAACTTGAGGAGTACAGGAGCACAATCAACAATCCAATCCATAAGCTTCTTGGAAAATTGCATGCTTCCTTTGATTCTTTTAGGGAACATATTTACTTCCATGATTCTCTCCCCCCCTTTTTGAGGAAGTCGTGAGATATCTCCACGACAAGTGCATTTTTGCGGAAAAGGGAAGTCGGAGTTTGCTTTTGTTGCCTTTGAATAGGGCAAAGGCAAGGGGGAAAAGGGAACTCCAACAACGACAACAACAAAACAAAAGACAAAGGCAAGGGTAAATAGGATTCAAAGGAGTTCAAGGACAAAAGCAGTGAATGTGATTACTGTAGCAGGACAGGTCATACTGAGGCTCGCTGCTTTGCTCGTTGTGATGACTCTAGAGCAGCCAACGCCAAGTATAAAGCCAAGGATGCTTCTAAAGCATCTGACAAGGACAACACTAAAGATAAGGGCAAGGACAAAGTTTCAGAGAAGGGATCTGCCAAAGTTGCATACATGGCAGTCACAGATTCATCCACTTCTTCACAAGATTCACTCCTAGTGATCACAGAGATGACTTCTCCACCCATAAGAGGTCAGTGACACACGTGAAGTGGTGGAATGGGTTGGTGATAGTGGTGCTTCTACCCACATGAGCAATCAAGCCTATACATTGGAGGACTACCAGACTCTCTCTTCTTCAGTTCGCATCGGCGACAACACTTTGCTTCCTGTTACCGGTGTTGGTATTCCTCTGCCACTTTACATGATGTTTTATATGTACCACGGATTTCCAAAAATCTGTTTTCAGTATACAAAGCTTCTTAGAAGGGACTTGGTGTGTACTTTGATGATGAGGTCATTGAAGTGATCGACAGGAAGACTCCCTCGGTTGTCGCCAATGGAGTCCGTGATGGGGGTCTCTACAAGATCACCTGTGTGGAAATATACGCAACATGGTATTTTTACCCAATCCAAAAGGGGTCTTTTTTCTGGAATTTCTTTGTCTTGCTGCTGGCCAACTGCTTTGCCTGGCCGACCAGCAGCCCATAAACATATATATAAGCCCTACATAATTCAGCAGATTGAACAACACAAAAAAGGAGATAATCTGCTGCTGCCGGTGCTTCACCAATCAGGCTGTCGGTGCTTCACCAATCAGGCTGTCCACTCTGCTGCTGCCAGTGCCTGCTACACATCATAACTTTCAGCAGTCTGTGTTTTTTCTCCAGTAACACTGACTCGTCATCGTTTTGCTGCTGCTGCTGCTACCCTGTACCTACAGCAGCCATCGTTTTCCTTCTTTACATCTGCAGCACAGTATACAGAAGCTCACAACTTCCCTCCCTGTACCTGCAGCAGATCACATCTTTAGGACAGCAGCCCTCTCTGCTACAACACATCTTTGGGACAGCAGCCCTCTCTTCTCTTCATTCGACATCGGGACGGCAGCCCTCTTTGCTCATTCGACACCGATCGTGGTTCAGCTCCGACCTTGTCTTTGGTTCTTCGACAATCTTCTACTCAGAGTCTCCTCACTTCAAAGGGCTTCTTGTACTGGATTTCATTCATCATTATACATACACTCACTCATCTATTACATGCTGTATTGATTTGCTTTGATCTCTCGTATATCTGGTCCTTTCGTCCTTTTGCCCTCACATGGTATCAGAGCTATCGTGAGCAAAGGAATTGAAGACCTTGAGAGCACACAGCATGGATCGTCTACCCACGATTCCGGAGGACCAGCCTTTCTTACCAAATGTTGATTCCCTTATTGAGATATAGACCACACGGAGGATGGGACTTCCTACTCATTAGAGAGCCCCGTTCGAGGTCTTTCATTGGGAGACGACCAGCCCATTTACACTTACTCACCCTCTACACCCTTGGCATCTCGTCTCTCTTCTCTGAGCTTATCAGACTTCACTTCCAGAGGGGGATACATGCCTATAACCAGTGTGCCAGTACTGGACCCAGGTATCTAGCCTCATCTGGAGACCCTGCCCAGAAGGATGATATTTGTCGTACGCCGTGACCCCATTGTACATCCTCAGTCCAGGATAAGTCAGGCACAAGCTACGTAGGTCATTCCTCAACCTTAGTAAGTCAGTTAGTTAGTCAAGTCCCTTAACCCACTTGGAGAGAATCATTCATGCATGTAGAGTCAGTAGAAGCCTTAGGGTTTGCATCAGAAAGCACTCTGCATCCTGCATAATATGCATTTATATGCCTGTGCATCATTTAGAACATCCCAGAAGCCTTAGGGAATTTACTAGGATTTATCTGGTATTTTTTCCATATTTTATAGTATTTATTTAGCAGTTATTGTCATTTATAAATATAAACTTTATTAAATGACCAGCCAACTTGACCAACCTCCAGTTAGTATAAATAGGCTTGCATAGGGCTTAGTTTCTCATTCAGTCTTCAGTGTGCTAAGAGCTTTCCTCCTCAGCCCTAGGAGTTCCCTTGCCTTCAGCACTAGACTAGTCTCATCCAGCCCGCGGGCTTCGAAACCATTGGAGTTGATTCACACTGACTTGTGTGGACCTTAGCAGACACCATCTTTGCGAGGATCTCTCTACTTTATGCTGCTTGTTGATGTTGTACCAGATTCACGTGGGTCTACTTTCTTTCCCAGAAGGACCAAGCTTTTGCACGGTTCAACGATTAGCACGTGATGGTGGAGAAAGAGTTTGGATTTCAGGTCAAGACTCTCAGGGCTGATAACGGAGGTGAATTCTTCTTGACTGTATTTCTCAGATTTTGTGCAGATCATGGCATCAAAAGGGAACTGGCCAATACAGGATCGCCTTCGAAGAATGGAGTTGTCGAACGCAAGAACAAGACTGTGGTGGAGATGGTGAGGACCATGCTGGAGCATCGTGATCTTCCTCGTCCACTTTGGGGAGAGGCTGTGGCAACGGCTGTCCATACCCTCAACCAATCTCCGACGGCTTCAGTACCCCATATGACTCCATCTGAGGCATACTTTGGCAGGAAACCTGATGTCTCGCACTTCCGTGTCTTTGGGAGTGACGCATATGTACATATTCCGAAGAAGCAGAGGGGGAAGCTTGACTCCAAGTCCCGCAAGCTTGTATTTGTGGGGTATAATTCTCTTTCCAAGGGATACAGATTGTATGATCTAGACAGGAACGAGATTGTTGTCAGCCGGGATGTGGTCTTTGACGAGCATGTTCCAGTATCCACTGTCGAGGAGCCGCCACTTCTTGGAGATCCAGAGGAGTCTGATGATGATTCCCAGACCATCATTCCAGTTGATCAACCTTAGTCAGTACAGGAGGTTGAGCCCGCAGCTGGAGTAGAGCCCCTGCGACCACAGGAGGCTCCACGATCTGTTCGAGTACCTAGGTGGTTGTTAGACACCCTAAGGGTGTCAGGTGTCATGGAGTTACCCTCCGAGTGGACCACAGAGGACGGCCCTCAAAGATCACACAGAGTCCGAGATAAAAGCAATACAGCGGAGCTTCTTCAGGTGAACTATGCTTTGATGTCTCGTATTATGGGGGACAAGGAGCGCACTTCTGTCAAAGAAGCCCTTTCACAGGATACTTGGAGGAAAGCCATGCAGGTGGAACTTGATGCCATCGAGAAGAACAACACTTGGGAGTTGGTTCCAAGGCCGTCGAAGCGGTCAGTCATTGGTGTCAAATGGGTCTTTAAGACCAAATATGCGTCTGATGGGTCGGTGGACAAACACAGCCAGACTTGTGGCTAAAGGTTATGCTCAGCGGCCAGGCATCGACTACGAGGATACCTTTGCACCGACAGCACGGATGTCCACGATTCGGACCGTTCTTGCCCTTGCTTCTTCTCAGAGGTGGCCCGTGTATCAAATGGATGTAAAATCTGCGTTTCTTAATGGTGACCTGCAGGAGGAGGTGTATGTTGAGCAGCCTCCAGGCTTTATTGTTCCAGGATCTAAAGGGATGGTTTACAGGTTACGTAAGGCCTTGTATGGTCTTAAGCAGGCTCCTAGGGCTTCAAATCAGAAGATTGATTCCTTCTTTGTTCGGACTGGATTTCAGAGATCGGTTGCAGATCCAAACCTGTATCTCTTTCAGGAACGCGGCATGGTCACGATTATCATCCTTTATGTGGATTATCTCATTCTCACTGGCGGTCATGTGGAGCACATTGGAGTGACGAAGGCTACCTTGTCAAAGGAGTTTGAGATGACTGACTTAGGCTTACTCCACTTCTTTTTGGGATTGGAGATCTGGCAGACCCAGAGGGGGTTTTTCGTCTCTCAGTAGCGGTATATTCATGAGTTGCTTGAGGCCTTTGGGATGGAGAACTGCAAGCCTATTACTTCGCCGATAGACCCAAACACAAAGTTAACCGTTACTGATCCTTGTGAGCTAGTTGATGCCTCGCAGTACCGAAAGTCGATTGGTTCATTGATCTGGTTGCTGAACACCAGATTGGACTTGAGCTTCTTCGTGGGGCTGTTGAGCTCTTTCATGCAGACGCCATTGAAGTCTCATTGGGACGTAGGATTGCGGATCTTGCGATATCTGCAGAGTACGAAGGATCTAGGACACTTTTACACAGGAGGGGATGGAGTCAGGCTCCAAGGTTGGAGTGACTCAGATTGGGGAGGAGATCCAGACACGAGGAGATCTACTTCAGGATACAGTTTTACCCTCGGCTCAGGAGCAGTTTCCTGGAGCAGCAAGAGGCAGCCAACTATTGCCCTCTCTTCGACAGAGGCAGAGTACCGGGCTGCTTGTGGTGCTGCTTGTGAGGTTGTGTGGCTGCGGAGGCTGCGAGGCGAGATTGGGTTTCCACAGAAGGAGCCCACAGTCATCCAGTGCGATAACCAGAGTTGTATAGCTATTGCTTGGAACCCGGTCTTCCATGCCCGGACCAAGCACATAGAGATACAGTATCACTTTGTACGTGAGGATCTTGGCTGGTGACATCTTGCTACTTTATTGTTCGATGGAGGACAATGCGGCGGACCTCTTCACGAAGCTCTACCTCAGGCTACGCTCAGGTGGCACTCCAGCTCCCTTGGGTTGATTTCACAGCCAGGAGCTGAGAGGGGGTGTTAGAAGTCATCTCCTGTCTATTTTTATACACCAGGGCCTCTGTTGTGGGTGTGCCCGCCCTGTATAGGTGTTTTATCATTTTTCCTCACTCCCCGTATTTTTTCCCTATTTTTTCCCATTTTTTGGTGGTGTGGATGGATGCCAGA
This sequence comes from Cibotium barometz, assembly GCF_041138505.1. Taxonomy (NCBI): domain Eukaryota; kingdom Viridiplantae; phylum Streptophyta; class Polypodiopsida; order Cyatheales; family Cibotiaceae; genus Cibotium; species Cibotium barometz. Next base: position 51,906,578 of record NC_141061.1, on the reverse strand, counting down.
TGTTGGCAAGAGCTTCTGGTGGTTGGCCGACTGTCCATTCAGCAGTCGTGTGGCTGGCCGACTGCCTATTCAGCAAGCGTGGAGTTTTCTTCTACTGGCCGACTTGCTTTATGCAGTCGCGGAGCTTTCTACTGCTGGCCGACTGCTTCATGCAGTCGTGGAGAGCCACTAGCGCTGGCCGACTGCATGCATGGGGCATATAAATAGGCCCCATGCCCCCCACCACTTATTCATTCAGTTATTTGCGGGATCTTGTGTATAGAGAAGAGTTTAGGCCCCATGCCCCCCACCACTTATTCATTCAGTTATTTGCAGGATCTTGTGTATAGAGAAGAGTTTACACACCTTTTTCTCTGTGTCTCTTGTGCTGTCTATTTTCTGCATTCTACTTGCTCTTGTCAACCCAAGTTTGGTTATCATTTCTGCTGCATATTCTGACACCATCAAGCTCCAGTACATTCCTACGGTGGAAAACCATGCTAACATCCTTACAAAGTCTGTCAATTGGCCCATCCTCAAGCGTCTTCGGCGAGCGGATCGGCATCGGTCCTCCACCATCACCCTTAGCACCTTGAGAGGGGGGCCATCCTCTCCATTCAGATTATTTATCATTGTTGTAACAGGCGCATGAATCAGTGAAAACCCCATGAGGGTACGGCTCATGTGAAAACCCACTGTATTGCATTTACCATCTTGCATACTCTTTGCATAGCATTGTTAAAAAAACCCTACCCTAACATGTCGTGGGAAGTTGCCTATCCGTCGAGCTCGAGCATGGCTCAAGAGCTCCATCGTAGCCGCTCGTCACCGCCGTCCTCCCGCACTCGTTCACACCGAGGCGGTTGCTCTAATCCTACGGGTGATGCAAGATCTCTCGCGAAGATCGTGTGGGATCTCCGTGAAAGAGGATCGCGTTGGTTAGCCTAATCACTCAAGAAACAGAGAGGAAGCACGAGGGAAGCAAGAGGGAACAAGTGATTAGCACTTCACCCAAACTCTAACCCGAAGCACACCACACATGCTAGATTAGAGTTGCAAGAGAGGAGAACACGCCACTTCTATTGCACAAATGGGAGAATGAGTTACAAACAAGAGAAATTAGTTCCAAGCCTTTTCCCACTAGGCCGCTCGGGAGTAAGTGACCCGAGGCGCTTAAAACATAGTTACAAGGCGTTTCTCTATGGTTTGGACAACTGACCAAGATTCATGTATGTGAAAACCTCTTGCATTGTGGCATTGATCCAATATCCGCCTAAACTCAAAAGACTCTACACATGTCGAAGAGCACATGATCTACACCCGCAACAACCAACCCAAAACCAAAAACTTGTTCATGTTCCTCTTCACCCACTTACCATCCTCCTCATCTTCTCTCATGGTCCCCTTTTGGCTTGAGAGGGGGTGTGTGGAAATATACCCAATATAGTATGCTAGGGATACAGTTTTATTTCTCCGGATTGATAATGGTGGCGAGTTTGTACAGTTTGATGATTTCCTTGCGTCGAAGGGCATTCACCGGTCTATTGAGAGGAATCACAGAGATGTCTTTGGTGCCACGGCCTTTCCATTGTTGTGTGATTGGTGTGAAATGGATTTTCAGTCAAGTTTCATGCAGATGGTACTTTGGACAAGTACAAAGCCCGCCTTGTTGCTCGAGGATCTGCGTAGAAGGCAGGTGAAGACTTTGATGAGACATTTGCTCCTACAGCTAGGTATACCACCATCAGGATTGTTTTGGCTCTGGCTGCACATTTCAGACGGCCCGTGTTCCAGATGGATGTAAAATCTGCCTTTCTGAATGGAGATTTAGAGGAGTAGTTTATGTTTAGCAGCCTCCTGGTTTTGTGATTCAGGGACAGGAGACACGTGTATCTTCTGAAGAAGGCTCTCTATGGTCTCAATTAGGCACCCTGTGCCTGGTATCAGAAGATTGATGCCTTCTTGTTATCTCTTGGATTTGAGGTCATATGCTCTATGTGCTTCTTTATGATGGGGATATTTGTGTCATTGTTTTGTATATTGATGATCTCATCCTTTCTGGCTCAGATACTGAGTTGGTGTTACGACCCTGTGTTTTCCTCTGGACAGTATGCAGGTGTGCACGGGGACATGGTGGACAGTGTGAATGGCATCAGGTTGGAGTCAAAAAGGGAGCCCATGTGTGGACAACCCCAAGTGTGAAGGGGGACAAAGATTTAAAAACCTTTAAAATCTTTACAATGCCTTTTATGGAGGGATCGTGGCCCATATGCTATTATGGGGGGGCCACGTGTATGCTTTTTGGAGAAAAGAGGAGATGCTGGCGGGCTGCGCTGGAATATACACTGCCTGAATATCACACACACGCATGCTTTTTGGGGAGAGAAGACTGGCAGGCTGCTGCGCTACAGAAAGCACAGGCGCAGACTGAACCTTTCTCTCTCGTGGCTTTTGGAAGGAGGTTGTCTGGCTGCTGCGCAATAGTACACACAGGCGCCTATTGAATCTCTCTTTCCCCTTTGCTTTTGGCAAGAAGCTGGCTGGCTGCGCTGCTGTCCATACAGGCAGAGCTGGACACAAAGGCGTGGACTGTAGGAGGGAGTGCAGGGCTAGACAGCAAGTTTACCCACAAGTTTTCTCTCTCTCTCTCTCACGTTGAATCAGGTGCTGGACTGCAGGCATATGTGTACGGACAGGTACAGCTGGTACAGGCGGCTGCTGTACGACAGCTGATACAGGAGACAGCTACACACTATTTGGTACGGGTGGTTGCTGGTGTCGACCTGTTCGGATAGGTGGTTGCAGGCATGTGCTTTTTGGAAGACGCCGTGTTTTTGCAGAAAGGAGGGGCTGGTTTTTCATGAACATAGACATCATGTCGATGGCGTTCAACTGATGGAACTTTCAGCTTCTCTTTGCTTTGGGTTCGGGACTGTTTTGGGACAGTTTATGGGCTGTTTTTGTTTGGCTGCAAATTCAGCTATGTACTTGAGTTTTTGGCTGCAAGTACAGGTCACTTGGTAATGTTTCTTGGCATGGGAGTGATGCCAGCTCGCATGGCTGGTGACTAGATGTATGCTGTTGTTGGCACTGTTGTTGAATGGTGCCATGAATGTTTTTGTATGGAAACAGGACAGTAGTTTCAAAGGGAAACAGGCCTAAGGGTTTCATGTGGAAACAAGTCGTAGGTTTTCCGAGGAAACATGTTTTTGGGTTTCTCCAGGAGATAGGTCACATGCAGGCAGAAGGTACAGGAATGGACACATGTTTGGTACAGCCTTGCTACTGATTGGGCAGGGGACAGGGAATCCATGACAGAGATGGATAGTACCCTTGGAAGGTAGAGAGGGTTGGTACACGTGTGTCGACTGTATGGTATGCTGTGCTGTGATGCTCTTTTGAGAGACAGTTTGGGAGTCTGTGTTGTGATGCAGTAGCACTGGATGTGTCAGGGTGTGATGCTGTTCATAGTGTGAGAGGCTATGGATGGTTGTGGCAGCCTTGATCATGGGAGAAAGCTTCTGTATGCAGACTCAACATGAGAGAGTCTTTCGATGTGAACAATGGCTGGATTTGTTTGTGGATGCCGAGTGGACAAGAAGCCAGATGCAGGTTCTTTGAAGGCTTCAAGGGTTCTACTGTGACGGCTGAGTTCCCAGCCTTATATTGTAATCAAAGCTCTTTTAATCAATTAAAGAAATACCGCAAGGGGCGCCGCTGCGATTTGGGGCCAATCAGTGTCCGTGTATTGTTTGCAGGAGCACTCTAGCTCCCTCTGTTTGTTTTCCTTTTCTAGGTCCTCAATGGCGTTGAAGTGTTTTATGTGCGAGTGTTTGTTTCACCGCCCGTCTCAAGGCCGGTTTCAGTTGGTCACACAGGTTTAGTCCAAGCTTTCAGAGACATTGGAGATGACTGATCTTGGCCTTCTTCATTATTTTCTTGGGCTGGAGGTTTGGCAGAAAGATGGTTGTATCTTGATTTCTCAGAAGAAGTATGTGAAGAAGCTGCTCTCATTTTATGGGTTGTTAGACTGTACACCTCTCGTCCCATGGATCCCACTGCCAAGTTATCCAAGGAGGATGATACACCCTTGATGGATTCCACAGAGTATTGGCAGATTGTTGGCTCGTTGCTTTACCTTGCCAACACCCGTCCAGATATCTCCTATGCTATGAGTTTTCTCAGTCAGTTCTCATCAGTCGCTCGAAGGTCTCATTGGCATGCAGCCTTGAGAGTTCTTCGTTGTCTTCGAGGTACTTCAGATTATGGCATCATCTATTCTAGTAGTGCTGCTTTGGTTGGTTGCACAGATTCTGATTGGACAGGCTGCATTGATACTCGGAGGTCTACATCTGGATTCTGGATATTGCTTCATGCTTGGTATTGGATTGGTTTCTTGGAAGTCTCAAAAGCAGAGGACTGTTTCTGCTTCTTCCATCGAGGTTGAGTACGAATCCTACCTTCTCTCCTCCGCACTCTTGAGGAAGCAAAACACATGTTGTAGGCCAAATTACAAACTGTAGAAGGCTGTGAACAGTTGATTATTGCTGAAAATGAGCATGAGGGAAGCCCGTAGGTGCTTACAAGCATAAGAGACTGTTGCTACAGCCAATGCCCTCAGCAGATATGCAAGAATGAGATGGAATATGAGGGGAAGGGTGTGCACCCTTATATTTCCCTCCTATGAGCTGGTCAGCCAACTGTAGAGCAGGCCGACAACTATCATGTAGCATAAAAATGCTATAAAAAACCTAAAAATGGTAGAAAAATCCTAAATAATATCTACTAAAATATGATAATGCAAGGTCTCATAAAATGACCAATACAAGCATGAAAAGGTGTATGCAGACCCTGTGGAGATGATATATATTCCAACAAAAAGAAAGCTGCAGATAAGCATAGAAGGAAGGTCTCATTTGAAGAAGGAAATTGGGTCTTGCTGAGATTTGAGAAAGCAAGACTTAGAAAGTCTAAAGCCAAGGAGCACAAGGACCCAAAGCTTGCTCCTAGGTATTATGAACCTTTTCTGATTACAAAGAAGATCAACGATGTATGTTATCAGTTGGACCTTCCAAATCATTAGAGAATACATAATGCCTTCCATGTCAGTTTATTGAAACCATATACGGGACCTCCCCCAAAGGAGCCAGTATTGGAGGATCCACCAGAGGTGGAAGAGCAAGAAGAGATATTGCAACCAAAACATATTGTGTTTCATTCTATGAGAAAAAAAGGAAAGACAGTGGTTAGAAAGTTCCTCTTGAAATTTAAGAATTATTCGCCATTGGATGCGAAATGGATGCCAAAGGAGTACTTCAAGGATAATCCAGAGATACTTTGAGCTTATTAAGAAGCAATTGGTCCAGATGTATTTGAAGTACAGACATAGACGTCTTGAGAACAAGACAGATTCAAGAGGGAGGGATTGTACCTCTAGCCCTCTTCATTGTATATATATTCGGGAATATAATTGATCATTATTCTGCTTATGTAAAGGTTAATTGGACATGCTCTAGTTTGGATCGGTTGCATACTAGATGACCCAAGGAGCAAGATCTGTATTTGGGTGGCAACAATGCCAGATGACCCATTGGGCGGCATTTGTGCCAGATGCCTTGGATTTCATAGTCAGGCGGTCAATGCGACCAGATAGCCCAAATGACTATTGACAAACAGTCGAGCGATCATAAACACATGCCAAATGCTTCCTCTAGCATTCTAGCATTAAAAAAGTCCTTTAAATGGAAAACAAAGGTTCCAAGTAACCAGATGACCTTGATAATTGACTGAGCGGTTTCCTTCGGGAGCCAAATAGCTCAGAAGCAGTTTCCGATGAGACCACACTGGACAATAACGTACCTGTCTGTTGCCCATATTGTGTCTAGTTTTTGCAGGAGGTAAGTATATCTAACACATGTAACAAGCCATGAAGAAAAACCATCAAGAATAAAGCCATTGGTCAAAGATAAGGCATTGAGATGTTGCCAGATGAGCAGATAACATCAAGAACAAAGCCATTGGTCAAAGATAAGGCATTGAGATGTTGCCAGATGAGCAGATAACATCACAGATGGGGATGACCAGATGCACAAGCTCACCACATGGGGCTAGTACTTGGAACATATGGATATGCTTGGTACACTTGTATTCCAGAGTTGACGACAACTACGATATAAGAGGGAGGGAATGTAACTATTTGGCCTTCCTAGCTCTATCCACATCATGGAACCTTTGCCTGGACACTGTACTAGTGAAAGAAGGCATGGAGACAAGGACCATAAGATTTGCACATGAAAAAGCGCCAATTTTTGTCAAAAAGCAGAGAGAGAAAAGCAAAAAGTCAAACTATGTTGACCATGAGCCAAGAACACCATTGGCAAGAGGGGATTGAGCAGGACAAAAAAGCAAAAAGCTGCTTTTTCAAAAAGCAGCTCTAGGATCAAAAAGTAAGGTCCTAAAGCCAGAAAAAGCAGAGCACAAAGAACTTTAAAAAAGCTAGCCTTATTTGAGTAATATTTTATTGTATAAAGTGAAAAAGACAAAAAAGCAAAGTAAAAAGAAAAACTAAAAGCATGGATAGCTTTCTGACAAAAAGCAAGGATCTAAAACTAGCATGAAGCTCTTCACCATCATCATCAAAACCGTGGAGCTCATGATCGTTGAAGTGTGAAGTTCATCATCATCGAAACTTGGTGCTCATCATCATCTCCCTACTGCTGGTAAGTACTATAATTATTCGTTTTTCCTTTTACAATACTTCTTGAATCTGGCTATCAAACTCACAAATCCCTTCCATGACCGCAATCCCTCTTTTCTTACTAAAACCTGATAATTTAGAAAGCATGCATAACCTGCTGTGTACATCATTCAGGCAGGTCGCTGCATATGGTTGATGGCCATGCGAGAACTTATACAATCTATGCACACTAGCAATCCACAGAGAGGTGGCTCATATCACCGAGCCCATCAATTTGAACCCCTCTCTCTCTCTCTCTCTCAAAAATCTCCATGGCGGGCCTTTTGAGAAAAGTGGGCACATGGGAAGAGTGACTTACATGGGGAGGGGGGTACAGGGATCCGAGCGCGACTCGAAGACACGGACAGGAAGGAGGTCTGGTCGGGGCTGTGCGAGGATGAGGTGAGCTAGCAGCAGGCCTGCTGGGCCGCCACCCACTATCACCACACCCCCGTCTGCCATGGAAATCTCCTAAAAGGCTTATGCTTAACCTACTTTCTCACTTATCACCTGCATTGCTCGTTCCATTTCATGTGGCTGCATATGGTTCATAGCAAATGAATTTATACAAACAATAAATACTCCTAACTAAGGTTAAGAACCTTTTAAAATAATAGTTCTATCCATTTCCTTTTTTTTTTAACATCTCTATCTCCATATTATCTTAAGGAAGAGTTTCACAAACCTTCCACGTGGCAAGAATTTGGAGGTTTGGGAAAAGAGGAGGTTTGGGTAGAATTTGATTTTGAAAGCCTCAAAAGACGTGCGATGCACGCATTCCCAACTAGTAATTATAATTATAAGCCATATACAAATGTGCAAGCAAGGTCCTCTTTTTACAACCGTCACTCCCATCCTATTTCCAATCACTATTCAGAAGATTACAAATTTGATCCCACCTCTTCTCCTCCCAAACAAGAGATGAGTGTTTCCAAGAGATATGATAACCTTGCCAACCACAAGCAAGGACTCAGTAGTACATCTTTTGGGAGTCTGTTCCTCCATATAATCTTTCTTGGTCCAGATCTTCATATCAGCTCTCATGTCAATAGTATTCTCTATCAAAGCCAAATAAGTATAAACGGGCTGCTTCTCCTTCAAATACCATCTTCTAGTTTTAGGTCCAAACTTTGGCCAACTTTCCTTCTATACTACCTCACCACTTGGTTAGCATTTTGTGATTATTAAACTAAATAAAAAAATATTTTAGGCTCGTAAATGTTCCTTCTTTGAAATTCTCTCTCATACCCTATATCTTCCCTCCCTTTTCTTCCCTCTGCCTTGTGTGTTATATTTGGCTATGGTGTTGTGCGTTGTGGTGAAGGCATAACCAACAAAAAGCACAAGGATTTTAGTTACTTGCACAGTAATCTACAAATTGTAAATTTTGTGTTTCATCATGCTCTTATATTTTATGAACGAATTTTAAATTTTTTATCAAATTATGATCTAACTCGGCTTTTCGCTTATTATTGGTTAAGATTCATGCACGGCAATGCTCGTGTGCATTTTGTTATTGAACTTATCAATTCGTACTTATGCACTTTCAAAATCAAGTCATTTTGTTATTGAACTTATCAATTCATACTTATGCACTTTCAAAATCAAGTCATTTGTAAATTGTATTTATGTACTTTCATGATTAAATCATTATAAAAAAGAACTTTTGTGCTCAATTCATGCTCCTAAATGTAATTATGCATCTAATTTTGTATCCTAGATTTTATCGAGGAAAACTAACTTCACATAGGTTGTAGGCAAGGAGGCAAATAACGCCATTGATAAGAGCACCCCATCATCATGGAATTTTTCGTGTGAGCAAGAGGGAGAGGGCTATTTCTACACGTGTTGTTTCTGTGTGCATTGCCATGTATGGTAGCCCACAAGCACTCCCTACCTCTCCCATGGGGTGGGAGATGAGAAGGAGCTCAAGGGGACTTTTGGTAAAGGGACCTATCTTATGACATTGATATGTAGAGAAAGGCTTTGCATGACGAGGATCTATTTCAAGAATATTTATTTTGTCACTTGAATTTATTTTTTATATTAATGAAAGAGCGAACATTTTATTAAAAAAAGATTTTCACAACAAAGCAAATGAACTTTAAAAGTTTTATCAACCAATCAAATAGACACAAGTATGGCATTGTGCATTAATCGAGTACAATTTAAAAAATTATCAATATAAATTATGAAAGTGTGAGTGTTAGAAATGGTATACATTGGACCAATTCCCCAATAGCAGTTATATAGAAAAAATGCAAGCGTTGATTACAAATATGGTATACATATTGGAGCAATTCCCCAATAGTAGTTATATATAGAAAAAATGCAAGCCTTGGATGAGGAAAGTACTCACTAAAAAGCTCATCGTTTTACTGATACCCTTGGTCAAGAACCGGTTGTTAGACATCAAAATGCAAGCCTTGGATGAGGAAAGTTGATTACAAATATGGTATACATATTGGAGCAATTCCCCAATAGAAGTTATATATAGAAAAAATGTAAGCCTTGGATGAGGAAAGTGCTCAATAAAAATCTCATTGTTTTACTGACACCCTTGGTCAAGAACTGGTTGCTAGACATCAAGTGCAATGGGCTAAAGAATGTGCAAAGGCTTCCAAAGCACCTTAGTAATCGACAATAGGCATAAGTTCCTAAAGAAATCAAGTAATCGTTTCATTACCCCAAGACTTCATGGATAAACAAATAAAGTTTATTGCTTCTAGTAGGGTCATTCTATTTTACATAGGCAAGGTCCTGGGAAGAGGTGATCTCGTTTTGCTTGGCTTGAGAAGGAAATTTTCCCACCTAGAGCTACGACCCAAGTTTTCTATATGGGCAAGGGCTTCTACAATGTGCTCTCATCTATGGTTCCTAGAATCTCTACCAAGGCCCCTCTATTTTTTGCCCAAATTTTTGTGCATATGCTCAGATGGTACCCTCTCTTTGATATCAATGAGAGTTTTATGAACGTATGTCCTATGCAGGTTCAAATTCTTAGACTTGCCTCCCTGGCTATGGCCAACGTGCTAGGAGATCTTTGCCACAAACAACTTGGTGAGACCTTGTATAGTCCTTTTAATCCTTCCATGGGAAGAGCATCCAGTAAGGTGTGCATCACCTAAAACACCTTTTGAGAGACACCTAGATCAATTCTAGTAAACCTTGGTTCCTCGAGGATTAAATAATCACAACTTTCCTTTAGTACCTTTGCAAGTGCTTTGCTTTTAGTGTGGTCACTTTGGCCATTTCACTAAATAGTATCTTGTTAGAGGAAAATGATTTTTAAAAATTGATTTCCTTATTTCTACATAAAAAGACTCGGTAATAAAGGGGGATAAGGCTCTTGAGTAGGATAAGGAACAAGCTAGGGTGGGGAAATAGTTTGAAACCAAAGAGTTGAGAGAGTAAGCAGAGTAGAAACCCCGTAAATGATAACTCTTCTGAGAAGGAGGGCTTTCCCTCTTCTGCATTCCCAACTCCATGAGCTAGTGAAGAGGTGAAAAGGAAAAATGTTCTTAAAGAAAATGATAGGTGGATGAAGAAAACAAGTGGAAAATATGATGGGAAACTTCAGGTACGGGTACAAGGAGTGAACCCTCTCTTTTTCCCCTTGTGTAATCAAAGAACTCCCTTAAGGTTTCTTTTGTGGTCTAATGATATGAGGAGAGTGGATCCTCTTCAATCCAAGATTTGGAATACCAAGTGCAACTAGATAAATCTTTTAGAAAGAAGGATGATGATGATGATGATGAAATGGTCCCTAAAACTATCCTCTAAAGGGGGCACTTTGTCTCCTCAATGAATGATATATCATGGAATGTGAATGGATTAAGGATAGATCTAAGTGGAATGTGAATGATATATATTACAAATCAACTCCAAATACATCATAGTATAGATCATGAAAGCTCAAATTATCACAAAAATACTTGGCTAAGAATATGCCACCCATGTGGCCTCAAAAGTGTCCACGTCTCTCCAGGTCCATCCTCACCTTTTAGCTCATGAGAGCTCACACTACTGCATAAACACTTGGCTAAAAACAAACCACCACCCATGTGTCCCCCAAAAGTGTCCACATCTCTCTAACTTCATCCGCATCTTTTAGAATTCTTCTAGACTCTACCCTTTTTCCCTTTACAAATGAGCATATATATCAACCTTTGAACTATGAACCATCCAAATAATAATCATCTTTTTGAATTCTTCTATAGCCTTTTACTCTTTACAAATGAGCATATATATCAACCTTTGAACTATGAAGCATCCAAATAATAATCATCTTTTTGAATTCTTCTATAGCCTTTTACTCTTTACAAATGAGCATATATATCAACCTTTGAACTATGAACCATCCAAATAATAATCATCAACTAATGAGCTATGCTCCCACTCAATCAAACATATTGTGCCATCATTCTCAACAAGATGAAAGGGAGTGGTCATATATGATGGGAGATAATTTACTGATTAATGGGTCTAATTATCTTGGGAAGAACCAACTCCAACAACCACATGTGAGCATGAAGGAATACTTCTCAATAGAGAGATTTCATGCTGACATGTGGTTGTTGGAGTTGGTTCTTCCCAAGATAATTACCAAGGATTAAACCTCTTGGGTGGAGAGAGTCATTAATGCAAATGAGTGTTTGCTTTGGAAATGATGAGGAAAGAGGATACCCCAGGATGATACCCTAAGATGGGGTGATGGCCTTTTAATTGAGTTTTTCATTGAATTTTTTGATCTCCTCAAGGATTATGTGACTTACATTGTCAACATAGTTTTGAGGGTTGGACTCTTGGAAAATAAAATCAAATAAGGATTGATTAAACTCATTCCTAAACAAGTAGCAGTAGCATGTGACTAGCTCTCTCATTGGAGACCTTTCACCATACTTCCTATGATCTACAAAATTATAGACAAGGTAATAGATCAATTTTTTATAACATCTATACTCTGTGTTTTTAGGGAAAGTATTGGCTATCAGTACCAAACGAGAAATGTAATAATGTTTTAGTTGGACCTAGAAAATTCATATGATATTATTCATTGGTCTTGTTTTTGTAGGGTCCTATGCAAAATGGGTTTTGGTCAATAGAGATAACTTCAATAATCTATGTGTTGAGAGCGGTGGGGATGAGTCTAGCCTCTTGTTGAATGGCTGGGCGGTGGGATGATATGTCACACAAGGTTTCCCTTGGCTCCCCTTCTATTTGATGTTACTACTCACCCAATTATACTTGCTCTAGATGTGGTAGCTATAGACAAATCATTAGCTTGAAGCTTATAGACTTTTCTAAGATTTTGATCCAATGTTTTGTAGATGACTCCATTCTTTTTTTGAAGGATGATTATGAAAATGTTAGAAGGTCTCTAACTGTCATTTAGATTTTTGCTACAGCTTCTGGGTCTAAATGCAATCTTCTTAAATCTAGGATCATCAACCTTCCTAAAGATGAAACTTAATAGATGGGGATGTTGAGAATGTGTTTAGGCATTTGGGATGGCCATGGGAGTTGATCTAGTGTCTAGCAACAGCTTGTTAATTAGGCGTGATAGAGAGGATTACACTCAAATTTTAAAAATGGAATTTTGTGCTCCTTCTCTTTCATGTAAGGACTATTATCATTAATTATATCTCTACTCTCTTGTGTACAGATATATTGTATTTTTTGGATTTCACGAAGTGCCACAGGTTGAAGATTTTATTCCCTATTAAAGCCTTCCTTTGGAGAAGTAGAATTCATTAGAAACCTCTACACTAGGCTACCTGGGATAGGGTATGCCAACCTAAGAAGAATACATAGATTCATTTAAAGCTAGGTTGGCTACTCATTAGTTTGAAAGGTTTGCTAGGGATCTATAGCCTTGGTCCTTGATGCTTATACAGATAGTGAAGCATGTCCAAGTATTTTAAAAGACCACTTGGAAAGGCTTAAATTAGTTAGATTATTTTTTATCTTTGGCTCCACTAAGATTTAAAGGCACTCACTTCTGTAGCTTTTTGGTCAATTCTTGGAAAGAATATTTCCACCCAACTGAGTGGAATGGTTTAGTCAAAATCACAAGTAATGGATCTTCAAATGTGGTGGTCTCCATTTTTCTCCTCCTCTGGCAATTCTAGATTTACAAGGTGACAAAATACTAAATAATATAAGGATTAGACTCATCTTAAGGATGTCTAGGATGGTCTCCTCTTCTATGATGGAGAGAGGTGGCTCACATAAAAGTAATGTTTAATGTGGGTTTTGTTGATTTGAACTCCTTTCAAAACTATGACGGGAAAAAGGATGCAAAATAAGCCAAAAGGCTTTCTCCTTTCAGAACTATGATAGGAAAAAGGATGCAAAAATAAGCCAAATGGCTTTCTCCTTTCAGAACTATGATGGGAGAGAGGATGCTCATGTAATAATTTCTTGGCTTAGCTAGCTAGATGATTGCTTCTCATGAGAGAAATTTTCTAAGAGAAATAAAATAAAGTGTGCAAGAAACCACTTATGGAGGCCCTGTCACTTTGATGGTGGAATGTCGTTAAGCAAGGCATGCATAAAATAAAGTGTGCAAGAAACCACTTATGGAGGCCCTGTCACTTTGATGGTGGAATGTCGTTAAGCAAGGCATGCATAATCCTAAGACTTGGAAAGAATTCTAGAAGCTAGCTAATAAAAATGTATTGCCTTTATGCAACAATGGGATACCTTGCATGAAGTAGAGAAAGAGAACATGTCTACTTATGTATATAAGTTTTGACAATCATTGCTTCAAGTCCAAGTTGTTGAAAAGGTTAGAGGGAGAGATTGAGCCTATTGTTAGAACTTATGTGAACATGTTCGATCCTCGATCTCTTAGTTCAACAATATTCTTAGTTTTATAAAAATAAAATCCGCGAGGTTAGTTCATACAAGAAAAGGTGTGAGCCTAGTTCATACAAAAAAGGTGTGAGCCTACAAAGGTGAAGTGTTGACACATCTTTTTTTAAGTATTGTAAATTGCCTTATTTTTCAAAGAATATTGATAAGACTAGGATGACTAAAGGAAAAGATATTGTGAGAAAGAATATTTTAAAGAATTTGGATAAGGCTAGGATGACTAAAGGAAAAGATATTGTGAGAAATGAAGCTGCCACAAAAACCTCCAACAAAAAGCCAAAAAGCCAAGAAACATGTGATCCGATGCTACATTTTCCATAAAGAAATACACATATCACCTAAATGTCATAAGGAACAAACAAATTCCATGCATATGATCAATGAAGATGACGAAGGACAAATCCTTTAAGCAAGAGGGTGACTCTGATCTTGACTATTCTGGAGGTAAGCAAAATTGCCATGCTTTATTGAAGATGAAGGAAAAATTAATGGTAAAGAATTAACAATATTGCATGATGATGAGCACATGACGATGGAAGCACACACCAATTCATTTCAAAAAAGGAACTAAGGCCTTTAAATCTAAGTTCTACACCTTCTAAGTTACAAAGTAAAAGTTGTATTCACTAGAACCGAGGCTTTTAAATCTAAGTTCTACACCTTCTAAGTTATAAAAAAAAGTTGTATACCAAGTATAAGTACACACAGGAGGTGAAGAACTTAGGTTTAAATATCAAACCATTAGAAGAAAAATGAGACTTTCTAGTAGCTCTACTTCAAGGTGTAGACATCATTTTGGGGATGCCATGGAGGCATCACTATAATGTTGGAATTAGGGTTGTAGGAAAGCACACAAAGCTTGGAGAAGAAGAAGCAAGAATGCATACAACACATAGTGTATTAGATTGTGTCAATGTACAAAGATAAGTTAGCCCTAGAATGATGGGCGTATATACAAGCCGAGGGAAAAAAACTCTTAAGGAGGGAAAAAGTGCCCCGACGGTCCTAAGTGTGTTCACACACATCACTGCCTATATATATGGCAACAAATCTCCCCTGGGAGTGATGGTGTGAACGAGAGCTAGCACTCATGTATAGGGAAGTGCCATGCCCGAAGTAGATCAGTCCACAAAGGGGAGCAAGCCCAAAGCTTTGCGGAAAGCTTCAAACTTCTTACGACGAGGAAGCGCCTTTGTGAAAAGATCGGCGAGGTTGTCCTGTGTTGGCACATATGCCAAGCTGATCTCTCCTGCTGAGAGTCTCTCCCTGACATAGTGATAATGCACCTCAATGTGCTTTGTGCGAGCATGAAAAATTGGGTTTCTCGCAACTTCCAATGCGCTCTGACTGTCAGTGTAGATAGAGGTGGCAGACTCCTGTCCAACACCCAAGTCAGCCATAAGCCGTCTGAGCCACACACACTCAACCATAGCTGTGAAAGCTACCCTGTACTCAGCTTCACAACTAGAAGTGGCCACAGTAGGTTGCTTCTTGCTCAACCAAGATATGCATGAGCTACCGAGCATGAAACAAAAACCACTTGTGGACACTCTTGTGTCATAGCAACAGCCCAATCTGAGTCCGAAAAAGCATGTAAATCTGGAGGCAAACAATCCCCCCTTGGGATAAAACAACCCAAGATGTATGGTGCCACTCAAGTAGCGAAAGATGCGTTTAACTACCTTCCAATGCTGAGACCCTGGGCTATGCATAAACCTGCTCACTTGTGAGACTGCAAACTGAATGTCCGGCCTCGTAATGCATACATAAATGAGGCAACCAACAGCTGTCTGATAGAGTGTGACATCAAAGTGATCTCCAACATCATGAAGACTCAACTTCAAACCTGTCTCCATTGGAGTAGCAATAGGCTTGCAGTCTTCAAGGCCAAATCTCCACAACAATGTCTCAATATACTTTGTCTGACACAAAGCAATACCTCCATCACACTGCTTAAATTGTATCCCCAAATAATGATGCAAATGCCCCAAATCTGACATCTCAAAAGAGGCATTCAAATCAGCCTTAAAATCAGCAATATGACTCTCATTTGGTCCTGTGAGCAGCATGTCATCGACATAGAGAGCAATGATTAGATGTACATCATCCACACGTTTAACATACAAAGTGCTTTCTGTTGGACTATTCTGAAAACCATGTGCAGTCAAATATGCATGTATCTTTTCATACCAAGCTCGTGGAGCTTGCTTTAAACCATACAAAGCCTTTTTCAACTTGCACACTTTGTTTTCCTGCCCTCTTTGAACAAAACCACGAGGCTGCGATACATACACCTCCTCATGCAAATCTCCATTCAATAACGCAGTCTTTATGTCCAATTGATGTACATTCCAACCATTATGAGCTACCAATGCACAAATGCTACGAATGGTAGTCATACGACAAGTGGGAGCAAAGGTCTCATCAAAATCAATGCCCTTTTCTTGAGCATAACCCTTTGCAACAACAAGTCTAGCCTTATAGCGATCAACACTGCCATTTGGCTTTCGTTTCAACTTAAAAACCCACTTACATCCAATGACCTTTTTACCAATAGGAAAATCACACAAAGACCATGTATCATTCTTCATTATAGCATCATATTCACTTTGCATTGCAGCCAACCAATTTTTTGATTTTTGTGCCTCATCAAATGAAAGAGGTTCTTCCTCTTCACACATACTAGACACAGCCAAAGCATAACAATCTGATGCATAAGAGGCATGCTGAAAACCTGAACGAGTACGACTAGACATAGGTGCATCAATTTTACTATCACGCAAGGTTTGCACCAGCCATTTAGGCATACCTCTAGCCTGCTCATGTTCAGCCCTATCCTCATAAATTACATCCTGTAAATTTGCATCAAAAATAGGCTGATCTATGATGTTGTTTGAAATCTGCATAGGCTAAATATTTACCTCATTAGGACTTACATTTGAATTCCCATTTGAATTCCCACCTGTAAACAGAGGCAACAACGTATCAAATACATCCCGTGAGCTCACACCTGTCTCTTTGGTACATGATAACAAAGGCTGCACAACATCTTCCACAAAAACATCTCAACTAATCAAGATACGCTTTGACTGCAGATGATACAATCTGTAACCCTTGCTCTTAGCACTGTAACCAACAAAAATGCATTCGACAACCTTATCATCCAATTTTCTACGTTGTTGCACAGGCACTAAAGCATAGGCCAAGCAACCAAAGACATGCAAGTGACCAATAGAAGGCTTCTTGCCATGCCAAGCTTTGTATGGAGTAACAGACTGCAAGGCCTTAGTGGGACACCTGTTGAGTACATATGCAGCACACATGACAGCCTCAAGCCAAAACGCATGTGGCAAAGCTTGGCTCTTGACCATACATCGTGCCATCTCCATAAGTGACATGTTTTTCCTCTCAGCAACACCATTTTGCTGAGGGGTATATGGCACTGTACATTGGTGTTTTATCCCACGACTAGCCAGAAATGCATCAAACTCTTTCGACATGTACTCCCCCCCTCGATCAAAACGGAGGGTGCCCATAGTACAATTGGATACATTTTCAACCATAAGCAAAAACTGTTTGAAGCACAAAAACACTTCAAACTTTGCCTTCAGTGGATATACCCATGCATGCCTTGATTAATCATCAATGAAAGTCACGAAGTACAAGTGTTTACCAACAAATGACGGAGTTTGCATAGGCCCACATACATCACTATGTACAAGTTGCAATTTGCAAGTGGCCCGCACAGAACCATCCTTTGGAAATGCAAAACGCTGCATTTTGCCCAAAATACATCCTTCACAAACATGTTTTAGTGGTGCCTCAAGAGGGGACAATGAAGCAACCATATCAAATTTCTGCAAACGCAGCAAACTAGCAAAGTTTAGATGACCAAAACAAGCATGCCATAGTTTTGCATCTGAAACTGCCTTTTCATCAGAAACTGCATTTGCTAAATCTTCCACACACTTGTCATAAGAATTGAGCCTATACAGCCCACGAAACAAGGTGCCAGATGTAATAATCGTATCACCAGAAGTCAAATCATGAATAGTACATCTGTCATCCACAAATTTGACTACAAGTCCAAGTCTAGCAAGCACAGAGATAGACAATAGATTCTTCTTTATCCCTGGCACATACAAAGCATCTGAAAGTGTGAAAGCGTTGCCATTTGCAGCAATAAGCATAATTTTACCAACGCCCTTCATCACTGGGTAAGAAGCATTATTAGCACATGTGACAGTATTCCCATTAGGGACAGCCTCAAGACAAGTGAACATATCATGATGCGAGGTAATGTGCTTTGTAGCACCACTGTCAAAATACCATACATCAGAGTCAACAGAAACTGCTAAACATGCATCATGTATAGATGGGTCATACTGGCAATACACGCCCATTCTGTATCCTACACAACATTTGCAGAATCTGCATTTGTAGAAGCATTCGCTATTGTGGCTGCATTTGACTCTTTCTTCTTTGCCTCTTTAGCCTTTAGCTTAGGGAAATTCTTAATGACATGATCAGTTGCCTTACAATAGTTGCACCTGATCTTTTTCTTGTCTTTATCAAGAGCCTTCTCAGACCTATTGTTGCTACCTGTGGAAGGAGAAGAAGTTGAAGACCTACTCATAGGAGAAGAAACAGTGGAAGGGACTGCCTTACCACTTCTTCTCTGTTGCGCAGCAACAAATGCCTGATCAACTGCACGTTGCCTAGCCCTATCTTGCCTGGACTGCGCTTCTTGCAAGAGCTTGTTGACTAAAGTATCGTACTTGACAACATTAGGTCTGTCCTCAGTAACAAGTCTCCATGTGGAAGCAAAAGTCTGATATGACTCAGGTAAAGCATCAAGAACAGTCTGCACAAGAGAATGATCATGAATAATCTCACCTGCAGAAATCAATTGTTCCTTGAGATCTTTAATCTCAGCAAGAAAAACATTCATGTCATCATCTTCCTGCATAATCTTCGATTTTATCTCTTTACGCGGGTAAGAGATTTTTGCCTTGTTATTACGACCTGCATACAAACCAGCTAGAATATCCCAAGCCTGTTTTGTTGTTTTAGCTGAACGAATATGTGGAGTGATGTTACGTTTGACAGAAAGTGCAATCAAGGCATGAGCTTGCACACCTTTACCATCCCAACGAGCTTGTTCAGTAGTGGGTAAAACAGCAGCAACAACAGTAGAGCTGCTAGAACCTGTAACATCCTCAACAGATCCTACATCCACATAACCTGGACGTACATCCATACCCTGCACAATGTTCCACACTCCTTTTGCAACCAGAACATGCTGCATCATGTATGCCCAAAGTGGGTAGTTGCTGTCTCCATCCAATTTGTCATAGCAGAGACAACATGCGAAATACATCATTGCTGTTATCAGCCATGGCCACTGATTGAAACTGATGCAAAAGCTACCTGTAATGAAGCAAAGACTGAACAGAAAACAACTCGTGCTATATAGCATGGTCCACAATAGAATATGTATGCCTGTTTTGCAGAAAACTGCACTGTCAAAATTTCTACACAAAATGACGAAAACACCTGTACAGAACTTGTAATGCAAAAACGGAGCTCGAAATGACCTCAGATGTAATTTCTGAGAACGCAAAGCCCTATAAGCTTATCTGCGAAGTATAGGGACCTGCAAGCGCTCGTGAACGCTCACCTCAATCATCGGAGAACGTGAGTTGAAGGGTGCTAGCAGCGTAGCCCTGGGAGCCAATGCCTGCTTTGATACCAATTGTTGGAATTAGGGTTGCAAGAAAGCACACAAAGCTTGGAGGAGAAGAAGCAAGAATGCACACAACACACAGTGTATTAGATTGTGTCAATGTACAAAAATAAGTTAGCCCTAGAATGATGGGAGTATATACAAGCCGGGGGAAAAAACCTCCTAAGGAGGGAAAAAGTGCCCCGGCAGTCCTAAGTGTGTTCACACACATCACTGCCTATATATATGGCAACATATAACCCAAAGAGTGACGACTCACACACCATTTGGTTGATGAAAGATGGTAACCTAAAGATTGATTAGACTCACACACCATCAATATAACCCAAAGATTACTATGACTAACACACCATCTGGTTTATGAAAAATGATAAAGAAATATGTCTAAAGTGTCAATATAAAGGAGAATTGAGTTCTTTGTTGAGTCATACTCAAGCAAAAGGACTTTGAGGAAGAAAGACTCTTTTGGTGTTAGTCAATCAGTTGTTGACACCTACTTCTAAAACACCAACTAGTCCATCTCAACATCCATTTTTGCTTCATGGATGAACTAGACCTCCAAGACTTCCTAAAACTAGACCAAAGGGCCATAAAATTGAGATAATGCCTAGAACAAAAGGAAATCCAAAAACAAGTAGAGGAGTTATTAGAAAGAGGTTTGATTAGACATAGTAGTTAACCATTTGGAGTTCTAGCCCTTCTCTAAAAGAAAAGTGAGATTTTTTGAATGTGTATTGACTCTACTGTGCTCTTAACAAGATTAATAAAAAATAAATACCCCATCCCTAAAGTAGATGACTTACTTGATAAACTTAAAGGGACTAGGGTTTTTAGTAAAATTGACTTCAAATCGAGTTACCATCAAATTCATATGGCCAAAGAAGATATCTATAAATTGCATTCAGAAACTAAATTAGGTCACTATGAGTTCTTAGTGCTTTGGCCTAACCAATGCTCTAGCAACCTTTAGTCAAATGATGAACATGATTTTTCTTAAATTCCAAAATTTTGTTGTTTATTGTTTCGATGGATTTTGATGGTATCTTAGTCTAGTAAGAATCATCATCAAGAGCACAAGCAACACTTGGAAAAGGTATTCACACTCTTGAAAGAATATCAACTTTATGCCAATCTTGAAAAGAGTCATTTATTTTAAGATCAACTTGAATACATTGGCCATTTTGTTTTATTCTTATGAATCTTCCCTTTTTTATGTTACTTTTGGCTACTTGGCTCTCTAAGTCCTATATGAGTCAATATTGGCTAGCTAGCTCTATAGGAATACATTCTTCTTGTAGTAAGGCTTGCACTCGGCTTACATTGCCTCATAATCTATCCTTTAAATAAGTGCAAAGTTTAACATGATAATAACTAGGTTTGGTTATCAATTTTTCTTACTTTGGTTATGGCCTTGCATACGTGATGATGATGACATTTTGATACTTCTCTTGAGCAACTACCTTTATCTTTAGTGTTCTAATTATTATTATTTTGAATGGTGGTAAGTAAGTAATAGCTATGCCCTTTGTGTGCTGGTTTAATGATAGTGACAACATTGTTTTATTCATATTAATCTCCCCTTTTCTATGTTACTTTTGGCTAGTTGACTCACCAAGTTCTCTATAGAAGGCTTTATAGAACTAGTGTAAACACTCATTTAAAGATAGTAACCTAAACTCCTTGATCATGTGGTGCATCTTTCATAGAAAAGCCATGACTCAAGAACACGCACAAAATATACAATATATGGCTTTTAAGTGAATTCCGGCCATTTCGAACGCTTGTGGCCCAAAGAAGCTGAAAATGATACGATGGCCGGCATCGATGCCATAGAGGCCTTCGGCAAGGGTTAACATGCCCCCCTTCCTAATGTAGATTTTGTTCTCAAAATATGTCGGTGAAGATGAGTCAATGCAGCCTATGATGATGGAAGGTGATGATAGCTAAAGGCCAAGTCTTGTGATACCAGCATGAAAAACAATTCAACTAGTAAAATGTTTCTTGAAAAAATAAATAACATGAAACATGGATTTGAAAAGCAGATATGCATACATGTTTCTTTTGTTGGTTATGACTGGGTGAACTTAACTTGTGTTATGAAGAGGAAATATAAGGACGCTGTAACTTAGAGGTTAGTAATAAGTGTATCTACGCTTGAACTGGTCTTAGTCACATGCCTATGTTTAGGCTTGGCCTAAACATGAAGATTGCACAGATGGTAGAGAACGCCATTGTTGTATTGTGGACCATGTAAAACTACTACATAAGAATCTGCATGAAGCTCCAACATCTGCATCATAGGCCAAAAATAGCCTATCACCATAAAATATGTCGATGAAGAAACTCTAGCACAATTGGTACATATAACAATGTCGATCCTCCAACAAAGCACAGGTGGGACATGTGCCCAAGATGGCACAACACCAAACGAATAAGTCGATGAAGCATATGGTGAAAGATCATCACCATAAAGCCATGCCAAGTAAGATCTAAGCATCTACCATCAAGAAAGCATGGATGGTCGGATCATCCTCTAAAGAAATCATCAAATCTGAATGATCCACCAAAGGTACAAGATCAAGAGTATGCTCCTCCACTAGAATATCATCTAGAGCATCATAATACTCTAACTTGGACACATCATCATAATAGATAACATCATCAAAAGAATAATCGTCATGATCATCATTACTATGATCCACATAAATATCCTCATGAAGAACATTGTGACACGAATCAAAGTGATATCATAAATCTACTCCATCCTCCCAATGCATTGCCACACACAAGGAGGGCCTTCAAGAAACACATATTCTCCAAAGCATGAGAATATCCTCATCAAAGAAAATGAACACATGGAAACATAAACATATGATATATGCATGCCAATAGTATAGGAAAATCCATACTCTCCTGCTGCAATATATAATCCATAAGCATATGCCTTAATAACCATCATATGAAAGAGTAGAAAAACCTCCATGAATAACCACATGCCTTGTTACCCATCATAGGCAACAAGATGAATATATCTCCTGTGAATATCTATCGACCCACTTCTGCACGGATAGGCAAATCAGCCCCATCATACCTTATAAAAGAATGGGATAAACTCTCCATCACATGAAAAATCCATCAATATGAATCCCATCATGCATGGAGCACATATCATGAAGATCAGTAACTTGTGAATCATCGTCACATAAAAGAGCATCATGAAGAACAATATCCTATAATCTTGAAATGCCATCAACATGAACCTGTCAAACCGAGTAAATAGGTTCAAAGAGAGAGCCCATGTCTGCATCCATGCTAGCCAAAGCAAGCTCCAAAGGATCATCATATCAAGAACTGAAGCATCCATGTGAGAAACAACATCCTTATGAACCATGAGAGCATCATCATCATGAAGCAATATAACATCATGAAGCAATATAACATCATGCATGACCATATCATGTGTAAAAGCATCATCATAAACATCATGACCATACACCAAACCTTGGGAAACACCTGATGAGAGGCTAGGGTCATCTGAGAACTCCTCGTGGCACTTTCAGCCCTCTTGGTTCTCCCATGCACCCCCAACCTCTACCATATACCTCCCATCATCATCATGGCAAAGCAAGGTCAATATCATCATCACTATCATCTGAGTCTGAGTCACTCTCATAAGCCTCCTTTAATTCCTCTATTGGTTGACTGCAATAGGGCTATCCTCATGCGGCTAGAACATGATCTATGTCTACCCCTCTCATGATAATCATAGGCATCATCTAAAGTATCAGAAAAATCCTCCAATTGATCTCTAGCTTTCCCTAGTTTGTTGGACAATGAAGCTCTCTTTAGTGATTTAATGATACTATAAAGATCAAACACTAAATCCACCATGCAAAAGTATTTGCATTTGTCCCCCTTGCGACAAGGCTCGCACAAATAATGTCATGCTTTTTTGCCATGATCCCTCTCTAGGCAAATGTCACACTTCTTCTTACCCCCGATCACAAAATCTTATGAGTCAATGTCAAAGTGCATAGACCCTTGTGACCATCACACCACACTGGCACAAGACCAAGCCTACTCCCCACAAGAAGAGCTTGGTACTATACCAAGATCCAGGCCGTTTGCAAAAGCTGGCTGTCTATAACCCTCCACATGAACTCAAAATTAGATCTATCATACTCAAAGGAAACACTTCTTATCATCACATAGGAACTTACCTTATGAACTTTTTCAAAAAATCAAGGGACAAGTTGGGCTTATATTTCTAACACCCCCCTTAAGCCAAACTTGGATATAATGACTTGACACAGAACAATAGATTTTGCCTAACAACAATCCTCCCTGATTACGATGAGAAAGACTCCCCCCTAAAAACAACAAAGAGTATGTGTACTCTTCTCTAACAAATAATCAAGGGTATGGACAACAAACAAAGGCTTGACTATGTAAGAGTGAACATGACAAATTCTTTACAAAGGATAGGAGGCATCATAATCTCTAGGACTAAGAAAACCACAAACTTCTACAAAGTTACTTTCTTCTTTTGTAAACAATGTTGGCCTTCTCTTTACCTTTCTTCTTGTCCTTGAGATAGCACTCATGTTTCGGATGGTTGGTCTTTCCACCACAAATGCACACAAGGGTTGTTGGTGTAGCAATCCTTGGTTTGGTGATTGGTCCTTCCACAACTTGCACATTTCCTGTTATTGTTGATGGAGGAGACAACATAAGCACCATCTTGGAAGTCTTTGGCTAGCTTCTTTTCTTCTTCTTGCAAAGAGTTTATCACACTTTCTAAAGAAGGAATGGGCTCCTTTTCTTTAAGCATAGTTATAATTTGGTTGTAATTAGGAGGTATGCTCTTCAACAAGATAGTAATAGCATCTTTTTTAGGAACAACAAATTTGACATACACAAGTTGAGTTATGAGACTCTTTAGCCTATTGATAAAAAAAGGCTACATTTTCACCATCTTCCATTTTTAGCCTATAGAGTTACATCTTAAGGCTAATTTTTGAATGTTTAACCTTAGCACCAAAGGTCCTTTCAAGTATTTTCCAATATTGAGTAACATTTTAAGCATTATCTGTATGGTGTATATAATCATTTTCTAATTTAGTGATAATGATGCCTAAAGATTGCTCATCCTTAGCTTACAATGTAGTAGTGGTAGCTCTAGTAGTAACAGTAGATGCTTCATCCCCCCCTTCTACTTGAGGTCTAAAAAGACTCCATACATTCTTCTTCATTAGATAACCCTTAACCTTGGTTTGCCATGTATGGAAACTAGTGCCATTAAATTTGTCAGGAGATTTTGATGCCATGATTAGGGTGGTCTTACCCCTGAGAGATATTCTTATGGCAATATTTAAAAACACTTCATAAATATGGCAATTTTGAATGCTTTAAGTGAAGATTAATCTTATGTGAAGAGTATGGCATGTAAGAACCGAGGTTTACAGAGATTTTACTTCCCTTCATACTAATCAATCACTTAATTTTAAGTGGTTTTGTCAAGATATTAACCAAGTGATTAATTATGTACAGAGAGTGGAGCTAGTGAGGAAGATAGCTTGGTAATTACGAAAGAATTAGGGCTTAATAATTAAAAAGATAATACCTTTGAAAGTACTATTAAAGTTGGCAGGTACTAAGAAAATCAGCTCATTCTCCTCGTGTAGACCACCATTGAAGGAGCGGCTTTGTGGGCTTGTAGAGCACCTAGGGATGCTAGTTTGCATAAGAGGAATTGAACCAATTTGAAGCATAGAAGGATAACATGCCTCTAGACAAACCACCTATGAAAAATGCACCTTTTTTGGGGGTAAATGCAATGCTGGGGTGATGCCGTAATAAATACCAACATGTTAGTGTTATTTGTGTATGCAAAATTGGGTCCATGCGAGTGTGGTTTTGGGTAATGTAGAAGTTGATCCTTCCATGGAGGAGTCCTCGCTAGATGAATCAATAGCTACTCCTAGTTCAAGTCACTAGTTGCTCCCAATAATAGGGATAATGCACTAAACATGAACAAGGAGGTTATCTCTATCTCGGTCCAATCTAGTAAAACTTTCCAAGCTACTGTGGGTGGAAGAATGTCCATGGTCACTAAGCCATAAATCTAATCCTTAGAGCTGTTAAGCTCTAGAAGAGGCTCATAGTCCTGATTCCTATCTTCACTATCTAAAAACTTGTTGCAACATTTACGCATGTTAATTTAAATGATTCAGGTAGTTTTCTTCACTATCCACAACTTGGTGATTGAAATGGTTTGGATAGTTGTTGTTCTCTTCTTCACTATCCAACAACTTTTTGTAACATTTACACATGTTGAGACCGAAATGGTTTGGATAGTTGTGTCAAACTCATTGGCAAAAATCCCTCGACCCATGGCATGAGCACTCAACAAATTAAGGCTTATTGATTTGGTAACTGATGCTTCTACTACCAATAGGGTGATTGTCACTTTATTGGGATAATCATTGAAAGCATGGTCAAATCCACACTTGTAGCATGTTCCTCCATAAGGAATGACATTGGGATTTGGCACGGGATTTGGAGTGCTTGAAACCCTCAAGAGATTTGGTGCAGGGTCATTGTAAGGACACTCAGTGACACGATGTGGGCCCTTGCATTGTGGTGGTCTACACACCATATTGTTGAGGTAGCACTGGTGTAGCAATGCTTGGTTTGGTGATTGGTCCTTCCATAACTTGCACATTTCTTGTTATTGTTGATGGAGGAGACAACATAAACATTGTCTTCTTGGAAGTCTTTGGTTAGCTTCTTTTCTTTTTCTTGCAAAGAGTTTATCACACTTTCTAAAGAAGGAATGGGCTCCTTTTCTTGAAGCATAGTTATAATTTGGTTGTAATTAGGAGGCATGATCTTTAACAAGATAACATCTTCTTTATGAACAACAAATTCGACATACACAAGTTGAGTTGATAAAAAAAGTTGTTGTGAAGCCTTGGATTGTGCAAGCCCAAGAGGAAATGGTCCATTAATTGCTTATCACTCAATTTTTTCCTCTCTTTGCAACGTAAATCAAGGTACTTGTTGATGTCTGCGATGTAGTCGCATAATGTTTCATCTGGTTTTGTTCCAATTGGAACAATCGGATGATAGGGCTCCATTTGGGCCCGTAGGGTGCAAATCCGAGAATGAAGGCATTTCTCACTACTTTGAAAGCACTTTTGTGCCAAGGGTCCAAGGATTGGAACCATTGCACGGCCTTGCCTTCAAGGTTGAGTCTAAGTAGATGGACTTTGGTTGTATCGTTGAAAATTTCAAATGCCTGACAGATTTGGTTAGAGACCTCGATGTGGAATACGGGGTCTCCAACTCCTTAGAATTTTGGCAGAAGTTTGAAAATTTTCACCCACATAGGGATTGTATGTAATGTTTGTGGGTGCAAGTGTTGTGACACTCCCCTTCCTAGAGCTTATATGAAGCTTGGAATGTCAAGTTGTGGCATAACGGGAGGTGTTCCAAGAGTGGGGGGTGGGAATAGATTCATGGTGGATAGAGAAGAGGGTATGTCAGTGTGCTTGGGGTGTCTATCCACGTTGGGGTGCATGTATGGAGGGCCCCCACTAGATGAGGGCTCTTCAAAGATTGTTTCACCCTCCCGACCAAGCATGTGTGGTATGGTGACCACATGTGAATGAGCAATTGAGGCTGGGGTGCCGCTGAATGGAATGGAGGCATTGGGGGCATGCAATCATGACCGAAAGGTGTCCATGGTGTGCGGGGAAGCTTAAAGAAGCTTCAATGGTGCGTACGCAGGCCCAAAATAGGAGTTTTAGCTCACTTTTACCTTGCACGTGAACACACCCTTAAGGTTAAAAATGGTCTTTTGAGGCATTTTATGCATGTAAAAAAATGGCCCAAGTGAGTCGGTGAGGTAGACCAAAAGCATCTCAAAAGATTTGGAATTTTTAAATTTTTAAATTTTGAATTTTTATTTTTATTTTATTTTATTTTGGGAAGGAACGTCCACGGCACTTGGGAAGAAATGTCTAGGTCACTTGGGAAGGAATGGTTGGGAAGGAACGTCCACGGCACTTGGGAAGAAATGTCTAGGTCACTTGGGAAGGAATGGTTGGGAAGGAACGTCCATGGCACTTGGGAAGGAAGGAACGACCAGGAAGAAGGAATGTCCATGGCACTTGGGAAGGAACGACCAAGAAGGAACATCCATGGCACTTGGGAAGGAACGGCCAAGAACTTCCATGGCACTTTTGGGAAGGAACGACCAGGAAGGAACACCCACAACACTTGGGGGAAGGAACGGCCAGGAAGGAACATCCACGGCACTTGGGAAGGAATGGTCGGGAAGGAATGTCCATGACACTTGGAAGGACCGTCCCGCCCCCGTCGGAACTTGGGAAGGAACGTCCACGACACTTGAGAAGGAACAACCGAGAAGGAATGCCCGTGGCACTTGGAAAGGAAGGCGGCACTTGGGAAGGAACGCCCACGACACTTGGGAAGGAACAACTACATAACTTGGGAAGGAACGGCCAGGAAGGAACGTCCATGACACTTGGGAAGAAATGGCTGGGAAGGAACGTCCATGGCACTTAGGAAGGAACGTCCACGGCACTTATGTTGGGAAGGAACGTCCACGGCACTTGTGTTGGGAAGGAACGGTCGGGAAGGAACGTCCATGGCACTTGGGAAGGAACGGCTAGGAAGGAATGTCCACGTCACTTGGAAGGAACCTCCACGGCACTTGGAAGGAACCTCCACTGCACTTGGAAACGGCACTTGGAAAGGAACGGATGGGAAGGAACATCTAGGCACTTGGAAGGAACGTCCATGACACTTGGGAAGGAACAACAGGGAAGGAATGTCCATGGCACTTGGGAGGGAACGGCCAGGAAGAAACGTCCACGGTACTTGGAAGGAATGCCCCATGACACTTGGGAAGGAATGGCCAAGAAGGAACGTCCATGGCACTTTTGAAATTTGAATTTGAGATTTGAATTTCAAATTAGATGGAAGTGAGTGGGAGACAACTAAGACCCCCTCTTTAATGCTAGGTGGGTGGCATAGGGTTAAAGTTAGAGGGTACCTCTAAATTAGTGGATTTTGATTAATTTAGAGGTCCTCTAGCTTAACTTAAGATTAATTCTCTTAACCCCACTATTCTTCACTCCTTAACCCTCTTCTTTGCCCTCAAATTTCTCCTAATTGGTGAGGAGTTTAAGCATGGAGATTTGATAGGTGGATTAGCAATGTTTATGCTAATCCAAAGATGTGATTATCCAAAAATAATTTCATTAATTAGGTCACTAATTAATCCACTCAAAAGAGGGAAAATTAGAGTAAATTAGTGTTAATTCTTGCTAATTAGGGCCTGATTGGAGTGAACTAAGCATAGATTGGAGTCAAGGCAAGTGTTTGGAACACTAATGCCACTCTAATTAGTCTAATTACAAGTAATTAGGCTTATTTTTTTAGTTTTTTGCTCTCTTTAAGTCCATTAATCACACTAACTAGTAGATTAGTGATAATTAGTAAAAATTAAGAGAGAGTTTATGTTTTTTTTTGGGTTTTTTTGTTTGATTAGTGTTCTATCTAGTAATGCTAGCTTGCCTATGTAAAGGAATTAAGCAAAAAAAGTAAAATTAAGCTATAAATTAACAAAAAGAGTATAGGTTTAAGTAAAAACCCTCTTGATTAGGCTCTCTAATCACCCAAATCACAAGTTCTTTTACTTAAACTAGTGATAATCCTACTCTAAATACAAAGCTATACATGAATCTTAACAAAATCATCAAAACAACCAAACAAAACATCAAAATACAACAAAAAAATCAAAAAACTGCATGCCAAAGAGCCTACCTAGCATCGGGCTATGGGGGTTCTGTTGTCGGATTCGAATCAAAGATGGCGTAGATAAGTAGCGGATGGTGCTCCCCAAAAGTTGCAACAAAAATGTTAAGGAAACCCTACCCTAACGTGTCGTGGGAAGTTGCCTATCTATTGTATCGAGCATGGCTCAAGAGCTCCACCATAGCTGCACGTCACTGTCGTCCTCCCGTACTTGTTTATCATACCGAGGTGGTTGCTCTAATCCAACAGGTGATTCTAGCTCTCTTATGAGCGAAGATCGTGTGGGATCTCCGTAGAAGAGGATCACGTTGGTTAGCCTAATCATGAGAGAGAGAGAGAGAGAGAGAGAGAGAGAGAGAGAGAGAGAGAGAGAGAGAGAGAGAGAGAGAGAGAGAGAGAGAGGGGGGGGGGAACAAGTGATTAGCACTAATCACTCCCAAACCCTAACCCTAAGGACACCACACATGCTAGATTAGAGTTGCAAGAGAGAGGGATAGAGAGAACACTCCACTTCTATTGCACGAATGGGGGAATGCGTTACAAACAAGAGAAATTAGATTTTATACTTCCAAGCCTTTTCCCACTAGGTCACCCGGGAGTAAGTGACTCGAGGCGCCCGAAATATAGCTACAAGGCTTTTCTCTATTGTTTGGCCAGCTAATCAAGATCCTCTTGTCTATCCTTTGAAGCTCAATCCTTGGGAGTGTCTTTAGGGCGTTTCCCTCATCAAATGACCGGATTTACAATATAGCACAGGCGCCCATCACATAAGTGTGTGGACATAGTTGTCATAGGAATGTGTTAACTAATATGTGGTTAACAAGCTCAAATAGAGCAATGTGACATTGCCCGTAAGACAGGCCAAAGCCGCAGAGCACAAAGGACAAATTTATCGTCGAAGAAGATTCATAGAAGGGATTCCAAGCCAGCTGGAAAGATAGATTCAAGAACCATTGAGGAATTAGGAAGAAGATCACCAAGAGCCACAGAATAGGAGGCAAGAAACTCAAAAAGAAGAAGAACCAGCAACAGCTGGGAAAGGATGTCTCTTAAGTACCCTAAGTTCAAGGGCAAGAGCGAGGAGGATCCAAACACCCACATCTTTGCCTTGAAAACCACATTCGTGGGCATTAGAGCTCCGTTTACCGCAAAAGACAGAGTATTTTGTGACAATGTTGGGTGGAAAGGCCTCCAATTGGTATGCACAATAAGGTCTGGAGCACTTCGAGGCCTTTTAGGAAAGACAAGACCATAACAGAAGTGCTGGAAAAGTTGCAGAGGTTAACTTAAAAGAAGAGGCCAACATAAGACTATGGAGCTGAATTCTAAGCAATGCTAGTGTATTTGGATTAGCCCAACCGACCTGCTCCAGCCACGTTGAGCCAATGGTTTCGTGTGATAGGACTAAGGGAAAAGCTCCACACAGGAGAAGCCTTATATGACTTGCCCTCACCTTTGAAACAAGTGCTGGCAGCAGGGGCCACCACCAGAGCTGAAGGGATCCTAAAGCAAACAAGTAAAGACCCTAAGAAGAAGAAGGACAAAAGGAAGAAGGAGGAAGAAACTTTAGAATCGGATTCTAGAGAAGACACCTTAGAATCAAAGTCCAGTCATGAGTTGGATGTCGAAGAGCAGAAGCCTCGGAAAAAGAAAGGCATGAAGCATGCAATAAATGTTCAGGAAGAACTAAAGGCCGTCGCCCTAGCCAAGATTGCCGGAGCACACGCAGGATTTGGGCTCAGACCATACCTCTGGTGCATAAGGTGTAACAATGAAGGGCACATGAAGGAGGAGTGCCAATTAAGAAACACTCAGTAGATATTCACTATTTGCAGGAACAATAACATTATAGAAACGTGTTACTATAATACTCGGAATAGGAATCTGAGGGTGATGGAAAGGCAGCAGCCCCAGCCATTAACTAGGTTGCCATAAGACCTCAAGTCAACAGATCGTATGGAAGAGGAGGTAGGAGAGTTGGACCAAGGGGAGCTCGTTTCTACTGCAATGCTTTAGGACATAGACAAAATGACTATTCAATATTTCAATGCCATAAGCAGGAGAACTACAAGAGGTGAGGCTGCAAAGCGAAGCAAACCCGAAAGGATTTGATGATGTGAACATGGTAAAAGTGGACCATGGGGCAAGAAAAGGATAAGAAAAGCCACCAGAGGTGATGGCTGTGAAAAGATCACAAGGACTTGTCAAGATGTTGACAGGTAAGAATGCCAAGCCGGAATAGAAATAGAAGCCACAGCAGTGGGCAGGCAGCAGAGAGTCTGCAAACAAATCACCAAGTTGGTGCAGAGCACACAAGGGATGGTGAGGATAATGCAGGAAAGCCCATCCCTAGGAGAGCATCTTGAGAAATATCTAGACAGGAAAAACCTGGTTAAGAAAAGAGAAGAAATGGCACAAGAAAAACCTGGTTAAGAAAAGAGAAGAAATGGCACAGGAAATAAGCCGATGCCAAAGTGCCAACAACTGGAGCCAATTTACAGCCCTCGGAGCAGTAGAAGTGTCTCAAGAGAAGAAATAGAAGAAAACCTGGAAGGAATCTAGATAGGAAATTCGACAAGGGGAAGTTCGGAATAGGAAAGAAAACAAAAGAGGAAGAAGGAAGGATGTACAGAAACCAAGGCATGCCCTGACAAGGAGAAAAGCAGCAACTCCGTGAAGGAATACGACTTGTGGGAGGATCTCAGCAAGATGAAATTGAATATCACATTGGATTAAATGCTGAATCTGGTTCCGAATTATAGGCAAAAGCTGCTTCAAGCCATAGTGCCAAATGAGAATTTGGTGCAGATGACCTTGCAAGAACCGGAAAACCCGATAGAATGTAGGAATGTGGAAGTTGTGACACATCCGTTCTAAAAGTGACCATCAAGATCAGAGGAGAGACAGTGACAAGAGTCATTCTGGATGGATGGTCATGAGTAAACATTATATCAGATAGTCTGGCTAAAAAGCTAGGAGTTACTGACATGCAGCTAGCTCCGTTTTCCAGATCCACATTGCTGACCAAAGAAGGGTCTCACTAGTTGGGATAATAAGGGGAGAACAAATAAAAGTGGCAGGATGCATGTTCATCACTGCCGTGTTCATAGTTCTCAAAATGATTGAGATAGTGGGTGCATATCCCATGCTCTTCGGAAGACTCTAGCTCAAGAGTGGAAGGATAAAGCACAATTGGGTTACGAACAAGATCACACTCATAAGAGGGAAAAAGAAAGTCTACATTTCGGTCATAGGAAAAGACAAGTTGAATCCGACTAGCCAACTGTTTCATGCAGAGGGCCTAAAATACCTGGAAGGGGTAGAAGACGACAAAGAAGAGTAGATCATGAAGGAAAATCCAGATCTACTGCTGTCGCTAAATGATTATATAAAGATACGATCAAGAAGTCCTGGTGGCTCATCCTGCAGTGCTACTAAATGAAGAAAGTCCAAAGGAAGAGGAGGAGGACACTCATGGCAGTGTGGCATAACTACAGGTCGAGCAAGAAAAAGCAATGATGGCCCTCAAGCAAGAGGAAGCCCAACTTAGGAAGAAGCAGAACATCAGAGTCCAAGAAGACAAACTGGAAGAAGTGAACTTGGGGGATGACCAAGAGCCAAAAGCAATCAGAATCAGTGCCCAACTGAATCAGGAATTTAGAGGAAGGCTATTGGAATTGTTAAAGTCCTACAAAGATGTGTTCGTCTGGAATTACTCAGATATGAAGGGGATTGAAGGCTAGCTTCTACTTACACAAGATCAACTTAAAAGAGGATGTAACCCTTATTTAGAAGAGTAGATACAAAATGAACTCCAACTATGCAAAACAAGTGAAGGAGGAGATTGAAAAGCTACTAAGAGTTGGGCAGTTTTCACATGGCTCCTCACTTCTTGGAGCCTCACATCTTCTCTTGTCTTCAGTCTTCTTGTCGTGTTCTCTTCACGCGTCCATGTCTTCCTCTTCTTTCAGTCTTCTTGTTGTGGCAGCTTCTCTTCACACGTCCATGTCTTCCTTCAATGCTTCCTCTAGCTCTTCTTCTCAGTGTTGATCCTCCTCTTGGAAAGCATGGCTGGGGCCACGAGCTTGTCCATCAGTTCTTGCTCCATGTGAGCAACATGTTTTAATGTATTATTGACAGTTCTTTTGGGCTTTTGATGTTTATCTTGTGTTATTATGCAATGCAAACCCAAATCTATGCGGGAGGTCTTACCTCTTGCCTTATTCTGGACAAGGGCAGTGTCTGATCCCATTTTTACAATGATGTAATCACCCATGTGTGCCCAATACATAATGCATATAGCATTCATTCTTATGCACATTCCCAAAAGCAACTCTAGCTGTGAATAATATTGAATTTGAGTGTGATTTGCAGGCATTAACCAAGGGGTAAATGCAAGATGATGATTACCACAAATTTATTAGCATAATTTTACCAGAAATTACATTAAATCAAGGGTAACAAATTTGTACGGAATGGTTGGAGTATCAAACCATCTCCGAATTACAATCTAAAGTTATAGGGATGTGTATCAG
The DNA here is from genome assembly GCF_041138505.1 of Cibotium barometz. Lineage (NCBI taxonomy): Eukaryota > Viridiplantae > Streptophyta > Polypodiopsida > Cyatheales > Cibotiaceae > Cibotium > Cibotium barometz. The sequence goes on along the minus strand of NC_141061.1, from coordinate 51,872,860 downwards.
ATACCTAATGGTTAATTTAAACCCTCAGTTGCACCAAAATATAGTGATTAGTGGTGCTGATTAATCATTGATTAACAAATTAATCCTCTATTTTGTGTGCAAAAAATAGAGTATGCGAGGAGTCCAGATCTGAGGCCTTAGAGTTCAAATGAGCTCAAATCCTTTCAAAGACATCAATAGCAATTAGTCTAGTAGAGGATTAAGCTAAGAAACACAAGATTTGACCAAAGATTGAATGCTTAATCTCTGTTTTACCAAAGTCACCTACAGATTTGATGAAGAGCTTGGATCTCACTGTAGACTTGATCAAATCAAAATTTGTCTTCACCAGCTTGTAGAGCACCCTTGAAAACCCCTAGGGCCAAGAGGAATTAGAGCCATTTCATCTGGAGCAGTAGAGATCTCATTTTTTCCTTAGAAAAACGACACTGGAAAATTAACAAAAATCGGGAGCTGCGCTTGGCGGTTTGACGATTTGATTGAATGGGCTGAAGCCTTGGGAGTATGACTATGTATGGCTAAGAGCTTGGATGCTATTGTTAAGCCTGGAGGGAGATCAAGGTCCTCCACCAGCTGGGGGTATAGAAGTACTTAAAAAAGAGGTAAAAATCTTAATTATCTACTTATCCTAATTAGCCAGGTGATTATAGCAAGATAATGGGCTCATAAATTGATGGATTCTAGGCTAGGCTCTGATACCATGGTAAATTTGCAGCAATGTGATGAGCTATGGTGGATCAAATGCTAGAATCAACATCATTAATAAAGAGATTAGATGACAATTAAGATGTGATTAGTGAGCAATTAACTGATAGCTTAATGTAGGCATGGATAATCAAAAACTAGCAAATTCTCATTAGGCCAATGCCTCAACTTATAGAGTTTACATCCAAGCATCTAATCCCACTGATCTCTGCTTGATTCACTCCACCTCTTTTGCTTGATTCTCTCCACCTCTTCCCAGAATATCTCCACACCTCCTAAATCTCCTCATGCTACCCTTTATTCTCTCCTAGTAGATACTTCTCACCTTTTCATAGCTTCTCGCACATTTACAGATTCTCTTTTACAGCCTCTTTCTAGGGCTTGTTCCCACACACACCCTATTCACTTGTATATTTCAACAATCAAAAGGATTCATAAACAACAAGACATTTGGTCGAGACAGGTGTTTATATCCCTCAACCTTTCACTCTAAGAGTAGAAAAACTTCAAAGGCAACCTCTCTCCTTTCCACCCCTTCCACTACAACTCCCAAAGTATGGTTTTGCGAGAAGTTGTTCCAAGTTCCATTCGGTCATAGAAGACCATACTGCCACATTGAACTTCTCAAAAATTGCATGAAGGAAATCTTCTAGACCCGGTCTGAAAGCAACCACATGTGTGCCCACTTTCACTGTTCGACCTGTATAGTGAGGTGGAGGGTGACAAAACCAACGTTTGAGAAGAAGACCATTTACGTCAAGAATAGTTAGTTTTCTGCGGCGGGGTACCTCGCTGGATCGTCCACACTCTGTCAAATTAAACAAGCACACGTGTCACTTAAGTATTTTGGAACATTTGAAAGCAATTAGAAAAGAACAAACAATTAAAAAAATACAAAATTGCAGTACAAGTTATCTTACTGAAGACAAATGTGGGACAAGGGGGTATAAACATGGATGATTCATTTGGCATTGCTCTCGGAGAATTTTCCAGGGATAGTGGTGCAAGGGGACTGGCATGACTTTGCTTAAGTGAAGAAACTGGCATGACTTTTAGAGTGAAATTTTAGAGTGAAATACACTTGTGCCAGCTTGTTAGTACCCTATTACTAGTACACTTTCTACTTCACAAGTTGACCAAAAGAAATCCAATTTGCAACTTTAGTGTTAATACAACTCCAAAGTATATGTTTTCATTCACAAAAAAAAAACGAGTGTACAAGTTGAGTAGTGATTAAATAGTACAAGTCCATTGTACATATTTCCAACTAGCCATACAACAACTGAGACAAGAGGTGGCCAGACTCATACTCATGCTACACACGTTTGAAAAAAAAGCCATGTTGATAATCATGAATTTATTTCCCTTCGCCTTGGTTGCCCATCTCATTGTACTCAATGATTCTCTACAAGACTTCTATCGACTCTTGTCGTGGTATAGTACATGCTCCATGCATGTTGTGTACTCTCGACGGTCCTCCGATGATTGAAGCCATAGAAACAACCATAGCTGCACATGCTCAAGCAAGAACGTCTGGACTTCTTCGTCATCTTGTAGCTCAAGCTTTGGAAGTACTAACCAATTCTTGGATAGGTTTTGGCACAACCTTGTTGTGATAGGCAGCTGTACCAGTTCTAGATGCATTATAAATTCTTGAAAAAGATAGGTTTTTTATCCATAAGAAATGTTATATGTACATTATGTGTGCTATGTTATATACACATTATGTGTGCATATACTAGGAGGCTAACCCACATTAGGCTTGTGAGCATGGGAGCATGGGAACAAGCTCTAGTGGAGCATGGGTTAGGACTAACCTTAAGGTTTAAGGTTAGGGTCAGGCATCCAAGGGTCACACATGAGGAATGGAAAGTCAAGAGTCACTTGAGGGCCCTCCTATATAATAGGGGCATGGGGCACACTCAAGGGGGCTTGGAGGCTTGGAAGCTTGGAGGCTTATGCTATGGTCTCTTGTGTAGAGGTCCATATCTACTCACCTACCATTTCACACTATAGCTATATGCTATTGGATTGTGTTATACCTCTTGATGGTATGGGACATCAAGGTAGAGGTATGATGTATTTCATTTATGATTCATGTGTGCATTCCTTGGGCTCGGGGGTGGTGGGTGGTCGAGTTTATGCCTGATTTATGCATGTTTATGCATAACAATTATCTAGAGAGATCTTAGGGTTTTAACAGTGGTATCAGAGCAATCTCTATTTAATTGTTGTTGATTTTTTTTAGTAAATTTTAATATTTACTAATAAAATGTTATTTTTTGTTTATTTGTGTTGATGAATTGCACGTGGATCATCGATTTGGTGATTGGAACGTGTGTAACTACAATTCAATGGACGAATCGACGTTGCGGGAAAATTCCGTGAGTTAATGCTATTTTTCCCTATTTTTAAGGTTAAAATCAAGCATTGATGGATTTTTTTTACAAAAATACCATAAAGTTTATGGTGGATATTTTTGTAGGATGGATTCCCTGAATTTTTGGAATTTTTAGAAAATTTTTCTAATTTTTTAGGAATTTTTTGAGCATTTTTATGATTAAAAATATATTTTTATACATTTTTACGGGTTTTTTCCGCGGGAATGCGATCAAATTTCTGTCAATTTGCTACTGAAATTCAGTAGGGGACAGTGTGTTGATGCATAAATTGCTCTCCCGTGTGCGTGGGGTTCTCTCCGCCTCTCAAATTTGATATTTCCTTCATTTTTCCGTGAAATATCTCTTAAAAAGGAATTTTTTAAATTAAACAGTAATCATAATTAATGTCTAATTATGATTATGAGTTTAATTAAAAATCTTAATCAAAGATTAAGCTAATCTCTCTCTGATTAAGAGAGAGAGAGAGAAGAGATTGAGGAGAGATGGAATTGGAGAGGAAAGGGAGGAGAGAGGGGAGAAGAGAGATCTCATTTCTCTCAAGCTTTCCACGCGCAGGCGACCCGGGGGGGGGGGGGGGGGGGGGGCTACGCTGCAGCCGGGCGAAAGAAATCGTCCCCCCCCCCTTAAAAAAATCAAATGGGTAATAACCCAATAAAGTTTATTTTTTTCATTTTTTTAAAAAATGAGTTTTTTATTTAAAAAAAAAGCTTTTGGAGATTTTTCAAGAAAAAAGCTTGGAAATAAAGCCTGAAAAATTCAGAAAAATTAGAATTTGAGGGAAAAAAATCTCTGAAAATTTCTTCTTGAAAATTTTTGGCTTTTCATCTTTCGGAAAACCTTTGGCTTTCCGTTTTCCCGAAACCTTTTGGCTTTCCGAATTCCGGAAAAACTTTTGATCTTCCGTATTCCGGAAAAACTTTTGACCTTCCGTATTCCGGAAACCTTTGACCTTTCACATTTCAATTTTTTTTGTCTTTTCATTTTCCCAAAACTTTTGGCTTTCCGTATTCCGGGAAAACCGTTGGAATTCCGAAATTTTTTGACCGTTCGTATTCTAAATGCGTTCGGGGTTGATTAAAAATTTTAAAAAATTTCTGAAAATTAGTGGAAAATTAGACAAAGGTTATTTTAAATTTTGGAAAAATGTGAGGTTGGTGTTTGGCACGTGGTGTGTCCATTCGGGCGCCCGTGACCATTCAAATTCCTTTTAAATTATAAATTTTGACCCAGAAAATTAGAAAAATCCTTTAAAATTGAAAATTTTCATTGGATTTGAGAATTGTCGGGCGGAATTGGAAATTTCGTGAACGATGGGATTCTCAGAAAAAATTAGGAATATTCTAAAATTATTTTTAGAAATCCTAAAAATTGGTATTTTTTAAATATCAATGGTATTTTGGTAAATTTAATTGCTAAAAATTTTCTGAAAAAATATAGGTTTGGAATGCCATAAGATAGGTTTGGAATGCCATAAAATAGGTTTGGTGGAATTCAAAATTATTATATTTTGAGGCCCTGTAAAATTTAGGAAAATTAGAAAAAAATCATGATAATTTTTTTCTCGAGAATTTAATATTTTCGAGGGTTATTTAATGTTGAAGTACGTTTTCTCGTGCTGACATTAGATAGATGCGAGTTATTCGCATATTATTAATACGATTATACCTCGTATTAATGGATATTTATGTTTGGATTAATTCTAAACAATGTATTCATGATTTTTTACCATTATTTAGCCATTCTTTTTGGACATATTCCTTAATTTCTTTTTATGGCTATAATTTACGTTCAAAGTGTGTTTCACCTTTGACACTTTTTCATGATAATTTATTTTGCACTTATTTAAGTGTGGATTGTGCTTAAATTCTTAAGCCTAAGACAAATTCTATCATGGGTTAGTTGATCGGTTTGTTTTGGTGGATTTTAATTGGATGTTTTCCAAGTTTTATATGGACTCATCAGGTTCTGCCTAGATCACTTATGTCTAGGGTTTTCTTATTGAGTGCTACACACATGTGTTTCACTTTCTTACTTTGGAGTTTTATTTGAACAACATAACGTTCATATACTCCGGATTGATGATGAGTTGGCCACCAATTTTAATGCTTCTTTTGGAATGATTTATGTCCATTAGATGGTATGCATTGTTTTTTATGATCAACTATGTTATTTATGGATTGAAGGAGCTTCTATGCTTTTATCCATGGTTTTATAAGGATCTTTTGATCTTTTGAATAATTACATGTGCTTTGAAGGTAGCATTTGCCTTTGTATTTTGCACGTAATTTTGGAGTATATTTCTTGTACTCTTGTACATATTCCAACTTGGATACCTAGTTGCTTATATATCTAGGTGAGTTATTTTTCTACCCTAACTTTATTATGTTTTGGGTAGTTATCATTAGAAAGGCGCCAATAATACAATTTCTTTTCTAATGATGTACTCAGAAGGAGTTATTCCTTGATGTAGTCTCAAGTATATAGAGACAAGTTTAGTATGTGAAAGTCTGGATAAGGCCATCTTATTCCTTTTACACAGGATTTTATTCATATTTTCCTAGACGGCATACTAGGGAGTACAAATTGTTAAGGTATGTATGGGTGGTATCATGGTGGTATGGGACGCTAGTGATCCCTCACATATATTATCTTATGGGATAATTTGGGCTCAAGATTGTTGCTTTGCTTACATCACTTAGCATGTTGACCTCAACATTCAAAGACAATCTTATTTTCTAAATTCACTAGAAGTTATATTGTGGGCATTCTCTAGATAAATTTCTTTTATCTATAGCCTGCATGTTTTGATGAGGGTAATCTCATCGGCATTTTCACTTGTTGAAATCTCTTTCTTTAGAGTTCAAACAAGTTTATCTTGTTGTGTTCGGATAAGGAAATTTGGATTCTTCCTTTGTTGGCATTTCTTTCTTTAGTTCCGTACTTTAGGTGATTTACACAATCAACCTGATAGGTTTACGGATGGACATATGTGTCTCATCGAGACGTTGATGACTCTCTATGTTGATATGGATAACTCGAGATGTCGATTATTCCATATGCAGATGTGGGTATGTCGGGGCGCCGATGAATCCCTGGTTTCTACTGTTATAATGCCATGCTTTCCTACTTTATTCCGAATGTTTTACAACAAGGAAGTTACTTTGAATGTGAATTGCTCTGATCATCCGCAGTAGTCTGATGGGCAAACAGAGTGTATGAATCAGATTATAGTGAATATGCTTCGTGCATATGTCTCTAGAAAATCATCATATTGGAAAAAATATATTTCAATGATGGAATTTGCCTATAATAGTTTTAAATATACGGCTGTTGGTTTTTAGTCCGTGGATACTTATGTATGGGTATCAACCCAGGGCACCTATTGATGTCAGTCTTAAGGACATCGAGCTTGATGTATCGAGGGATTTCTTGCGAGATATGCAGGAAATTCTGACCGAAGCTCGGGATTCTATCAGGAGTGCTCATGATAGGGCACGGTTTTATGCTGATAGAGACGCTCATCTCGGTCTTTTGAACCAGGAGCGTTGGTTTATTTTAATGTTCCTAAAGATTTTCAGACTTTGTCAATGGAAAAATGCTCGAATTTATCTCCTAGATATTGTGGTCCATTTCGAGTTATATATCGGATTGGCACAGTTGCGTATGAACTAAAACTACCTCCAATTGTTAGAGTTCATCCAGTCTTTCATATCGATAGATTGAAAGGGAAACTGGGAGGTGAGAATGACACAGTTACTTCTTAAGAACTCGTTGCAGTCGATGAATTATCCTATGTTCCACATGAACCTGATAAGGTACTTGAATTCAGGGAAAGGAAACTTTGTAGTTGACTAATCCCTGAGGTTAAAATAAGGTGGAAAGATAGGGAAATTGAGAATTCGACTTGGGAGTCGGTTGAGATTGTTCAGCGCAGTTCTCCTTCTTTTCATTGCAAGAGTGCAATGTTTTGAGAGAGGGGAAGTATGTTATATGTACATTATGTGTGCTATGTTATATATACATTATGTGTGCATATACTAGGAGACTAACCCACATTAGGCTTGTGAGCATGGGAGCATGGGAACAAGCTCTAGTGGAGCATGGGTTAGGACTAACCTTAAGGTTTAAGGTTAGGGTCAGGCATCCAAGGGTCACACATGAGGAATGGAAAGTCAAGAGTCACTTGAGGGCCCTCCTATATAATAGGGGCATGGGGCACACTCAAGGGGGCTTGGAGGCTTGGAAGCTTGGAGGCTTATGCTATGGTCTCTTGTGTAGAGGTCCATATCTACTCACCTACCATTTCACACTATAGCTATATGCTATTGGATTGTGTTATACCTCTTGATGGTATGGGACATCTAGGTAGAGGTATGATGTATTTCATTTATGATTCATGTGTGCATCCCTTGGGCTCGGGGGTGGTTGGGTGGTTGAGTTTATGCCTGATTTATGCATGTTTATGCATAACAATTATCTAGAGAGATCTTAGGGTTTTAACAAGAAAGCATGCCTCATCACACTCACCCTGGGCTAGAACTCCTATTATTTTCCTCTTGTGGCATGGAAACACGCATCCAGGATTCTTTTGACTTTATTTAGGGTGGTTGCAAGATCAGGGTGCCCAGTTTTGTCCACTCAAGCACCCTGTAAACAGTAAAAAAACAGGCATTTGCTTACCTTTAGTGGCTAATCTCTCCTAGTAAATGAAGGAATTTCGTTTCAAGTTCTTTTGTTGGAACATCATATTCAAAGTTAGAAATATAGTTGCATAATTTGATTAAGCATTAGATAGTCAAAAGGCCTCATTTTCTTAGGTACAAAGTCAATGTATACACCCTGTCCCAAATTTGAACTGATTCCATAAAATGCTAATATCTTTTACATATAAACTCATATGAGATTCCCACTTTGTACCTTAGATCTTCACATAATATGGAGCTTAACTTGATTTTTCGAGAAAATTTTAAGATATTTGTCTATTTTCTTTAAATATTTCAAGGTCTTTAAAGTGTTATAATATACGCCACTTTTTGTACCCACAATAGCTACCACTTAAAATCCTCAATCTTGTAGATCAAAAGAGTGGGTAGATACTGAGACATTAGTAGAATGTGGTGGTTAGTAAAAATTACAAATCCAATGGTTGGATTTTTAATGATCTCTTTTTCAAAATTCTTCCAGACTATCAGAAGGCCTACAAATATTAATAATCTAATTAGTAAAATTACATTTTTGATGTGAATCATATAAAACCTATAGGGACTAGTGTGCTTGTAATGGTGCATCTATGGAAAAATAAATTGGGTCACTCTAAGTATGGAAAGATCATTTTTTTATCATTTCATCATATTTTTGATTAATTTTGATTAATTAGACTAATTTATATTAATTTAAGTTATATTGGGTTAATTTAAGGGCAAGCGTATTTTCTATTCTTTGCTTGATCTCATTTTAAGAACCTTGCCTCCCAAAACTTGCTCTCCAAGCATTGTCCCAGTCCAGCATAAACTGGATAAAACTGGACACCCTGATCTTGCAATAACCCTTTAGTCGAGAAGTGCTCCAAATGAACACTTTCGACTTTATTTAGTCGAGAAGTGCTCCAAATGAACACTTCAAACCACTGAAGACAAAAATCCAAGAAAGCAAGAGCATCTCAAACACACTGCGTGTCCTATTCTCCTGAACTCTAACCATTTTTGGTGCATACGGTGGGGGTTTTTCTCCAAGACTGCACTCAACAACCTTTACCAAGAGTCCATCCAAATCCAACACAATTTCTCTTATTTCGTCCTCTAGAGATCTCGGCACCATCCTTGCTGGGGGTGGAGGTAGACAAGGTGATTGAGGGTGATCCATCAAGGATGGCAAGTGGTCCAGATGGATGGCTTTACCTCTAGTCTATCCATGGTGTCTAAAAGCCGAGCACATATCTGGTCCCATTTAGCATGCTCCAACCTCTTATGCCTTATCGAATGTGTTGTTATAACCTTTGGTCGCACATGCTTTTGTAGTTTATTGTTTACATAAATAGATAAATGCTTTTTTTCCCATTATGGTCACCGTGACGCAAACCTGTTAGTATCACATCCCATTAGCATTTGCATTTAAGAGCTATTAGTACAGAGGGCAAGCAACGAATGGGATGTGATAAGTTCATATTATGTAAGACTGTACAATAAGTGTCAATGACGCTTATCGTATACGTGGGTAATACATAAATGGAATTAGGCTACAATGCGTACATGATAGTGCAGTATAAGTGTTATAAACACTTATGTTACTAAAGGAAAAGTTGGGACAATGGGCTACAAACATGGATGATTCATTTGGCATTGCTCTTGGAGCATCTGCCAGGGGATAGTGGTGCAAGGGTCTTTTTCTTCTTGAGATCTTTACCAGAAAATAGGTGGATTAGTGGCATGTCCTCCTCATTGGCCTCTTTATTGGTGTTGACCTCGAGTGCTCCTTCCTGCATAGGCTTTTGCATGTTGTTTCGTAACTCTCCCTTGCACTCCATTTTTGTATGTTTATTGTTTTCTCCCACAAGTGGTTCATCTGCACTAACCGTCCCTGCAAACCCATGCTTCTCCCCAACACTGCCATCCATGTTCTCTTGCACATCCTCCATTGCATCCTCCAATTCCACATTGATACAAACATGCTGACCATTACTACCTCCCACAAGTATGTCATCTGCACTATCCTGCACATCATCTTTCTATGATGCTGCAAACCCAAGTGTCTCCAAAACACTGCCATCCATGTTCTCTTGCACACCCTCTACTGCATCCTCCATTTCTGCATCGGTACCAGGATGTTCATTAATTCCTCCCAAATGAGGCTCATCTTCAATAACCCCTTTCTTTAAGACATCTTCATGTGTGCCTACATCCTCTTCTCCTCCACCAGCAGGTAGTACTGATTCCATTGGGACCATCATTCAAAACGCTGCTTGATTCATTGTGGTCACGTACAAATGCTGAAGCTAGCACAATAAAAGGAGTTTAATTAACATCACATAGTGTAGGAACATGATCCAAGAGTGCCTATAAAAGTACAAAGAAACATGCAATAACATACTAAAAATTTACAAACTGAATAATATAGTAGTAACAAACAATTACCTCCTTCTAAACCAGTATTTCCATTCTTGCATTCTTTCTTCCCCTTGCCTTTTTTAGACTTGTACAAGGACCGCATCACAAAGCTTTTCCTGACTTTGCCCATATCGATCACCACCACAGACTCCTTTTTAGGATTAACCTTTTTCTTGGGACTAACCTTTTGCTTCAGTAGAAATTGCATGGTCAACATGACTAATTTGAGTCTTGTTATATGCACATAAATTACATACAACACATTCCAAAATTTGGTACTTAGGCTGATAAGAAAGGGATTCACCTGATGATTGTTGCTGGAAAATCTTTGCAAGGTCTACAAACCTTGGTGACCACCGAATAGCTTCCTTATTGTTCTCTAAGGTCTTCTTCTCCATTACTTACTACTTCTTCATAGCTGCTACACATTCATCCTCATTGTAACAACTGTCTTCTTTGACACTTTCCCTTGCTTGCCTGGCACTAGACTCTTAGACAGTAGATGTATGAGCCTCTTTCTTATTTGACCCTTGTGGTGCCATGTTGCATGGAGTGAAGAAACTGGCATGAATCTCTGAGGATGACCTTTTCCCAAGCTTGGAATTTTTCTTTGGAGATGAAGGAGAAGGGAGAAGAACTGCACACAAGACAACGACAGCAAATGAAAAAGAAAGATTACGCACACAATACTGCCAAAAAATTAAGTAATACAGTCATCAAGCAAGGAATCAAAAAACAAAATTATGTACTTGACAATGCTAATATAATCACCCACAAAGTACTATAGGTATTCTGCTATCATTAAACCTCAACCAAGAAGCCACCGTGTAATACTATACGTGGTCAACTTTTGAAGTACTATGTTGTGTTGATGACTGTTAGTTTAGAGTAGCACACAACATCAAATAAGTACAGTCCTTCATAATAGTCTACATTACTATATAATTAATTATCTTGTACCAAGATTAGGCACGGTAAGAAACATAGTACTACTCACAGTATTTAACTTGTAGTACTTGACATCATTACTCCATCCATACACAAAGTATTGATACAAGTACTATAAGTACCATTGAATCACAATCCTATTAGCTCACAGTATTTAACTTATAGTACTTGACATAAGTATTGTAGCCATACACAAAGTACTGATGCAAGTACTGTAAGTACTTACATCAGTACTGTAAGTACTTGCAAGTACTGTAAGTACCATTGATCATAGTTCATATAGTAGTACTAAAACAGAATATTATGTTTAGTACTAAGGTTTAGGCAAGCATATAGTACTTCTAATTGGATAGAGCACTGATGTGAAGTACTATAAGTACCATTTGAATCACAATTCTACTGCGCTCACAGTATTTAACTCATAGTTCTTGACATAAGTACTGTAGCCATACATAAAGTATAGATGCAAGTACTATAAGTGCCAATCAATCACAGTTCATAGCAGTACCAAAACAGAATATTATGTTTAGTACTGAGGTTTAGGCAGGAACATAGTACTTCTAATTGTTCAGTTGTACTGCCAGAACAACTGATGAAAGTACCATGTTGTATTCAGCCATGTGTCAAAAAGTCATAGTGTAGCATTGAACATGGAAAAGTACTTTATACTAAAGTACCATGTTGTACTAAATCACAGTTCAGATCAGTACTTTTGTAACGTGCCAACAATACAAGTACATCAATGTGCAATATTGTATTAAGAACAAGCAAGAGTAATACTTTATGTAGGTCTTCAGTCTTAAAAGAAGTAAAACCGATCAAAATTAAGTTGTACTGAGTATACAAACCTAAAACTAGTAGTACTGAGCATACAGACCCAAAACTAGCATACAAACCCAAAACTTATGTAGTTGACTGAGCATACAGACCTAAAACCAGTAGTACTACCACAGTACTGCAAATAAGTTACTATAAGTACTGATGAAAGTACCATGTTGTATTCATCCATGTACCAAGAAGTCATAGTGCAATAGAGTAGTACTTTATTTAAGTACCGCAATACTACAAGACAAAAATCATTCTGCAACATTATACTAAGAACAAGCAAATAATAGTATTTTATGTAAGTCTATCGAAAAGAAATTGAGTACACAACCACTTCTAAGTACTAATAGTACTGGACTTCCACAAGAAAGACTAATAGTACTAAGCATACAGTTCCAAACCACAGTAGTACCAATGCTACACAAGGGTAAGTATATAATATCTAGATGTGTCTTAAGAAGTGTAAGTAGTAACACTACTACATATATACCAATATTAGCCCAATATTACTTGTACCCCAAACCTAACATTGCCACATAAGGAAAAGAAAGGCACTACAACATGAACAATGAAGGTAAGGAACCACACATTCTAAAACACTAAGTCTTTGATAGAATCATACTTGGAGCAAAAGGAAGTGGTTGTGCGAACCCCCACAGTTCAGCCCACTTCTTGGACGCCTCTTTTCCAGTGCAAGAAGGATTATGACATTGAAGGCTTCGAGAGAATGAGAATGCAGCACACAGAAAGTGGTACCCATGAAGGCATGGAGTGATGCAAACATCCAAATTTGACTAGTCAAATCCACACCCACAAAAGGAAGAAAAAGCTGAACCAACAAAGGAAAAATTACACAATTCATGTGTAGTTGATTAGCTGTATATTTGTAAAGAAATTCAATGGATGCTTGGTTATGGAGGGTCTAAGCACTATGGGCCCACTACGCGTGAGCTTTTCTACCATGCTTTGTACACTTTTAGCATATGTATCCTCTACATCCTCCAAAACCAGTAGAGAGTCTCGAACGGTCTTGATTTTTTCCAAGTCTGCTTCTGCTTTCCTCTTCAGGACATCCTCAACATCCACAAGGTCATTTGCATAGCTACGGAATGTGGGTTCCTCACTGACTGGCTGGCTGTTGGTAGCTGTACGACACATGCCATTGAGCTTTCTCCGAAGGAACATTTTGGTAGTGATGTACTCATTAACTACCTTTTGTGCCGCAGACACATCTTGCACTACTTGGGTGATCTCGCCCGCCTTCGTAGAATCTTTTCTAATCTACATCTCATGTAGGAGAGTCTTCAGAATTTGACTTTCATACACAAGTACTGATGAAGCAAGCATTGAAGAGGTCTCGGCTAGAGGGGTTGGTTTTACATCCTCTTGCTCCTTTGCTGATGCTACTGGTGTAGATGATGCTTTCTCTGGATTTTTTTGGTTGCAAATCTGTCTCTTGAAGTCGGGCCAATCCACTAGTGCACCATGCTTGTGTGCAATAAATACACATGCAAATACAGTGCCAAACGCGTTGTTTAGAATTGTCTCGCTCTCATATATGGACTTGTAAAACACCATGAACTCGGGAAACCAATCCTTGTTGATTGAGCCCAATCTAAACCCCTGCCGAGTAGGAGGGGCTACCATCCCCCATGTCTCCTCCATCCATTTGCTCATGGACTTGTCAGGAACTTCTTTGTTGCTGCACTTGCTTTTGGCATGGCTACCAGCTAGCAAATGCCTATATGCAATTCTAGCACACAAAAAAATGTGAACAGCAACAACACATCACCTGCTATTATGTTGCTTTGGTGTGTATGCATGTGTGTGAGAGAGAGAGCCAAATAGTAGGATACAAGAGGGAAACCATAAACCTTACCTTTCAGAGAGCTTTGTATTTGTGCATGCATAGGTTAGGGCATACGAGTTCACTTGAAATGCAGAGGTGAGGAGCGCACGACAGATAGGAAAGTAGCATGCGTTTCAAATTATGGTTAGGTGAGGTGTTGTGGCTTGGTGATATTCCTAAATCTAAAACTAAGTAGCATGCGTTTCAAATTATGGCTAGGTGAGGTGTTGTGGCTTGGTGATATTCCTAAGTTTCAGGCCACCATACCTTCCCTTAAAATAAAATTGACTCTACTTAACTTACCCAAGCTCAATTGTTAACCAAGGCAAAAAGTATAGTACAAGTTTGGCCAAAAGTATATACACTCTTTCATGCTTCCACCCCTTTATAAATCCTTAAGTAACTTAATTTTGATTGATTTATAAAAAAAAGAAATATATCTATATTCAAGTGAAATATAACTTAATTTTGATTGATTTATTAAAAAAAGAAATATATCTATATTCAAGTGAAATATTTAGGCAACTTATATTCATGTGATCGTTTGTAGACTCTGAGATTGAGGATGTCATGCACTAGCAAGGGCACACAATGTAGTGAAGATAGATCTCAACTTGATGATCTTAATATGATAGAGAGGCTGCCCCCAAATGTATCTATATGTAGTGCCCCCAAATGTATCTATATGTAGTGCCTAATGTTAGGCCATATGGACCTAGCTAACCACATCATTCTATTGGGATAATTATAGACTAAACATGAGATCATAGGTCATGGTGCAACTTTTCTAAGCCCATTCGAGGTTGTATGGGAGCCTCTTTGAGTCCCACAACAACTTGAGACAAGATGTCTTGAGATCCCCTTCTACCATAGATTGTGGTCTATCAACCCATAATTAGCCACACAACCATCCCTATGTTCAATATCTAGTGTAGATAGTAAGTCATTCTCTTAACACTGAATGGCTACTCCATATAATGGGGTCCTTACAAAATAAAGCAACGAATCACTCATCGACAACATAGTGACAATGATGGGGTTAGAGCATTGACTTTCAACACACTCCCCCCCCAATGATCACTTATAGGTAAAAGTACCACGTTGGTTCAATGTTGAGTCGATGAAGATGCCACTCTAGCAGATCAATCCCAACAGCTTTTATGAAGGTATCTACATGATTCTTTGTTGTCGGACATCAAGTTTTTGACAAAGGTATCTACACGATTGTTTGTTGTCATGGACATCGAGCTAGTCACCTCGTACACAAAGTGATACTATATTTTAATGTGCTTCTTGCAAGCATGGAACACCGAGTTCTTTGTAATTGTCAATGCAACTCTCTAACTATGTTAGTTGCTCCTATGCAGCTCCCATGTCTCCAAAAATTCACCTCAACCAGAAAACTTTAAATGTAGGAAAGTAATCCATGTCTTTTGATCCCATGCTCTTTACAGTAGGCATTGAATTCACTTGATATAGACTCTCCAACCCAACCATATGTGAGCCATGGGCCCATAAGGCATGAGGTTAATAGGAGTGAGAGCATAAACATGAGTCCACAAGATGTGTGCCTACTAGGCATAATGTGAGTCTAGCTCACTAAACTTGTGTGAGCCTATGTCCTCATAAAGCTATCGTTAACAAGTACCCCACCCCATGCCCAAATCGAGTGCCAAACCCTAATGCCATTCCTTATGGAGGCACATGTTACAAGTGTGGATTCAAACATAATTTCAAGAATTGCCCCAATAGAGGGACAAAAATTGCCCTAGTGGTAGCATCAGCCACTTTGACGAGCCTTAACTTATTAAGTGTATAATGAGCACTTATTCATATAGTCCTCCTTAAAATGCCATTAGAAGGCTCTTAGCCTAAATGAGGGTAATAGCCAAAGGAACATCCAAGGCTACCAATAAGCACTACCAATAAGTAGAAAGCTCAAGATTAAACCTTGAAGCAAGGCAGGCTTGAGGTGCAAGCCCCAAAGACTAATCAAAGAGCACGTATAAATGTAACACACGATCAACTATCAAGGACAATGGTATCGGTACCTCTCTATAGGCTTGACTTGCATGATCATAGACATTGCACCCTTGTTAGCTCTCTGGTTTGTGACTTCTTTAATAATAGGATAGACCCAAATAGCTTACATAAACTACATACATGACGCATGTAAAAGACTTCAACAATGGTATTGAGTACTATAATGTTAAAGAAGTCATAAACTAGAGAGAGGGAAGGGGTGCAATGTCTATGATCATGCAAGTTAAGCCCATAGAGAGGTACAATAGGATAGGTCTAGATAGCTTGCATAAACTGCATACACAGTTATTATGGCTATGCCTTTACCAAGTGTGGTGCTGAGTGTGGGGATGCATGTACATAACCATGCCATTATCTCACTACCTAAATTCATGGAAGCAATAGTGTCAATTCCAATGCCTGAACTCATGGATGCAATAGTGTCAATGCCAATGCCTGAAGTCAGTAATAAGTTGGTACCCATACATATGTCTATTGCCATAACAATAGTCACGAATGCAATAGTATCAATGCCATTGCCTAAAGTCATTAAGAAGTTGGTACCCATGCCTATGTCTATTGCCATAATTATAGTTATACAGAAGGATGCAAAGGACATTCAGAGGTAACCCAAGCATAAAAACTTATGCCAAGTGCTACCATAGTCCGAGAGAGTGTCACAACCATGCCAACAAAGGCACATGGGGACACGGTGAGCCGATCAACCCCAAGATCTCTTGATATGTAGCTTTTCTTTCAACATGAATAGCTGCCAATGCACATACCACAAGTAACCACAACTGTGGATGCAAGTGTAATATAACTTCTCAGAAGCCTGTGATGATGATGATGAAGGAAAAGGTTTAGGCCATCCACTATTGGTGGCTAGCTTGTAATGTTGTTCTTTATGTTGTTAACTGATTAGGTGCATGCTAGGCCTAGATGTGCTTGCACCCTTTTGTTTAGCTATTTCCTCAGCATAGATGGTTTTAGAGCATCATCTATTTGGCCTTGGGAGCATAGTGTAAAGATTAGTAGACTTACCACACTTAATCACAGTGTTACATGCAAACATAAATCTATCACAAGAATAATATGATTTCATTAATGGGATGAATGGCCTTGCTTATACAAAGGGTTGGCATCCATTAAGGTGACACTTTGTTAAGTGGTTGTGCCTTTTAATTGTAAGTCCTACTATATGTCTTTATATCTTTTAATGTAATGTCCATCTATTTACTAATGTCTGTTTCACACACACCATTTCACACACACCCACTTCTTCACTTTAGAAGCAGAACTATATTCTTAGACCAACATTATCAAAGCATTCTTTATGTTTTATCATTGGTTAGGAAGTATGTCCACCACTGAATGTTGGTTGGTGTATATTCTAGTAGGATTAGGCCTACTTCAACCATTTCATGAATGAGGTGCTATTTATTAAAGTCAATGCGCTTTGACTTCTCATGATGTCTTGGGTTTCTAGCAAGAATAACACAAGACTGATTATTATCAATGCTAAGAGTAAATATACAAGTGAGACTAGCATAGACCCATTTGCATCAGAAGTTGTGGAATCCATACTCCCTCCTCTGCTTTAGTGGAATAAATAGCCACAAAATCTTGTCATCAAGATTGCCATGAAATGAGGTAGCACAAAAGCTACCAAGGGCCTGCCAAGTTCGGTACAGGTTACACTGACTTGATTTCTGCTTTAGTGTTAGGGGACATCTCTAAGGCGAGCCTCTCTATTGGAATGCTAGGAATAGAGACATGGATCTTTCAGCAATAATGAAAGGGGCTTCCATCCATCATTTCAAATGCAGAAGAGAGCTCAAATTTGGCTAGGTTGAGGGCCCATATATTTGCAAAGCATTGCTATGTCACCAACATAGATGGCTACAATGAGTATGACCCAACCAAGATGTATAACCCAACATAGATGGTCATCCCAACCAATAAATCTTTGTTAGCATTTAACACCTAGGTCTCCTCCATGATTTAGAGTTCCATCCATCATAAATTCTATGTCTCTTCCAAAATCTTTGGAGAATGGCTAACCTTGATTTCTTAGTATGGTCTCGTTAGCAAATCTCCCACAATACCTTGATTCCTTTAGTAGGGCTATTAGGAACACTCTGACATTACCTTTCAAGTGAAGGCAAAAACATTGAAAGGTTTTAAAACCTTGGGCCTTTTATAGCTTGATCAATTAGATTTCCCAAAAAACAACTTTGCCTGATAAAAAGGTCAGTAACCTAGCTTTTTTATACACTAAATTGCCAAAAACAACCTTGCTTGAAAAAAGGTCAATAACCTAGGAATGTCTACTCTAGTCAATATGAGAAAACCTAGGAGGTCGTCTCTTAGAGCTAAATACTAAGTTTGTTATCATCTCAAGATATGGTTGTTCATTGGAAATAGCGAGCAGTAGGGGAAGTTGTGTACAGAAGTTGTAGTCTCACAATAATCTTGTTAATACCAAGGAGTACAAAACTGTCTAGAGTTGTGTGCCAGCATTTTACTTATGGGAATGGAGACCTCAAGGGTTGTCAAGACCTCAATCTCTACTGATCCAATTCTTGGACCTCTATAATCCAACTAGACAATTGGGAGAAGCTAGCAAGCTTCCTCTCTTCACTCCATTTCTCTCTCTCTCTCTCTCTCTCTCTCTCATATCCAAACCTAGATATTATCAAAACAATAATCAAGCAAGCAAGCTCACACGCACGCATGCACGCACACACACACACACACACACACACACACACACTCAAGCGTTGACACATGCAAGCAAGAAAGCTCTACAAGACTCCATAGCCCAAGAATATACATAGACATGGAAGCATGCAAGAACAAGAATATAACAAGGTAAGTAAGAATAGAGGGGCTCCCAATCTTGAGAGTAACTTTCCACACCCTCATACGTTACTTATATACATGCGGGCTTTACCTGACTGCCCATACTTATTTATGAGGTGCCCAAAACATGTTCTCTTCATATATGTACAAGCCTTATATGGATGGATTCCATTACAAAGGTGGGCCCCTTGTCATATGCAATGTGAAATACCTAAGCTAGGTTGGGGATTACAATGTGTGTATGGAAAAAGAGTAAGAACCCCATGCCTAGTCTAGCTTTTCTCCTCGAAAGCTTTACCGTACTACGAACGGTGAGAATTTTTTGATGATGTCAAGTCCAACTAGAGGATTTATAGAAAATGGTTGGAAAATATTTGACATGCCACATTGGAAAAAATATATCATAAAGCACTTCTCAAATGTCCTTTAATGATGGGAGAATAAGTATGGAAGTGCTCATAGTAGGTATAGATTTGCCTCAGAGTTGGACCAATGGCAAAGTCAATTTCATGGTTAATATGCCATCCCCGAGAGCTCGTCACCTCGTTAAATCCTTCAAGGTAGGTAGTCAATATGTGGAAGATCTTGTAGGTGGCTTGGACATGCAAGTCTTCATAATCCTTGTGCTTCACCCATGAACATAATCCTTACCTCAAGCATCCACTATTCTATTGTGGCTTCACTCGATAGAGAGGAGGCTTTGGAAAGTTTATTAAGAAGGAGTTTGTGGCCTCTGGCAAACCACATGAGCCTCCAAGCTGGCTCATTCTCCATGGTTTTTTTGGTGAATAAGTTCTCTTTGATGGGTTTATGGTAGTCAAACCTCGCATGCTCTAAGTGGTCCATGTTCCACTGCCCATCTTCTTGACTCTAGGTATTCCTTCAGTGGAGGTAGCTCCATTTTATAAACATGGAGAGTTGCCAAGACGACTGCAGTCTATGGTAGGCTATGGCATAAATGAAGTTCTTGTACCTGAGGATATCCATTTTTTTTGAGAAGATTGACATTTGAGTTCTTGATGTGGAGTCCTACTCCTCATTTGAACTCTCTTCTCCTATTCTTTCCTCATGTTCTATTAGTAGAGTATGCCACAAGATCACGGGCTCGACCATGGGACTTCTTCAGGGAGTAGTAGTAAAAAATCCTTTGGGTATCTAGAATTTTATGTGGCTAGGGTAATGGCGAGGCTTATGGTGCTTGCTTTACGGGCTTGTTAGAGGGGCTTTTTGGAGATGGTAGATTCAAGAAATCAAATGGTTGTAGTTGCACTAGTGTTCCCCTTTCTTCAGCTTCTCTATGTTTCTTGTGTTGACTTGTCAGACCATTTATCCTGGCCTTGGCCCCCTTCTAGATTTTGTTTTCTTTCTTAATAGACTTGCGAGTCTTTCTCTTAATCTTGGTCATGCTTGATCTAGATTTTGGTCCCCTAACCCTTAGCCATCCTCGTCTTTTTCCTTTTTTTTGGCTCTTTGTTATCCATCTTCTCATCTTGCCCTTTGTTGTTTTTATCCTCTTCCTTTTCTCCTTTGAAGCTATTTGAATCTTCTTAGTCCCGTTTCTTAGGTCTTCTCTCCAAGTTCTTTATGTGGGATGGTCTTGGGGTATGTAACGTGCTCAATCCCAAAGAAGCAAGCATGTTCTTCTATCTTCATTTTCAATTTTTTTTGGACTCTAATATAGAGCAATAAAAAGTGTGCATGCTCATAGGCTTGGCATGCCATCTCTGTTGACTTCCGAAGGCCTTGTGTTAATCCATTTTTGGATTAACAAATATGCTTCTCCAATTGAGGACATTAATAAGTGTTATGTAAAGGCATTATAAAAGTTGTACATTTTGAGATACTGGCCACCCAAGGCCTTAGTTAGTAATTTTTAGGCGCCTAAGTGTGAATAAGGGCCAATTGTATAAAAGGCAAATTCTCATAATGAAAGGACACAATCCCCCTTTTGTGCTATGAGAGCTCTTGCTTTGTCTTGTGAGGGGGGATGAAGACAATGGCTTATGGTTGCACCATTTCTCCTTGAAAGCTTGCCAAGGTAAGCATAGAAGCAGGTCGATGAAGACTTATGATGTGTGCCCAGCCTCCAATATTGATGAAGAAGAGCCTCCTTAGTGTTAAGACCTCCTCCTTTGATGGTTAAGAACACATTAGTGTTAAGCAACACTTTGTTTGGTTATTAAGATCACCATTAGTGTTTAAAAACATAATTAGTGCTTAAGAGCACATTTTTAGCGTCTAATGACACTTGTATTGGTGATTCGATTCACCATTAGTGTTTAATAACACTCTTAGTGTTTAAAATCACTTTGGAATAACTCTCCTTTGCTAGATTAGAAGCCTCATTAGTGTTAATCAACACTATTAGTGCTCATAAGTACACTTTGAAGAGCTTTGAGAACTTGAAGATGATGAGGAAGCTTGATGACGTTTTGATGAATGAGACTTATGAATGCCTCATGTGGTTGGCCACTGCTTCAAAATCAAGAGTAGGATCAGCAACAAGCCCTCACAAGATTACTTAGGTGATTAGAGCAAAGTGGAGAGGATTAGAGCAAGAAAAAAAATATTTATGAAGCTTTTATGCAAGCTTCCATGGAAACCTCACAGGAGAACCTATTTTTTTTACGGTAGCATGCGTGCTGATGCACCATTGAAGCTGAGATTATAGCTTTAGATGCTTGAGACATTGGGCTTTAAAAGCCCTCAACACATGTAGCTTATAATGGCCTACAGGCAGCGAATTGCTGTACGGCCTCCAGCGTAGCAAAAAAATGGCGCCGGCTCCCTCAGGCGGCAATGCCACAGCAGCGAAGCATGCTTTCCATCAATTGGCCATACGAGTATGAATGCCCAGGCCTCCTCTTCACTTCTCTAGTTGAAAGCTCATTGAGATCTTGCCTCCACGAGTAGCTAGAGGTCCTCCACCAGCAGGGTGTTCAGCTCCACAAAGGAGAAGATAAGGAAAATGACCTATTCTACACCACAACTGTGACCTACTCAACCAAAGGCTCTAGATACCATGTTA
The DNA here is from genome assembly GCF_041138505.1 of Cibotium barometz. Classification (NCBI taxonomy): domain Eukaryota; kingdom Viridiplantae; phylum Streptophyta; class Polypodiopsida; order Cyatheales; family Cibotiaceae; genus Cibotium; species Cibotium barometz. The sequence continues at coordinate 51,851,113 of NC_141061.1, read as the reverse complement.
GAATTCATGGTGCTCATGCTAGATCAAGTATGTGGAGGAGAGGGACTCACAAAATACAAGAAAAATATCTTGCTTATTAAGTTGTTTATGAAAATAACTAGGCCTTGTTCCATACAAATTGCCTTCTAGCTCCACCTTTAAATAGGTGGAGCTAGTGGACCTTAAGTCCCTTCACAAACACACCCTTCTCCTACCCTTTTACATGACCTTAGTCTTTTAATAAGAGCAACTCTGCAGTGATAGCGTGGAGATGGAGATCGGAGGCGTGGAGCTTCTAAAAGCGAGCTTGGGGATCCTCAAGAGACGTGAGCTCAAAGCATTGGTAAGTACCCAACGATGGTTGTTGTCTATTGCTTCTTCCAATTGTGAATAGGTGGAGCTCTCTCTTGGGAGGTGCGGTAGCATTATGCAAGATTCAATATTGCCTTTGCATTTGGAAGGTGCATTGTGAAGAAATTGTGTCGATAAGGTTTGAGTGATAGAGAAAGAATTAAAGTAGTTCTCGAAAATCGTGTGTTGGAAGTGTGGGTGAGTACTTGGTAGAACCTAGAGGAAAGCTACACTTAGTTTTACATTTAACTTTGCTTTTTTTCGTCACCAATTCCTACAATGTGAGGTGACACACAATGTATTATTATTTTTTAAATCACGAAAATTACAAAAAAAGGAGCCATTGGTTGTGTTCATGTCTTGAATTGCATTCCTAATCTTTGGCACAACCTTTCAGGATAAAGTGGATAGGGAAATCACCTTCTAAATCATTCAGTCGATGCGGTTGTAAACACGTGAAAGTGCAAGAAACCTTTCACGACCTATTACTTCATGGCATCGTGAAACACTTTCCGCAATGAGCGCCGAGAATCTTGGGATTACCTTACTAAAATTAGGGCAACTTATCTTGACACAACAAAATAAAAAAATCTTATCTCGTGAAATAGCAGCAAACCACTTCACGACGTGAACAACATTCTATTTCACGGCGTGAAGTATAGTTTGTTTCATGATGTGAACTGTAGTCTGCTACTTCATGGTGTGAACCATAACCTGCTATTTCATGGGTTATCACTTCACAATTTAATTCTTCACATATTAACGCTTCACGTGTTAGCAATTAACGAAATAACCTTTCACAGACTACTGGTTCACAAATTCAAGGTTATCACACTAGTGATAAGAGCGTACCCTAATTTCACCATTAGAGTCTATTCGACTCAGTATAATTCTAAGTTGAAAATTTGAAATGTGAAAATTCAACGTGAACAACATTCTGTTCACAGTGTGAACTGTTGTCTGCTACTTCACGACGTGAACCATTGTCTGCTGTTTCACAGAGATTTGCTATTTCACGACCAAAAAAGATAGTTCGATAGAAAAGCAGGTGAAATGGTTGGGGGAATGATTTCGCCTATTGAAACACATTCTCACACACTTGAGATTCGAGAAACTCATTGGAGATGACCTTATCCCTAATGACAGTGCATCAAATCACCCAGGTTCTTCCTACCAAAAAAGTGTGAGCTCAAGCTGCTCGGAGAGCACTCAATTGAGTGTTTCAGCTTGGAGGAATCTAACCACCATAGAAACAAGTAGTGAGGAATCCATGGAAGAAGGGCTAAGATTCTCTGGCCTTGGAGAGGAAGAAAAACTCTCATCTTGCGAGATATAGTGGAATCTTTGATACGGCCAGGGGATTTTTTGGTCTCTAGCACGGCACGAAAGATGAAATGCAATGTGCAGGCACGAGCCCATCAACAAGCGTAGGACACAGTCTAAGACCGGATTTACCAACCCGAACTTCTAGCCCCAGGAATGCTAACACGATGAGGATTAGTGGGATGACCCCCAGGGTTAGAAGGGATAAGGAAAGTGCTATGCCCGGATAGGTCGAGTCTTCTTCTCCACATTGGAGGAGATGGAAATAGACTTGAAGAGGACTGAGGCAGAGTGACAATTGTAGCTATTGAGCTTAAGAAAACAAGAGCTTGATACACAAAGAACAAGGGCGGAAGTGAGAGAAAGGATTTGAATCCATTTCAACCACGTGGCAAAGAACCAGAAACATCTAGAAATACCACGTGGCAAAGAACCAGAAACATCTAGAAATGCCACTGATAGCATATGGATGGGAATAGCAGAAGGAGTGATACCAACTCTAGAACCCATCAATGAGGAACCAAGGGCTTATGAAAGCCTTGAAACTCAAGAAGAGGAGGACAATGTACCTAGGGCACCTATAGGAGGTGAGGATCGTCTCTATACAAGAGAGGATATACAAGAAATGATCAATAATCCCATGTTCTTGCAGAGCATGGAACTCCTGATCGAACAAAGGCAAGTAGAGGCTGCTAATAATGAGCTAGGCAATGAGGAATTACTCAGACCCAACCATAGACCCAAATTGAATCTAAGAACCTATCCACAGGAAGAGGACATGGTTTAGGTAGAGGGAGTAGCTCCTCGAAGGCTAATTGTAGATCCTAACTCATGGCTCAAGAACTTAAATTCAAGTTGCAAGTTGAGGGAAAGGCTAACTGATGATCAAGTTGCAAGTTGAGGGAAAGGCTAACTGATGATCAGTTATTGCCTTGCTTCCAGAGAGGAGTCCGAGATCATAAGATGCATGATTTTCTGGTGTTCGCTCGACAAGCTACTCTAGATACTTGCTACTATAAGCTGGAAATTGAATATGAGGACAATATGCTTGAGTTGCTCTGCAACCAGAAGATGCCAAGGCAGCTTTAGTAGTGGCAACATCGTGGATCTCTAGTCATTCAAGACACACAGGAACCAAGAGCAAGAAAATTGGCAATATGACAGTGGAAGAACTCAGTAATGCCATCTTGGAGAAATTAAAAGTCAAGGATGGGAGAGACGCATCAGGGAATTCTCATCTCTACCCCCCCAGAGAGAATTGATTTGGTTCTCAATTTGTAGACAAAATCACACGAGCACCGAATTCCCTCACTTAAGACCAAGAAAATTACTCTATTGTGCTCACTGTCAGAGATTGGGGAACCATGACACTACCATGTGCAGATATCCGAGGGTCCAGCCCTTAGCACAATTTCTTGCACCCAGAGTTTTGCTAGCCTTGCCAACACCACTAGTGCAAACTAATGTGACTGTAGGGCAGCCCAATACCTACCAAGAGGGATGTTTTGAATGCACAACATGTCGCCTTTGTCGCCACTTGTTCTACCCCCACAACCACCACAAGCCAAAATCAACCAGGTGTTGATAGAGGAGCCTTTGGATGAGGGAGAAATCATGCGCGAGGTAGAAGACAATAATGACTACTATGAGGAGCCCACAGAGATCACATGAGAGTATAATGTCTTTCGGAACAGCACGCCGGTACTAGTGTTTCAAACCACGATATAATGGAAAGAAAAAGATAAAAACTCAACCATGAGAAGGGGCCCAATACAATGTTTTCATTGTAATGGACCTCATCGAGTAGCGGAGTGTCCTCTTAAGAATGTAGCTAATGCTGGCCAAGCTCAACCAGCTGCCACTACAGCACAGACCAACATCATGTCTACACTTTCATGTGTGAAGTGTGGTGTCAATCATTTGATCAAAGATTGCCCATATCACGCTAGTAGTTTCACTTCTACTTCTTGTTGAAATTTGAGCATTGTGATGAGCTATGGTGGATCAAACACTAGAATTAACATCATTAACAAAGTGATTAGTAAATAATTAAGATGTAATTAGTGGTGGGTAATTAAGATGTAATTAGTGGTGGTGGGTAATTAACAAATAGATTAATGTAGGCATGGATACTCAAAAACTAGCAAATTCTCATTAGGGCTATGCCTCAATTTATAGAGTTTATATCAAGCATCAAATCCCATTGATTTCTCCATGATTCACTCCCAGAATATCTCCACCTCTTGCCTGATTCTCTCCACCTCTTCTCTTTTCCTTGAATATCTCCCAGAATAACTCCACACTTCCCAGAATATCTTCACACTTTATAAATTCTCGCATGCTACCCTTTATTCTCTCCCAGTAGATTCTTCTCACCTTTTCACAGGTTCTTTCACATTTACTCATCCTCTTTTATAGCCTCTAACCAAGAGCTTGTTCCCACACACACCCTATTCACTTGTATATTTCAACACCTCCCCTCAAGTGAATAATCCTAGCACACCTGGACCCTGTATCAAGTTTCCCTCTTACTTGATAGCCCGCGACCAGTGTCTCAAGTCCCTAAACTCCATAGTCCTTGACACTCTCTCTCTCAATGTGTCCAAGGCTACTATAAGTGCCCGCGACCTTGACTAAAGTGCTCACACATACATCTACCACGTGGCCTACATCATTGGTGGCTCAGAGGTGGTTTTTACTTTGTTGGGGCAGGCTACATTGGGTTGTGGGGTCTCTCTCTCTCTCTCTCTCTCTCTCTCTCTCAGAAAAGATGATCCGACTCCACTTCCTTTGGAGCCTCCATGAAGTTTGCCGATGTCGTTCCTTCTTCACTGGGTTTGCTATAGTAGTCTCTCGCCATGTGTCCTGGCTTTCCACATTTGTGGTTGGCAAGTGAAGGTCCTTCCTCCTTCTCTGCCTCTTCCTCGTCCTCGTCCTCGAGAGAATCCTCCTCGGGTGAAGAATGCTTTTTCCTCTCGTGCTGTTGAGTCGAGCCCTTTCTCTTTGCCTCTGCTCTCTTGCTCTAGTAGAGCTGCTTCTATCTCTTGTAGCTTCAATTTAGGTACATTCTTTAGTGTTGCTACAATGTTTTCATAATCACCTTTGTCCACACTCTTCAGAAGTACAACTAATGCTTCATCATCTTCTACCTTTTTGCCAATAGAGCTGCTAGCTGTTGCTTAATGCTTTTATATTTGTTCAAGTGTGTGATTAAAGGTTCACTTTCCTTCATGTCCGATTTGTAGAATTGCATTAACAGATTTATCTTTGAATTTTTTGCTTGTGTACCAAATAATCTATTGAGTTCATCCCATGCATCTTTTACCCATTGTATCCCTGTGATGTGATGAATGATTTCATCATTTAAACTGAGTGCAATAAGTCCCAATGCTTTTTCATTCCTGCTCTTCCACTCATTTTTCTCTCTCTTTGGGCATTCATCTCTCCCTTCAACTAATCCCCACAGATTTTTTCTCATCAGCAAATACATGGTTTTTGTCTGCCATGTATAAAACTGTTCCCCATTAAATTTGGCTATTTCCTGTGCTGAACTCATGGTGATGTGAAGGGGGTCTTATCTCTTAATCCAATTTCAAGATTCAAGGGCAGTGTCTACCCTTTTACAACTCAATCTGGTGTTTAATAGATGATTACAACAATTTTATCAGCATAAAATCACCAGAAATTACATTAAATTAAGGGTAACCAATTTGTACGGGATGGTTGGAGTATCAAACCAACTCCGATTTGCAATCTGAAGCTATAGAGATCTGTATTAGATACCTAATGGTTAATTTGAACCCTCAATTGTACCAAAATACAGTGATTAGCATTGATTAATCATTGATTAGTAAATTAATGCTCTGTTTTGTGTACAGAAAACAGAGTATGCGAGGAGCCCAGATCTGGTGCCTTACACTTCAAATGAGCTCAAATGCTTTCAAAGGCATCAATAGCAATGAGTCTAGTAGAGGATTAAGCCAAGAAACACAAGATTTGACCAAATATTGAAAGCTTAATCTCTGTTTTACTAAAGTCACCTGCTGCAGCAGATTTGATGAAGAGCTTGGATCTCAATGTAGACTTGATGAAACTCAATTCTATCTTCGCCAACTTGTAGAGCATGCTTGAAAACACCTTGGGCTAGGAGGAATTAGAGACATTTGATTTGAGCAAGAAGAAAACTCCAATCTGCTTCAAAAAACGGTGCCTGATAAAATGATGATTTCGGCTGCATTCATCAGCGGTTTGCTGCGCCGTTTTGATGGACTTGAAGCCAAGGGAGTTGGCTAGCTTGTGTTAGAAGGGCTTGCCATAATTGTGAGTGTGCAAGGTGAATGGAGTCCTCCACTGGCTGGGGGTGAAGGGGTGAAGTGAAAACTAACTAAAATTTGGATTATTTTCTAATTATCTACTAATCTTGATTAATTAACTAATGGGCTCATAAACCTGATGGATTCTAGGCATGGCTCTGAAATTTGAGCATTGTAATGAGCTATGGTGGATCAAACACTAGAATCAACATCATTAACAAAGTGATTTTAGCAAATAATTAAGACGTAATTAGTGGCTAATTAACAAATAGATTAATGTAGGCATGGATACTCAAAAACCAGCAAATTCTCATTAGGGCTATGCCTCAATTTATAGAGTTTATATCAAGCATCAAATCCCATTGATTTCTCCATGATTCACTCCTAGAATATCTCCACCTCTTGCCTGATTCTCTCCACCTCTTCTCTTTTCTTTGAATATCTCCCAAAATAACTCCACACTTCCTAAATTCTCTCATGCTACCCTTTATTCTCTCCCAGTAGATTCTTCTCACCTTTTCACAGGTTCTTTCACATTTACTCATTCTCTTTTACAGCCTCTAACCAAGAGCTTGTTCCCACACACACCCTATTCACTTGTATATTTCAACACTTCTAACCATGCCACTATCAGAACTATAAATGTGCAGCCTAGGAATATCACATCACTGAATGTCCTGACACAAGCGCAAGCAAAACAAGTGGACAAAGGGAAGAACCCAGGTGATGTTATAACCTCTAAGACTGGGAGAAGGAGAAGAGTGAAAAACTGGGCAAAGGAGATACCATGGTCATAATTTAGGATGGATCCAAAGAAGATACCATTGACACTGGATCCACCCAATCAAAAGAATAAGGTGACCAAGTGCCGAAACAGGATGGACATACCCAAGAAACTAGAAGATAGATACCAGCAAACCCTAGGGGGACTGGAGAATATCCAAATATTGAAGAAGAAATAAGAAAGCTTGAAGAAGCTAAGGCCCTAGTTGAGGAGTATCAACGCAATCACAAAACCAAGTTAAGGGCTAACCAAGCTAGGGATACAGTGTATCCAAGAGTTGAGCTGTTAAAGGAAAGGAGATTGGACATGCCTACTCCAATCCCAGAAGAGTTTGAAGAGGAAGGGACTCAAAGTGATGTTATGGCAAGAATGTTTGAGGAAGCAGATCAAGATTTGTCAATCCATTCATTCCCTAGGAGTGAATGCACGACAAACACATTTAAGAAGCCCTCACTTGCCAAGGAACTTAGGGACATAGGTAGTCTCGCAGTAGCCATACTATCCACAACTGTCAAAATCCTGCTAGGATGATTGCTACGCAACACGTCGGTATTGTCGATAGATGTCAAGGATTGGGGTAGAAGGAAGATTGAACCAGATGTCCATTACAGAGGAGAGCTAGTCACTTCTGGGTGTGGCAGAGAAAAACCTAGTGCATGAGGAAGAAGGAACACCCAAATTCGTCAAAATACTTGTCAATCAATTGGGCTAGTATTATGAGAGTGATGATATGAATGCCACAATTCCAATCTACCATAATGGGTACTAAGCATTGGTGGCTATTCTGGATGGTGGTGCGGGTGTGAGCGTTATTACCAAACTATGTTAGGAAAATTAGGGAAAACCAGAATTGGAAAGAGTAGATCTAATCGTCAAGATGGCAGATGGAGAATCCTCAAGACCAATGGGGCTGTTGAAAAATGTTAGGCTTAAGGTCTTTTCATTTTGCTACCATCATACATTTGTTGTAATGGACTTTCTGTGCCAGCTAGATTTATATGACATTATCTTGGGCAGACCCTTGATGAGGGAAGCCAAATTGGTTCATGATTGGGCGTTAGATTAGGTGTATGTTCGAAAGGATTCACATATATTGAAAGTTGATCTATATACGTGGAAGGCACACCCCATGGAAGGGAAATCGTTTGGAAATGATTCGGTCACACCACAGAGCGAACCACATCCTTACAAGTCTGCCAACCAGTTGAGGAGAACTCACGGCGGGAAGAGGAAGAGGCCGCAATGTATGCATTGCTTACACCTCTAGATTTTAGTGAAAATTGGATGCACGTGCTTGCCACTATAGATGTGTTGCCCCCCAGAGGAACCCAGTACGTTGAATCTCGAGAAACATTCCTACCACCCAGTGTGCATGGTAGATGTGCAACCAAGAGAAGAGGAAACAGAGGATGAAGCCTCCAATATAGAGGGGTCTGGGTCGCAAGGTTGCAATAGCACCCAACACCTCAGGAGATGGCATAAACAAAAGAGGTACATCGCTCGATGAAATGCCCTACTATATGAAGTAAACCCATAGATGCCCAGTGGCTAAGATATCTCGACGTCACTAAGGTACATGAGGACTTTTCTAAGAACTGGGTTGAGGAGTTGAGTAAGATAACCTTGGAAGGAAAATGAGAGAAAAAGGCTATGCCACAAGAGCCGGGAACACCTAAACTCACTAGGCAAGACATAGAAAACAAAATAAGGCTTTGACTTAAGCTGAGCACGAGGCAAAGAAGGTGATGGCTAGGATGAAAGATGAGGAGGATGACAAGCCAGGCCTACTCTGCCGAATTATTTCAAAACATACACCATTGATGAACAACAGGTGGTCCAATTGATGGCTAAAAGAGTAAAGGAAAATGGCCAATCCATGTCTTATGATGGTCTAGCTGAAGTTAAGGAGGTTGATATTGTAGAGCTAGGGGAGGACACCAAACCTATCTACATTGCTAAAGACTTAACTATGGCTCAAGAAGAAGAGCTCAATGCTCTCTTAAAAGCATTCAAGGACTATTTTACTTGGAAATACATGGAAATTAAGGGTGTACCACCCGAGGTGGTTCAACACACTATCCCGGTCATGGAAGGATTGAGAACATCCATGCAAAAATCATATTAGATGAATCTAAAATATGCGGCAATTTGTAAAGGAGGAAATTGATAAACTCATTACTTTGGATTTCATCTATGAAATCAAGCACACAGATTTTCTTTCACAAATCGTGAGTGTGCCAAAGAAAAATAAAAAATTGAGAGTCTATGTTAATCTCAAAAAGGTCAATGTAGCCACCAGGAAAGACCACTACCCACTGCCATGTACGAAACATGTATTAGAATGGGTAGCACAGGTGAAGAAGCCTATAGCTTCTTAGATGGGGTTTTAGGCTATAATTAGGTGTCCATAGCACCAGAACATGAGCACAAGATGGCTTTCAATATGATGTGGGGGACATATGCTTATAAGGTTATGCATTTTGGCCGCACTAATGCCCCATCAACTTTCCAACGACTGATGTGCACGGCCTTCAAGGACTACTTGCAAAAGTGACTGGAGGTATTCATTAATAATCTATGTGCACACTCATGCTAGATTGAGCACTTGGATTTCTTGAGGAAGGTGTTTGAAAGATGTCAATTATATCGTATATCCTTAAACCCTTAAAGAGTCAATTTTGGGTAAAACACGGTGTAATCTTAGGGCATATTGTGTCTAAAAATGGTATTTTCACTGATGAGAGCAAGGTAAAATTGATCTTGGAATTACCCCCACCAACCAACTACAAAGGAGTACAATGGTTTATGGGACATGTTGGGTATTATCGACACTTCATCATATTCTATGCTGAAATTGCCAAGCCGTTGTATACAGACTACTCATTATCTTTGAATGGACTGAGGAATGCCAAGAGGCCTATCATAAGTTGAAGAATGCACCGGCTCATGCACCAATCCTGAGACCACCCAATTGGGATCTTGTATTCCACATGCATATCGATACTTCAAGCTTTGCTATAGGATGCGTATTGGCGCAACTCGGGGAATTCAAATTGGATTACCTAGTTTGCTTTGCCAGTCATCTGAATGATGCAGAGATAAACTACACCACCACTAAGCATGAAGGATTGGCCATGGTTTATGTTGTAAAGAAATACAGACATTACCTTGCTGGCCAATAAATTTGTGTTCTTTGTGGACCATCAGTCCCTATTATATCTAGTGAACAAGCCTTACACCACAGGAAGAATCACACGATGGTTGTTTCTACTCCTGGAATTCAACTTTATGGTCACAGTGAGAAAATGAACGCAATATGTTTTGTTGGACCATATGTCTAGACTTCCTAATGGAGAATTGGCAATAGACATTGATGACCTTCTAGATGCTTGTCTATTCAAACTTGACATGGTGCCTCAGTGGAGTGAGGAAATATCTGACTGTTAATGGAGCTCATGGGTTTCCACAAGATCGACCCTTGAACAAAATAAGATGCATCGGCTTATTAAGATGGCCGCACCTTATCAATTGATTGCTAGAGAATTATATAAGCTAGGCAAGGACAATATCCTCAGGAGATGTGTGCGAGAAGATGAGTTTGTAAACGATCTTAGAAGAAGCACACACAGTAATAGATGGAGGACATTTTGCGAGAGAAGTTACAGCTCGTAAAGTGCTTCAAGCGAGACTGTGGTGGCCTACGTTATTTGGGGACGCCATAGAATTTGTAAAGAGACGTGAGGAGTGTCAACGATTTTCTATTCCACAACAAAAGGACACGATGCCACTCACCCCTGTGATTGTGTAAGGTCTCTATCCCCATCGTGCAACGAATTCAGGGGTGCTAGCAGCGAAAGTAGTACTTCTTGCAGCGCGGGGCAGGGTTCCACACTCGGGGTCTCGCCCACGGATATCCGGACAAGAGACTAATCCATCGGTTCTTCCAAAATTGAACCCGGAAAAACTTCCCTTGCTCGGAAAGCACAGGTGATTCCTCCAGAATAACCTTTCTCTAACGTAGTCAAAAGCCTTAACTAACTGAACTGATCTGACCGAACCTGTAAGTCCCATAGTCAGATCAGGGAAAAGATTGTACTTGGATCATAGAGACCAATGCTTTTTTCCTCATTGAGAGGCACAACCGTTGATTCTTTTCCATAAAACAATTTTTGTCCAGGATTTACTTCATCTATCGAACCAAAATAGAATTGAGTCTCAATTTAGGGATCCATCAGTCCAGCCTAACCCCATCCAGTCCCATGGGTTAGCCGACCGCCCAACCACTGTAGTGATGGGATCCAATTAAGAATTTGGTTAGGTTGTCCCAGGTACTAGGGAAAAGAGTTCCCAGGCCCCCTAGCCGGATATTCATGCAAACTTAAAACTAGTCACACCACTTACACACCCAATATGAAATTGCCTTTTCAACAGATTCAACAGTCTTTAAAACAATCATTTAATGAAACCATAGTGTCACTGATCATAATCCTCTAATTATCTAGTTGAATCCTTCTTTCCAAACATTCCTTCATCGGTGTACCTATGGCATCATTTGCAACCAGAACGCTCACCCCTTGTCCACTCAGGGGCCTTTTCGATAGTTCCTAGCTCATAGTAACCGGCAAGTATTCACTTTAACAAAAATGGAGTCTCTGTTGAAGATCAACAAGATCAACCAACAGATCCATATAAAAGAGCCATGGACTCATCCGTTGAGGACCATATAAAAGAGCCATGGACTCATCCGTTTTGAGGACCAGCAAGATCAACCAACAAATCCATATAAAAGAGCCATGGACTCATCCGTTGAGGACCAGCAAGATCAATCAACCAGATCCATGCCCGAATTCTAGGCAGATCATGGATTAGAACCACCAGATGCGGTATGGACTGGAACTCCTGACAATACACCTTGTTGGTAAATTCTACTCACCTTACAGGATCAAGTGCTTCGGCACTCCCATCTTTTCAAAAGGTGGAGACCATCACCACTGTGATAGAGACAACCTCAAAAGATCCAATGATTTGGGTGAATAATGACAATGACAATACACAAGGATGGCATGTGCCAACATCTCTCTTATATACACAAGGCTATGGAAGGGGGAAAGCACTTAGAATTCAAATCTGGTTACCTAAAGCAGCTCGCAAGCCAAGACCCAATGCTGCCAAGGAACATCCAAGGAATATAAAGCTAAAGAGGAGGTTCACCAAAACCAACAGTTCCACCTCCAACAAGACCACTCAACAACGGTGGATCCCAAAGAAGGTTCTGCAAGCCCAAGGCTACTACGCTACTACGAGGGTGCTACTACCTTGTGGCTACCACAGAAGAATGCAGGGACTATTGCAGCAAAACATAATTATGTTCCTGAATCTACTCAAGAACAAAAGCAGTCAATACCATCTCACTTACAGAAACCAAATCAATACTGGAAACCACGCCTTACCAAACCTGAAAGAGTCCAGGTGGACTACTGCAGCAAAACATAATTATGTTCCTGAATCTACTCAAGAACAAAAGCAGTCAATACCATCTCACTTACAGAAACCAAATCAATACTGGAAACCACGCCTTACCAAACCTGAAAGAGTCCAGGTGGACTACTGCAGCAAAACATAATTATGTTCCTGAATCTACTCAAGGACAAAAGCAGTCAATACCATCTCACTTACAGAAACCAAATCAATACTGGAAACCACGCCTTACCAAACCTGAAAGAGTCCAGGTGGAAACACAAGCTGACGCGTCAATCGGACATCATCAGAAGGTCTCGAACAGGAAGGGATACTCCAAACTGACATGGGAAGAAAAAGGCAAGTGGGTACCTTTACTCACTTCTATCTCAGAGGCAACACATCAGAAGGAGGATATTGCAACCGAATCAAGTTCAGAGTCTATTCCTCAAAACACAAGCAATGTCAAAGTTTGTCTTACAAAGCCGAAAACTTTCAATCAGGCTCCTACACAAGTAGACTCCCTGACTATCAAAAGGAATGAGCGTTCTTCCTACAACTCCAACTATTTGGAATGTCGTCGGTATTCTACTCTTTCCCTAATCAAATTACGTTACCAGCCATAAGTCTACAGGCATAGGTGTTAGAGTTGGGCACTCTGAAGACCCAAGAAAATTTGGAAAGCCCAATGGGATGGCAAGAACACAGCTGCCATATGGTTGCCAAAGCTCAGAAGTGTTCAAACATCTCCATTCACACCTCCTCCTATTTGTCCCAATGCATTTCCTATGCTTATCACTAAAATCTCACCTCCGACTAAACTTCAATCTCTTGCACGTACTCTGAAATGGGTACTAAAAAGAGTCCAACAAAAAGGAACCTGTGCCATACGTCAACACCCCACAAACAATTTGCATAATGTTACATCCAAAAACAAACTCATTCTTGAAAGAGCTATCATGCTACAAAAGCTACTTTTTGGCAATTCATCTATCAAATCTATTAGCTCTATTTCCATCATGTCTGTACATACTAGCATTCTTCGTTCAACTTGCATTAAATAAAAAATCTGAACACTCCTTTATGTGTTGTGTAGAATAACCAAATGGAGACTTGGCTGGACACATGCAGTCCATCTTTGGACCTAGATAGCACTCACCTTGACCATCAAGGGGGCTACAGCATTGCACCTTTTCAGACGCACTCCCGATATTTTTATGCCCCAGTGGGTGAGGATTGCTGTGGAAGACAATTTGTGGAGTTATATTACCAGCAACATCATCCGTTTCCACACTGCCGCCACGACTGTGCTCGTATGGTATTGGGGAATGCTTCCCATATATGTTGGCAGTGTCGCACATACTTTCGTCGTTATGGCACTGGTATGATGCAACAGATCATGGGGGTCACACCTCAACGACATAATCTCTGGGCAATTATGATGCCGCAACGTGGATCCAACCAACAAAGACTCCTAGAAGAGGAAAGAGCTCAAACATGGCGCGAAGACACCCTTCGTTTGCTAAACCCTCCCATTTTGCAGGTTCTTCTTCCCCATGAATCTACATGTCAGTTTTGGCTCAATGTGTGAGTGAGTTTTTAGAACGGTTTCAAAACCATAGGTGCCTCTTTAGCCTTCCTACTGTGCCCATACCATATGTTAGTGAAGATGCACTTCTTCCCTTGCCATCTTCTCCATGGGTAGGATTACGTTCTGGGTTATCATTACATCTTGAAGCTATTGATGTCCACCCACCTAAGAATGCAGACATACATCCACCCCCAGTGCACTTGTACTCTCTTAATAAGAACTAGAAGCCAGGGCACTTTTTCCCATTGGGTTTTTCCCCTCGGCCAAATCCTGTGTTTAGCACCAATGTTTTTTATTTTTTGTCTTTTTAATTTTCTTTCTCTTTAGTTTGTTTTGTCAGAATAAAACAGATACAAGCACCAAACTACATCTTCCGCTTCAGTATCGCAACTGACAGTCATACAATCAAGTGCAAACAATTCTTCACCAAACCAGCGCTTTAACAGAAACAGGTGAACTCATGCCAATCTTTAATGTTTTCTGTATTTTTCTTGTTGTTTGTTTGTTTATAAAATTCACTTTACTAAGCATGGCAATATGCATCTCCTTTGGTCTAGAGTAGGGATAGCATTTTAGTGTCTTTAGACTTGATAGTGTAAGTTTGACCGTAATTATTTTTACCCGTTTAGCAATACAAAGTAATTAGTGTTTTGTGCCAAAGGTAGAGTTCCAGACCTAGGAAAAAGAGACTAAATTAATCATAGGACCGTCAGTGGATATCTTGCCCTTACTAGGACATTGCTTAGGGACAATCTAATAAACATTCCATAACAAAAATTGGCATGACAAAAATAAAAGAAAAGTGTATATGTTTGTGGCCTATTGCCTTGTTATTCATGGTAGGCGAGGGAGGTCTATACCTTTCCCAGACCAATGCCTTGTGTAGCAAGGAATAGCCATACTGCGGGTGCGCAAACATACTCTTGAAGAGAGCCCTGTCCAAAAAAAAAGGACAGAAAGGCACCAAGAGAAATGCTTGTCTAATCCAGGATGGTCGCCGTTGTGCTTAAAATATTAAACCTTAACACTAAGCAATATCAAGAGTCTGCCACTACATAATTATGTTAGATTTATTAGTGTTGAACCGACATTTTTGACTTAGCATAGGCTAGGTATACTACTTGATAGTCCCTCGATTAATTGTTGTCTTTTGCCTTCTAGGAAAAGAACAATACATTTGGCATAAAACATTCTTTACTTTAGTTAGCTGCAGGTAGTAATTATTAAGGCTTGAACTAACCTATTCAATCTCTACACTGCTTCAATGTTTCCTTCCTCTAGCTAATTGGACGGTTATTGCCATGTCTTATTCAGTAAAATTGCTTGTTTTGTTATTGTCTGTCAGTACTTTTGCTTTCAAAAAAAGAAAAAAGAAAACACACAAACCACCTATCATTTTGCTTGTAGGTACACAACACTGGAGATTCTACTCTTCCTTGGCATCTACGCACTCGAGGACGTGCGCAAAATAGGAAGGGGGGAATGTTGCGTGACGAGTGGTGGATCAATGCAAGGATGCAACACAAAGATGGAAGCAGGAAAACAAGAGACTTGACATTCTTATTTAGGGCTCTTGTAGAGAGTTCCAAGTTGTAGATGACAAGAGTTCCAAGTTGTAGGTGAGTGTGGGAGTGGGCTTGAGAATAATCCCACATGGGAAGTTTTGGGAGTTTTAGGAGTTTTAGTATAAATAGTGGCTCATTTGAGAGCTCACACACACATTGGGCTAAACTCATGCTTGAGCTCTCTTGAGACTAGCTCTCCCTCTTGTTCATAGAGGTGCAAGCTCTTCTCTCTCCCCATCTACACTATTGTATGAGCAATGCTCTTCTAATTCAATGCAATGAGATGATGTTTTTCTCTCTTCTCATCTCTATTCTCTAGTGTGCATGCTTCTTTGTTGATGCTTGTGGATTCTCTATTAGGCTTTGTGTGGTAGTGGATTCAAGCTTAAGCTTCTCCATAGCTTGTAGCTTATCCATGGGCAAGGCATTGCTTGAGTAGTGAATGAGAATGCATGTTTATTTCAAGTTCCATTAAGCTTCAAGGTTTGTGTGCATGCTAGGGAAGTAAGTGCTTGAGAATGAAGTGTGCTTTGAGCTTGTGTGTGCATTAGCTTAGCCTTCTTCTTGTATTGGATGCATGAATGAGTGGGATGATGAGTGAATGAGCTATGGCAAGATTGAGCTTGTGTGTAAAGTCTATGTCAAGGTAGTGGTGTTCATAGCATTTTCTCCATTCGTGGATAAGCTTCCGTGCACCGGTACCGGGTTGAATCCCTAGCTCCGAAAGGGATGTAAATCCCATTGGATTGAGCACACGGATCATGCTACTCTTGCTACAAGTGTAAAGAGTCTTCCGTCTCTCCATAGTGTCACTGATCATAATCCTCTAATTATCCAGTTGAATCCTTCTTTCCAAACATTCCTTCATGTACCTATGGCATCATTGGCAACCAGAACGCTCACCCCCTGTCCACTCAGGGGCCTTTTTGATAGTTCCTAGCTCATAGTAACCGGCAAGTATTCACTTTAACAAAAATAGAGTCTCCGTTGAAGATTAAAAGAATCAACCAATATATTCATATAAAAGAGCCATGGACTCATCTGTTGAGGACCAGCAAGATCAATCAACCAGATCCATGCCCGAATTCAGAAAACAACTCTTACTCCTTGTTTCAAATATCTTCCCCGACATACGTGTGGGTATCTTCGGTGACCCAGAGCCCGAGCACCGTATGGTCAGCACCCTCTAGGATCCTTGGCAGGTCACCTAGCGCTTCACTCATAGGCCGCTTCCTTGGTCCCTCATCCACCTCATCCACTGTACCGGAAGCTCACCATTTAAATCAAACCGAGGCTAGTCAAGACCTCGGCCGACCTTGCTACACGAGACGTCCTCCGTTGACTCTCTGTATCAGCAGTTACAACTTTAACAGATAGGTCTCCACGACCTCATTCACAAGACGATCAAAATGCTTCCCCAGCATTCTTGACATAAAATAGTCATTTAAAAACAGATTTCACATACAAATATAGTTCCAACAATATTTCCATCTTTTCTCATCACTCCACATCCTTTCACATTAGACCCCATCTTTTCTCATCTTCCCATAATTTTTTTTTCTTCATTGATCCCTATCACATCACATCATTCCCACATCAAATCACATCCAATCGCATCATCCACACATTAATCCACATCATCTATACATCCATCCTTATCATCCACATCAATCCACATCATCCATACATCCATCCATCCATATCAATCCACATTATCCACACTTCCATCCACATCTTCCATACATCCATCCACATCAATCCACACGTCAATCCACATCCATACATCTTTCCACATCAATCCACATTAATCCACATTATCCACTCATCCATCCACATCAATCCACATTATCCACATCCATACATCCATTCACGTCAATCCACATTATCCACACATTAACCCACATCATCCATACATCCATCCACGCCAATCCACATTATCCACACATTAACCCACATCATCCATACATCCATCCACGCCAATCCACATTACCCACACATCAATCCACATTATCCATACATCCATCCACCCATTCTTTCCCATCTATCTGATTCGCATCCCATCTCATCACATCTATTTACCTCTTATTCTCATCACATCCATCCATCCATTCATTCCCATCTATCTGATTCGCATTACATATCACATCTAATCACCTCACATTCTCGTCACTCCTATTCTCATCGCATCCATCCATTCATTCCCATCACATCTATTCACCTCACATTCTCGTCACTCCTATTCTCATTGCATCCATCCATCCATTCATTCCCATCTATCTGATTCGCATCACATATCATCACATCTATTTATCTCTCATTCTCATCACATCCATCCATCCATCCATTCCCATCTATCTGATTCGCATTACATATCATCACATCTATTTATAGAATGTAAGAGAATTCTTATTTTTGATATAAAGATTCTTTACGCATCTATTTATGCATAAGAACAACTTCAATGGGAAATAACACTTTTATAAAAATCCATTTATGCATCTATTTATGCATAAATTCAATTTTAAGGAGAATAACACTTTCGAAATAAAAATAAATCTTTTATGCATAAAATCAAAATTGATGAGAATAACTCTTTTGGAATAAAAATAAATTTCGTTATGCATCTTTCTATGCATAAAATCAAAATTGATGAGAATAACTCTTTTGGAATAAAAATAAATTTCTTTATGCATCTTTCTATGCATAAAATCAAAATCAAATTTTTAACTCTAAAATTTACTAGAAATCATGATTTAAATCATCCTAATCTAATCAATTTCCACTTTATTAAGAGTAAACAATATGAAAAGTTTAATTCCATCAATTTGATTACACATCTAGGATAAAGAAAGGCTGAATTCAATAATGAAGAGAAGGGGGAAAGCCTTTCCAGCAAGGCATAACATCCATTTTCATTTTAAAGAAAGTAAAAATCAGAAAACCATAAAATAGAATAAGAAAAAGTAGAATTTCTAACTTACTAGGAGTTTTGTGAGCTTTCCTTTGGCTTGATGGTTTGAGGGATCTACTCTTGTTTGCAACAAGAGTGGCCACCAATTCTTTTGAAGAGGAAATGGTCAAAAACAAATGAATTATCAATGAATTCACTGTTTTTTGCTATGGGGAGGAGTAGAGTAACAGTGCATAAAACACTATTAACCATTTACAAAGGGGGAGGCTTCATTTATAGGAAAAAGTGAGACTCTAACCAAGCAAACTGATTCTAGAATTTTCCAGATTAGTTTGGTCAATTTTTGATCATTTTTAGGTCAGTTTAGCTTACTTTTTGGATCTAGTTGAAGTAGGAGAGAGGAGAGATGAAAATATCTCATTATTTGTGAGTTTAAAACTCAACTACACATGTGAAATAGGTGCCTCCTTCATGAGGAAAATTTTTCACACTGAGGTGTCAAAAATGCATCATTTCTTCTAAATATCTCTTCTTTTTTAACTAATAACCTTGTCCTTAGTCAACTCTTCATCTTATGTGAGCATTTACTCATTTTTGGGAGATTTTCTTTTATTCTTTCATTTATCTCCTCCTTACATTTGGATTAATATAATTGGTCCATAGGAACCTTAATTCAAAAATTTCATAAAATCTGGACCCTTAGGCTAAGGTTCTTTTTACCTGATTTCAATTTATTCCAATTCACATTGGAAATTTTTTTTGAATATCTGTTTCAAGGGAAACCATTTTAGACACTAGGAGGATTTTTATATCCAAAATTATCTCAATTTTGAATTACCTCCCTCTAGACATTTCCTCTGTCTAGGTCAAAACAGGGTAAAACAGGATCTTTCTTTTATTTCAGAGAGGGAAATAATTTATAAGGTCAGAAGGGGAGGTTCTTACACCTGCACACCTCAAAAGCTGGAGGGAGGAATCTTACAGAAGATGATACAACCCTTTGAGAAATGGGGTATTGATTTTGTTGGCCCATTAGTCTAGTAGCTCATCCATGACAAGCCCATTATGTAATTGTGGCTACAGATTATTTCACTAAGTGGGCAGAGGAGAGAGCTTCTAAAAGAGATGATGCTCGGACTACGGCCAAGTTCTTATATGAACAGATCATTTCCAAATTTGGCTTCCCACTTGAATTAGTCAGTTGACCAGGGTTCACATTTCATTAATGAGGTGATTGAACAATTACTTACAGGATTTATTGTAGTACATCGCAAATCATCACCTTATTATCCACAAGCAAATGGCTAGGTAGAGAGCACAAACAAGATTTTATGTTCTATCTTAACAAAGACCTTGGAAGCCAGTCACATGGATTTAGAAGAGCTGAGTGCAGCACTATGGGACTTTCACACATCATATAAGGTAGCAATGGGATACACTTCCTTTTGTCTAGCTTATGGTATTGATGTGGTAATGCCTATGGAATTTTTAGTTCCAAGCCTATGAATCGCCGTACAAGAAAGGCTCACTGAAAATGCGTTAGCTGAGAGGTTGGTTAACTTGGAGAAACTCAATGAAAGTCGGCATGGGCTTATGGTAAAAAAACTATGGAGAAAACACTGGTTTGACCATAACTTAAAACATAAAGAATTGGAAATGGGGGACCTCATCCTCATGTATGCTGTGGGAAGCACCAAGAAGAAAAAGAAACTAAAATACATAGGGTTAGGGCCTTTTAGAGTGTCAGAAATCACCCCCCTAAAGGGTCAGTCTACATTGAAACTATAGAAGGTGTAGAAATGGAAGGGTATATTAACGGAAGAAAACTCAAAAAATATTATGGACCCTTGACCCAGTAAATGCTCACAAAGGAGCATCTCCTAAAACAAAAGAAGGAGGTAGTCAAGGAAAAAGTTAAACAAGCTCAAGAGGAATCCAAGGCGAGGGAAGCCAAAGCAAAACAAAGACTCCAAGGGAGAATGTTACATGTCAACATGGATTCACTCACCTTGCTTGACAAGGATGACTTGGATATTGAACCTACACGACTCAGTGTAAAGGTCTCTATAAAGAAGGGCCACATGATGACAAGCATTACACTCATTTTGATACGTGTGGTCAAGTCATAACTTGATTTCGTATGAGACATGGGTAGCCTTAAACAAACCCCCCTAGAGGCAACTAATAAAGAGGTTCGAAGTGTGCATCCATCTGTTACACATACAATAGGGATTTTGAATATAAACATCTCTGTTAGAAATAATCCCTTGGTCAGGAAGGTGTTTGTTATGCCTACAGGAACAATGGAAGAGGAAATGCTTCGTGGACGATCTTGGATTTGCACGCCTACAACTGCCACATCCAATGGGCAAAACAAGAAGTACAACTCAATGACGGCAAAGACACCATCATCGTGCCATTATGGAGTCCATTGAATAAGGGGAAACAGGCAGTGGCATGCGACATGGATTCTCCAATGCCACAAAAAATAGAAGGCTTAATAGAACAAGTATCCACATATCGAAAGGTCATCCCTCTTCAAGAGAACCAAAGCAAAGGTAGCAAAAGTATCCATGCAAAAAACAGTGGGTTCAAGGCCTAGCTTCAAGTGCAAGGATACTATGGGATAGCCAGATGAGGATAGGAAGCTATATTCCAAGCAAGCCCCCACACAACTTAGCATTCAACAATGGTGGGTCCAAAAAGACTTACTAGCAACATAGGGCTATTATCAAGGAAGCAAAACGGTATGGGTACCAAAAACAAATCCAAAACCTAATTCTGCATGTACTTCCATAAGAACAAAAGGGTGCCATAAGCACAGACAGGACCAAGTCCCAACTAAATCAAGTGCTAAGGAAGCATCAAAGTTGATCTGGAGAAAGAAACAAGTTCAACCAAGTAATCAAGGGAGAGCGACACCGCCAATGTCATCCACCAAGGAGGAAAAGCTGAACCAAGCCGTGGACCAGGGTAAGAGAGACGTACACTCACATGCACAAGAAGAAAAACATGTTCACCAGGATGATTCGGTGGATGTACTCCTCTACTGGATGCAAGAAAAAATTAAAAGTTCTCACTCAGAATTTAAGTGGTTGCAACAACACATACCCCCAGGCTCCAAAGTACAACATTGGTTCCTGTGGCACTAAAAGGAAGGAGGACGATGAGGGGTACCCAGTTCCAACAGCTCGACGGTACAAGGCAAAGGGGTATGCTTTTCATGGTGTGAAACACGTTCATTCGTTTCACATGTACACTTCTACTCCTCAGAATGCATAACATATTGCCTTTGAGTGTTTGAGCATATAGAAAATAATAGGGTATCAATATTTGCATGCATAAGGGTACAAGCTGTTTCACGCTGTAAAACACTTCAAAATGGTTCATGTCATGAACCGACACTCATTCTAGTTCACACCATGAAATGGTAAAAAATCATCCACGAATCGCAGGAAGACACGTGGCATACCCTATTAAGATTGCTGTCGGGGGCCGACGGCTAGATCATATATATATATATTTTTCCCTTTTTTGTTATTTTTCATCGACCATCTTCCTTCGCTTCTTGGCATCCTCGTTTGCATCGTCTTCTAGAGTGCGTTTGTCTTGTTAGTGTTCTTCTTGTGACCATCGATTCTCAGGTAGGAGCTCCTCACACACTTTTGATGGTTTCATTTGTTTTCATTAAATCATTGGTGAACCATGGTTTCATTTGTTTTTCATTCAATCATCTTTGTGCTACGCGCACATTGCTTGAATCTATGCCATTTCTTATTTTCATCTTTTCATTCATGTTTTCATCTTCTCACCCACCAACTCTCATCCTAAATGCATACGAGAATGGCCCATGAAATAGCAGTCAGCTATTTCATAGAGTCAACTGAAAAACTCAGGTTTGGGGAAAATATAGTAATTTGCTAAAATTAAATTGCCTACAACAAAGGCTACCCATCAACACTGCTAATCATCACAACACAACCTGCTTTTTCACAAATTAATGCCTTCTATTTCACGGGTTAAGCCTTTCACAGCTTAAGCCCTTTGTAGGTTAAGCCTCACATTTTTATACTTTATGTGTTAACACTTTACGAACTAACCTTTCACATGCTAACCCTTCATGGGTTAACACCTCATGGATTAACCTTTCATGCACAACTACTTCACGCTTGGCCAATTCATGACTTGTTACTTCACAAATTAGGACTAATTCTTGACAAACACTAATTCACACACATCCCTTCTTGATTCATTGCTCACCACACTAACACTCTTCCCATCATACACCCATGCAAATCATTAACACACACATTCTTAAAAAAAGAAACAAGAAAATGGAAAAAATAAAAAAGGAGGACCACGAGCTCCTAATAGTCACAATGACTGATGTTCTTTTCACATGTTACAGATGGCCTCCTCCGCTACTTCCCAAACTAGAGGTTGAGGGGAACCCAACCGTAACTCAGGCTAGTACCACAAGATCACTAGGCTAAAAGTTGGAAGAGATCACCACCACGCAGCACCAAGCTAACCTACCTTGGGATGTATGCCTAGATAGCCCAAGGCATTAGTCATCCATAAAGACATTTAGACAGCTCACGGGAAGATTATATTCAAGTACCACAACCCTGAGTGTTTGAAGATCTTAGAGGATACATATGTCAAAAACAAGTTGGAGAAAGTAGGCCTTGGCAAAATGGCAGAGATCCTCCCCCGCACCATTAACCTAACACTATGTGCAAAGTTTCTGAAGACTTATGACAGAAACACCAAGAGGTGTATAGTCACATAGGCGGATGGGTCCATTGAGAGAGCAGGCCCTCATCATCGAGGAAATGATACGGGAACCTCTACAGTTACCCCCACCCATACTGACACATGTCCATACCATCGATCAAATGTCCATGGAGGATATGCTGAAGAGGCTTTCCTTCAACTCAAATGGAGCGGAATACGAGAATATAAGGGATGAGGTAGATGATAAAGCTTGCAGAGAAATGGCAATGCTCATGAAAGTAAAGCCAGTGGATAAGGTATAATAGGGTCCCTCTCAATCGAATAGAAAAAGTCCATGAGGAAAAATAAGAGGATTGGGCTTGGTATATCCACCGCGAGATGGAGAATTACCTCAAGTCACATCAATCCAAGGTGTGTAATCCATATCTACTAATAACCAAAGTACTTAGTCATGCAACGAATCTACCCATTCCCCAAGGCACTCAAGAGGCAGGGGTACCTCAAACTTAAGGATCCATGGAGCCCTCTACACTCATTTTAGAAGAGTTGCAGCAGGGATAGGTGGTCCTAAAGGAAACAAAGGAGTTAATTCAAGATCTAAAGGGTGGTAAGAAATCAAAGAGAACGGTAAAAAGAAGCGAGGTAGCCTCCAACAATTGGAATCCAAAATGCAGCATATGGAAGAAGAGGTGGCATAGGACATCACATCTTTTTAACAGGTTCTGGAGCAAAGGGAGGCAAAAGATAAAGAGAATATCAGCTTGATAGCGAAAAAAATTCTAGAGTCAACACAACAAACACCACCTTCTAGCCCTGCTCAAATGGCATTCACAAACCTTTCACCACTCTGTGCAACTCCATAATCTCAAATCAACCCACCTCCACAGAGATTGGTGCAACATAGGCGGATGAGGGCAAAAGGAATGAAGAGGCCACCTCAGCACAATAAAAAACTCAAGAGGCTTAAGAAGCGGAGAAGACGAAGAGAACTGATGAGACCTTAAGTCCCAGTAAGAGAAGGCAATTGGAAGCTGAGCGCACAATTGAAGAAGGATCCTTATTGCAAAATCTCAATGCTAATCGCTTCCACGAAGAGACCATGGAAGGCCTCGACACACTGCAGGTGCACCAAACAGAAGGCTCAGCCTCCACAAGTGGATCTTTGGACCCAAGAGCAAAGGTTATGGAGAAGTCCACCACTCACATGCTGCATGATAGGAATGTTGCACTATGGAAACAGGTCCAGGAGTCCACTGACCAAGTGAAAGTGCTTAAGGAAAAAATAGCAGCACGGCGGATGGCACACACAGAGAAGTGATCCTAAAGAGCTTAAAGGCAGCCAAGGAATAGGAGGCAAGGCTGTAGACCTTGGAAGGCAATAATGGATTCATCAGCAAGACCATACCGTACCAAAGAGAATGAGGATCTCAAGGCAAGATTAGAACAAGCCAAGGTCCAAATGCAAAAGGAAGTGGCATATACCAAGGAGAAAGAAGTGCATAGCAACTAGAGGAAGCACATGCCACATTCCAAGAAAAGGAAGATGGATATACAGGGCAGATCAACACACTCATTGAGGCCGTTGCTCAAGCAAAACATAGAGAAAGAAGTGCATAGCAACTAGAGGAAGCACATGCCACATTCCAAGAAAAGGAAGATGGATATACAGGGCAAATCAACACACTCATTGAGGCCATTGCTCAAGCAAAACATAGAGTGGTAAGCCTTCAAACAGAAAGAGAGCAAATGAACAAAGAACATGTTGAGAAATTGAAAGCCCTCAATGAGGTGATCACTACAAAGTCCCTGGAGATTGATTAAATGCTAGTTAGCCATCAACAGGTGCTTGAGCATTGGCAGAGGAGCGGAAAAGATTACTTGAAGAGGCTAATGTTCAAGCCACACCTTCCAGGATTACAGTAGAGGAAGTAACAAGAAGATATGCAGAGCTGGCCGCTGCTGCTCGAGATGTGCAGGAAGTCGCCATCTCCACACTACTCACCACTATCAAAGACTCTAGAATACAGGAATTGGAATGCCAGATTGCCCTTCAATAAATATCTCAACAAACTGAACAACTGGATGAATTATGCCAACTCATCAAATGCGCCTCGACGGAGGTAGGTTCGTTGTTTGCCAGTAACTCCTCAGGCCAGTAACTCCTCAGGTTCGTTGTTTGCCAGTAACTCCTCAGGCCCCTCCTTAAACTCTAACATTGTTTTTAAGTACACTAACCCTCTCTCTTCTTCAATACAAAATTAACTTTACTGAAGACCTCAGTCTAGGAGACTAACCCTAATTCACTAATATACAAAAAGGGATGTAGACCCAACCATAATAATGGGAATCCTACGGGGGGATATAGTTCTAATTGACCCAGCTGATATTTTCTTTTTCCCCTTGCATCCCATAGTGCTCCCCTTGCATCCCATAGTGCTAAACCTTCATAGTTGGTGTCGGGTGCTACAACAGTCAGACATCCTGGATGACAGTGTCGATAAACTCGACCTGTTTCTACCAGATGATATCCCAATGACACCGGCCAACTACGAGGTTGTTGCACGAACCTATCAATGGGTTATTAGCCATGGTTGGACTGAAGTATATAGTACCCATCAGCATCTAAACCTATCCGAATCCACATTATATCATCCTTTTGGTATCATTAAACTTTATCAAAATATCCATAAGCATTTGGAGGCTATGCTCACTAATGTGTTTTTTAATTTTGACAAAGAGCATATAGAATATCCTAATATAACCACCAATGATATAAGTGACCTCCAAGAATTTATGAAAACTAACAAGCCCAGCCTCTTGCCCCCCAGTTTCGAAGAGGGTCAAGAAGAAACACAAGGAACCTCCTCATCTTTTACTTATCTAGTGTTCTCGTCCATTCCCAGTAAATTATTAAATCCCTACATGACCACCACCCTCAAGATGATATCTAAGCTTTTACTCATGCAAACATTCTTGAGTCTTTGTTAGCTGTGCAGAGTACGAGGGCTTCATCCATGCAGGCAACCCACTCTTGAAACCAAAACTTGTGTTCAAGGTGCTGATGCGAATCACACCATTTGAGCCTACTCGAAGAATCCTGTCAGATGCATACGCGAACTTGGAGTCACGGAGGCAGGCTTACGTTCCACACCCTCTCCGAGAAGGGACATTGTGGGAGAATGTGGCTCGTCACACCAAGCTGGCCAATCCGCACTTGACTGATTTGCTGGAGATCAGAATTGTCACATTCATGATCAGCTATTGTTTTCGCAGATGACGCAAATAACACCCACTATATGGCTATCCAAACAGATGATACCAACCCTTACCTAGTGGATTTTGGTATATAGCCAGAATGGCACAAGGAGTATCTGACAATCCCAGAATACAATTATCGATACTAATGATCCCCGCCAACACAACGAGTGGATACCTTATTCATGCCACTCAAAAGATGCCTGACTCCACGAGGCAAAGAAATAGGATTCTCATGTCTGCTACAACTTCACACACTTCTCACCATCCACATTCTAGGATATAACAAGTAAAAGACAACAATTTCTCACATGGATATGAGCATGGCACAGAATTCCAGATCCAGATATAGTAGCTGCAATGAGATTCATAAAATTGATCATCATTATCATTGATCAACCAAAGAAAAGGCATGATGATTTGAAGCGGAGAAGCTTTTCTTTGACATGAACAGAGGCCCAATTGAAAGAGGCATGATGCTTTACTACAGCCATACAAAAAAGGAGGTTATGGTAAAATTTTCTTAAATTTTGTGAAATAAGTTTTATCATTTATTATTCAAAAAGAGTAATCCCCACCGCTTGTGTATTCTAAAAGTAAAATTTTATTCTATGCATAGAAAAATGCATATTAGAAATATTTTTATAATAAAAGTGTTATTTTCATTAGAATTAATTTCTATGCATAGAAAGATGCATATTGGGAATATTTTGATTGTAAAAGTGTTACTTTCATCAAAATTGATTTTTATGCATAAATAGATGCATAAAAGAATTTTTTTATTATAAAAGTGTTACTTTCATTAAGATTGAATTTATGCATGAATAAATGCATAAAAGATTTTTTTAAATAAAAACGTTACTTTCATCAAATTTTGATTTTATGCATAGAAAGATGCATAAGAAATTTATTTTTATTTCAAGAGTTACTCTCATTAATTTTGATTTTATGCATAGAAAGATGCATAAATAAATTTATTTTTATTTCAAAAGAGTTACTCTCATTAATTTTGATTTTATGCATAGAAAGATGCATAAAGAAATTTATTTTTATCTAGAAAGTGTTATTCTCCTTAAAATTGAATTTATGCATAAATAGATTTTTATAAAAGTGTTATTTCCCACCGAAGTTGTTCTTATGCATAAATAGATGCGTAAAGAATCTTTAAATCAAAAATAAGAATTCTCTTACATTCTATAAATAGATGTGATAAGATGTGATATGAATCAGATAGAGGGGAATGAATGGATGGATGTGATGAGAAAAGAAGTGATGAGAATGAGAGGTAAATAGATGTGATGAGATGGGATGCGAATCAGATAGATGGGAATGAATGGATGGATGGATGTGATGAGAATAGAAGTGATGAGAATGAGAGGTAAATAGATGTGATGAGATGGGATGCGAATCAGATAGATGGGAATGAATGGATGGATGGATGTGATGAAAATAGA
Organism: Cibotium barometz; assembly: GCF_041138505.1. Classification (NCBI taxonomy): domain Eukaryota; kingdom Viridiplantae; phylum Streptophyta; class Polypodiopsida; order Cyatheales; family Cibotiaceae; genus Cibotium; species Cibotium barometz. Next base: position 51,823,393 of record NC_141061.1, on the reverse strand, counting down.
AGTGATGAGACTGAGAGGTAAATAGATATGATGAGATGGGATGCCAATCAGATAGATGGGAATGAATGGATGGATGGATGTGATGAGAATAGAAGTTATGAGAATGAGAGGTAAATAGATGTGATGAGATGGGATGCGAATTAGATAGATGGGAATGAATGGATGGATGGATGTGATGAGAATAGAAGTGATGAGAATGGGAGGTAAATAGATGTGATGAGATGGGATGCGAATCAGATAGATGGGAAAGAATGGATGGATGGATGTGATGAGAATAGAAGTGATGAGAATGAAAGGTAAATAGATGTGATGATATGTGATGCGAATCAGATAGATGGGAATGAATGGATGGATGGATGCGATGAGAATAGGAGTGACGAGAATGTGAGGTGAATAGATGTGATGAGATGTAATGCGAATTAGATAAATGGGAATGAATGGATGGATGGATGTGATGGATGTGATGAGAATGAAAGGTAAATAGATGTGATGATATGTGATGCGAATCAGATAAATGTGAATGAATATATGAGATGTGATGTCATGTGAATCAGGATGTAAATGAATGATATAGGATGTGAATGAATGTGATGTCATGTGAATCAGGATGTAAATGAATGATATAGGATGTGAATGAATGTGATAACATGCAAATCGGGATGTGAATGAACAATAAGGGACGTGAATGAATGTGTTAACATGTGAATCAGGATGTGAATGAATGAGATGTGATGTGAATGGATGTGATAAGATGCAATGTAAACTGGATAGATGTTAATGTAAGTGAAGTGATGAGATGTATGGGTAGATGCAAGTAGATGTGATCTGATGAGTATAAATGAGGAAATAAGTGATGAGATAGAAAAAGATGTGATTAGATGAGAATGGGAATACTTATGAAATGAATGTGGATTGATGTGTGGGTAATGTGGATTGATGTGTGGGTAATGGGAATACTTATGAAATGAATGTGGATTGATGTGTGGGTAATGTGGATTGATGTGGATGGATGAGTGGATACTGTGGATTGATGTGGATAATGTGGATGGATGTGTGGATGATGTGGATTGATGTGTGGGTAATGTGGATTGACATGTGGATGGATGAGTGGATAATGTGGATTGATGTGGATGATGTGGATGGATGTATGGATGATGTGGATTGATGTGTGGGTAATGTGGATTGATGTGGATGGATGAGTGGATAATGTGGATTGATGTGGATGATGTGGATGGATGATGTGGAGATTGATGTGTGGGTAATGTGGATTGACGTGTGGATTGATGTGGATGGATGAGTGGATAATGTGGATTGATGTGGATGATGTGGATGGATGTATGGATGATATGGATTGATGTGTGGGTAATGTGGATTGACGTGTGGATTGATGTGGATGGATGAATGGATAATGTGGATTGATGTGGATGATGTGGATGGATGTATGGATGATATGGATTGATGTGTGGGTAATGTGGATTGACGTGAATGGATGTATGGATGATGTGGATTGATGTGTGGATAATGTGGATTGATGTGGATGGATGTATGGATGATGTGGATTGACGTGTGGATTGACGTGAATGAATGTATGGATGATGTGGATTGGCGTGTGGATAATATGGATTGATGTGGATGGATATATGGATAATGTGGATTGATGTGGATGATGTGGATGGATGTATGGATGATGTGGATTGATGTGTGGATGATGCAATTAGATGTGATTTGATGTGGAAATGATATAATGTGATAGGGATCGATGAAGAAAAAAAAATTGTGGGAAGATGAGAAAAGATGGGGACTAATGTGAAAGGATGTGGAGTGATGAGAAAAAATGGAAATATTGTTGGAACTGTATTTGTATGTGAAATCTATTTTTAAATGACTGTTTTATGTGAAGAATGCTGGGAAAGCATTTTGACCGTCTTGTGAATGAGGTCATGGAGACCTATCTGTTAAAGTTGCAACTGGTGATGGAGAGTCAACGGAGGACGTCTCGCATAGCAAGGTCGGTTGAGGTCTTGACCAGCCTCGGTTTGATTTAACTTGGTGAGCTGGTGGTACAGTGGATGAGGGACCAAGGAAGCGGCCTATGAATGAAGCGCTAGGTGACCTGCAACAAAGGATCCTAGAGGGTGCTGACCATACGGTGCTCGGGCTTTGGGTCGCCGAAGATACCCACATGACGTCGGGGAAGATATTGGAATAAGGAGTAAGAGTTGTTTTCTGAATTTGGGCATGGATCTGGTTGGTTGACCTTGCTGGTTCTCAACGGATGAGTCCATAGCTTTTTATATGGATCCGTTGGTTGATCTTGTTGATCTTCAATGGAGATTCCATTTTGATATGTGAATATATTGCCGGTTACTATGAGCTAGGAACTATCGAAAAGGCCCCTGAGTGAACAGGTGGTGAGCGTTCTGGTTGCCAATGATACCATAGGTACATCGATGAAGGAATGATTGGAAATAAGGATTCAACCGGAGATTTTGAGGATTGTGATCAGTGACACAATGGTTTTATTAAATGATTGTTTTAAAGATAGCTGATGCTGAGAAAAAGGCAATTTTATATTGGGTGTGTAAGTGGTGTGACTAGTTTTAAGTTTTCATGAATATCCAGCTAGGGGGCCTGGGAACTCTTTTCCCTGGTACCCGGGATAAAACCTAACCAAATTCTTAATTGGATCCCATCATTACAGTGGTTGGGCGCGGTTGGCTAATCCGCGGGACTAGGCTGGACTGATGGATCCTTAAATTGAGACTCAATTCTGTTCTGGTTCCGATAGATGAAGTAAATTCCGGACAAAAATTGTTCTATGGAAAAGAATCAACGACTGTGCCTCTCAATGAGGAATTTCTATGCAAGTTTTCAATTTGATTTTCTTTTGAATACAATAAGTATATCTTAAGTCAGCATCCCCAAAACTTCATAATTGTAATACTGAATTTCAAAACAGAATTCCTCGAATTCTATAACCTTGATCCTCAGATCAATTCGAAGGGTCTCAACATAGTTTCAGATTTGGTGGGACATTTGAGTGTATTTTCCTAAACTGGTCACATCTTTCCTCGAAACTGATGAAAGAGTTTGGTCTTGGTCATAGTCTGATTTAGGGTTCGAGTCTGATAAGGTTTTTCCTGAACTATCTTTCTCGAAAAGGGGGTGATATTTCAGTTACTATTTTACTAAATTTCATTCATTGAATATTCACTTAGCTGATTTCTAAATTAATCACGAATTTCGATGAGGAATAAATTAGTCATTTATCTAAATATTTCAACTTCGATAGATTTCTTGAATTTTCTCTTTACAATCCGAGTGAATATAAAACGATAGAAATTTCTTGAATTTTCTCTTTACAATCCGAGTGAATATAAAACGATAGAAATTTCTCTCTCAGAGTATTTACTTATTCATTTGTCAAATACTCATAGAAATTAAACATAGAATTAAAGAGAATTCTAATTTTAATATAAAAATTCTTTATGCATCTATTTATGCATAAAATCTAACTCAATGGAAATAACACTTTTATATAAAAGAAAATCCTTTTATGCATCTATTTATGCATAAAATCAATTTAATAGGAATAACACTTTTAAAATAAAAAAATTTCTTTATGCATCTTTTTATGCATAGAAATTAAATTTAATGAAAATAACACTTTTATACTAAAAAGTTTCCATTATGCATCTTTCCATGCATAGAAATTAAATTCAATGAAAATAATACTTTTATAGTAAAAAAATTTCCAATATGCATCTTTCTATGCATAGAATTTAAATTCAATGAAAATAACACTTTTATAATAATAAAAAATTTTCCAATATGCATCTTTCTATGCATAGAAATTAAATTCAATGAAAATAACACTTTATAATAAAAAAATTTCCAATATGCATCTTTCTATGCATAGAATTTAAATTCAATGAAAATAATACTTTTATAATAAAAAATTTTCCATTATGCATCTTTCCATGCATAGAAATTAAATTCAATGAAAATAACACTTTTATAATAATAAAAAAAATCCAATATGCATCTTTCTATGCATAGAAATTAAATTCAATGAAAATAACACTTTTATAATAATAAAAAATTACAATATGCATCTTTCTATGCATAGAATTTAAATTCAATGAAAATAACACTTTTATAATTTAAAACAATTCCAATATGTATCTTCCTATGCATAGAAATTAATTTCAATAATATTGATAAAAGTAACACTTTTATAATTAAAAAAATTCTTTTATGCATCATTCTATGCATAAAAATCAATATTGATGAAAGTAACACTTTTATAATAAAAAATTTCTTTTATGCATCATTTTATGCATAAAAATTAATATTGATGAAAGTAACACTTTTATAATTAAAAAAATCTTTTATGCATCATTTTATGCATAAAAATCAATATTGGTGAAAGTAACACTTTTATTAGAAAAAATTTATTTCCAATATGCATCTTTCTATGCATAGAATTTAATTATAATGAAAATCACACTTTTATAATAAAAAATATCCAAATGCATCTTTCTATGCATAGAATTTAAATCTAATGAAAATCACTCTTTTATAATTAAAAAATAACCATATGCATCTTTCTATGCATAGAATTTAAATCTAATGAAAATCACTCTATTATAATTAAAAAATAACCAATATGCATCTTTCTATGCATAGAATTTAAATCCAATGAAAATCACTCTTTTATAATAAAAAAATATCCAATATGCATCTTTCTATGCATAGAATGAAAATAACACTTTTAGAATACACAAATGGTGGGGATTACTCTTTTTGAATAATAAAAGATAAAACTTATTTCACAAAATTTAAAATTTTTTTGCCATAACCTCCTTTGTATGGCTTACCATTTTTAAATTTTTTTAATCCTCAAGTTACTTAAAAAATTATCCCAAATGGTTTAAAGCATTCTAAACTAATCAAATTTCACTTTTAAAAGAGAAACAATATGATAAGTTTAATTCTAACAATTTGATTACTTATCTAGGATAAAGAAAGGCTAAATTTAAGAATGAAGAGAGGGGGAAAGCCTTTCCAACAAGGCATAACATCATTTTTTTCATTTTAAAGAAAACAAAAATTAGAAAACCATTAAAAGGAAGTAATAGAGACACAACAGCTCATAAAGACAATCAGAAGGACCGAAAGAAGAAGATAGACAAGAGAATGAGAGGGCTACTAGTGGATGTCACAACAGAATCTCAGCAATTTGAAGCGGCAGTGGTATCAGAGATCAGGACATACCAAGAGGCCCTCCAAGAAAATCTACAAAGCCCCACTATGCAAGAACAACACCATTAGCTCTCAACTTATTTTCAAAGACCTCTCCTCGCTCAAGGATACCAATAGAGGGAGCTGAAGAACAAACACAAAAGGGCCATTCCTTGGAAGGACTAGTAAGCAAGGTGGCCCTAGTTGCAGCACCAGAATTGGAGGATCCAGCAGAAATAGCAAGCAACCACACTCCCCATATACTTCCAGTCCAAGCAAACGAAGAAGGGTGGATGAAAATGAGCCAGTGCCGCAACTTGGATCTTTCAAGGATGTGGATCCTCAATAGTTCCTCCACGATACATTGGAAGGCCTCGACGCACTACTCCATGATCCCCTCATAGAAATAGGTGTTGTCACTCTAGTACCAACTAGGAATAGGAACAAAAGATGTGGCGTTGCCATTTATTGACAACACACATGCTGCATGACAGGAACGCCAGCCTGTGGAAGCAGCTAGAAGAGGCCAATGCACGAATACAAAGTGTGAAATATACTTTGGCGACAGGAGAGGAAACTCATAAAGAAGTAATCATAAATAGTTTACAGGCTACAGAAGAACAAGAAACCTGATACAGTTGTACAAAAAATCAACGAAAATACTGACTTGAATGCAAGGCTAGAGCAAACAAAGGAGCAGGTACAAAAAGAGATAGCACAAACACAGAGCTTCACAACTTAGCATGCTAAGGAAATGTAGGAGTATCAAGATTGCGCACAGCATAATGAAGATATGCTTCAACAACCAGCTCCTCACATCCCACCTCAAAGAAGAACAAGAAAAAGTGCAAGGACTGCAACAGGAATGAGAGCAAACTAACAAAGCACATGCGGAAAAAATCAAGGCCCTCAATGAGACAATCATCACCAACCAAGTAGAGGGTGCAAAGAAGACAAGAGACAATATCACAACTGGAAGCACAATTACAGGATACACAAAGGCTAGCAGCACAACATTTAAATCAAATTACTGAGGCCCATCAAAGAGAAGTTACTGCTAGAAGAGCACAGGAGGTGGCAACAAGAAGATTTGAGGAACTGGATGCTGAGAGGATGGTCAGGGAGATAGCCATTTCCAACCAACTCAGCAACGCTGATATTCGTATATGCAGGAACTGGCTCGCCAACTGGCCACACAAGAAAGAAGTCAAAGATAGGAGCCCACCGATGATTTGCGTACCCTCCTGGAGCGCGCCTCAGAATTGGGACAGTTGCCAGTAACTCCTCGGGCCCCTCCTCAAACTCTCACCCTGTTTTTATCTACACTAACACTCTCATTACTTCAATATGACATCAACTTAGTTGAAGACGTAGGCCTAGGAGAATTAACCCTTATTAAACAAAATATCGAACGAGATGCTGATCCAACCATCATTATGGGCATTTTGAGGGGGGATCTTATATTAACTAACCCGCAAGATATCTTCTTTTATCCTTTGCATCCCATAGTCCTCAACCTACGTAGTTGGTGTCGTGTGTAACAAAATCAGAACATCCTGGACAACAGTGTCGACAAACTCAATCTATTTGTTCTAGATGACATGCCAGCAACACCAGCCAACTACGATGTCATGACTAATACTTATCAATGGGTAATTACTCACACGGGTGGCTAGAAGTACATAATACTCACCAACATTTAAATCTTTGTGAGTCTACCTTATATCACCCGGTTGGCATACTCAAGCTCTAGAATTATATACATAAGAATTTAGAGGCTATGCTCACCAACGTAAGCTATAATTTTGATGCCACTCACATAAATTACCCCGATGTTGTTGATTACGAAGAAATCCCTGAAATTCAAAACTTTTTCAAAGTTCATAAACCTAGCCACCCACCCCCTAGTTCGGGTCAAAGATGAGGGTCTATCTTCTTTTTCCAAAAACACTTACCCTGTATATACTAATATCGCCAGTAGGCTCCTTAATCCATATCCTAGCGCGCCACCTACTACCTCTTCACCAGTTGAATGTATCTACTCTACCTTCTCTTCGCCAGAAATAGATTTTCCCACTAACACTCTTGCCCCCCTGAGGAGATACTAGCACCTATTCCATCTCCACCACGGCAACCTCAGGAGGTACGTAATTGCCTCCAGTTGATAATATCGCGCCTTACACTGACAATAATGTTTTGGATTCCTTGACAGTTGGAGAATATGAAGAATTCATACAACAAGGCAATCCACTATTAAAGCTGAACTAGAGGTGGTGGATACACCACCATCCTCTCACAAATGAAGAAGTACCACAACTGCTGGATTTCAGAGTGCAACTTGCATGGAGAAAAGAATTTTTAACAGTGCCTGAATACAATAGAATTTACATGAGTGTGCCGCCAGATCCACTCTACATGCCTATCAAGAGGAGGTGGACACCGCTAGAGTTTAAGGGCCAAAGCTAGGGATTCTCATATCTGCTACTTTCCCATCTTCAATCCAACAACATTTGCCAATATCCAAGAACAAAGATAGCAACTGCTAATTTGGATCAAGGCTTGGCGAAAAATACTAGATCCTGCAATTATACCCACTGTAAGGTTCATGAAATTATTGGTGGTTCTGATAGACCAACCTAAAGAGCCTAATGATGGCTTTGAGGCTCAGAATCTACAGTTCGACATGAACCAAGGGCCATCAGACAGAGGTATAATGGTGTATTACCATCATCTAAGATGTCTTCCAGCTTATATGCACCTAACATTTGAAGACATGATCGACACCAGATTCTAGAGGACCCATTCGGCATTCCGGCACACACTCAGAAAACTCCAGACTGGCCATAATTTCTACCACCATGAATTCAGTGACCAGGTCTTCCAACCTCAGTAACAGGTTCTGAGGATAGAACCTACATCAAGAAGGGGGGAATGTTAATCCCATTCAGATTAACACCATGATCCTCAAGATCCTCATTCTGTCTACATCACTTGGTTTCCCCAGCCTCTGGCACATGTTGCACTCTTTGGCAAACTTGTGTGCATGTTTTAATATGCAGTTGGCCACCACAAACCTACCCGGAACACCTTCCGCCCTGTGACCTCTGTGGAAAAATGCCCAACCTTGATGCTCTTCTCCTAGAATAGCCTGATGCTCTTGCTCAGGACACATCTCCTCAGAATCTGGTTGATGCCCATCTTGTAGAGCTGCCCAGCCACCACCATGAATGACTTGCTCGAGAGACTCAGATTCTTCCTCTGATCTCTAGACATGTACTCCGAAAAGGACAAGTCAGGCATGAATTGCAGCATTTTGTCATACCAGCTGGGTCTCTCTCCTTTTGTGAGAAAAAGTGTTGTCCACCCCCTCTGGTTCTTCTCTTGTTTTCAATCTTGACAAGAAGTCTACCAATTGCTTCCCAGGGGTGTGCCGTATGCTGAACTCAAATTCCTATAACAAGAGCATCCATTTGGCCAACTTTCCTACCAGGCCTGGTTTGTTTATTAGGTACAGGAGAGCTTTGTGATCTACAATGACTATCGGTGACATCCATTCCACCCTATCCATAGGATAGATGAACCCAACCTTTAGTAATTTGTCAGTCTCTTCCTTCACCTATTTGGCATAGTTGGGTTCATTCTGTATCTGCTCTACCTGATTCGGGGTGCATCTTCATTAAGGTTAATTTTTATGCTGGTAGAAGCTGGGATTAATCCCTTTCATGTCATAATAGTTTCAAGCAAATACATCCTTGTAGGATTCAAGCAATTCTAGGAGTCTCCCTCTGAATTCTTGATTCAATTTGGCATTAATTTTGACTGTCTTGGGCTACTAATCGACCCTTAGATTCCCCTCTTTGAGATCATCCTCTTGAACTCTGATATTCCTTTTCCCGAGCTCAGCTTCCTCCTACTTTAGGGCCACCATGGCTTTTTCCTATTTTGCCTGCGATTCTTCCATATTATCTTGAGTGTCCCCTTCCTCTTTATGAGTGCTTTCTTCATTCACTATCACTTTAGGATGATCTACCAAGACCTCTCGATCATACCTTTGCACAATCCTCTCTATGTTCACTTCAAACAGTGATAGCAGATCCGGATTCTCCTTTAATATTTTCTTTTCTTCATCATCTTCTACCCCTTCTAGGTAGTTTAGGCCCTCTGCATCCGGGTTTAACTTGTCTTTTCTTGCAAAACTGAAATGCAGACTTTCTTTTCCCTCTCCTAATAATGATCTTGTCCATCTCCCAATTATGCTCTATCCTTCCGCTCCTAAGCCACGGCCTTCCTAGGAGCATAGAATATGCACCTGCTATTTCAGTCATCTTGAGAACATGAACATGAACATAGTAGTGAAGCTACTATGTTCATGAACATAGTAGTGAAGCTACATCCTGCTACTTCTATATGTTCTCTTGTGATTATCCCGACCCTTCTCTGGTTAGCCATGCAAACTGGAACGGGGCGGGCTGCATGTCAATAATCCCTAGCTTTTTAGCCAAGCTATCTGATATTATATTTACCCTCGATCAGCCATCCAGACTGACTTTTGTACTGTCTCACCTCTGATCCTGATGGTTACTTCTAGAATGGACGTATCATTGTCCTGGACTGTCTCCACATTTTTTCATTTAGCTCTACAGGGTGTTCCGAATCCTGTAATGGCATTTGTACCAGATTCTCATTTGGCACTATAGCTTGAAGCAGCTTTTGCCTATAATTGGGAACCACATTCAACATTTGATCTAACGTGATGCTCAATTTCATCTTGCTCAGATCCTCCCACAAGTCATATTCCTTACTTCTTTTCTCCTCATCAGCTAGTGTGCCTTGAATTCTGTACATCCTTCTTTCTTTATCTTTTTCTTCTCTTTCGACTCCCTCCTGTTAGTGTGCCTTGACTTTTGTCCATCCTTCTTTATTTCTCTTTTTCTTCTCTTTCTCATTCCTGACTCCCTCTTGATAGTATTCCTGTTTGGATTCCCTCCAGATTTCCTTTCTTTTCTTCTCTCAAGATGCTTCTACTGCTTTAGGCTATACTTGGCCTCAGTTGGTGGTTTAGCATCGGCTTCTTTCCTGCACTAATATCTTCTTTTTTCTTGATCAGGTTTTCCTTGTTTGGATTTTCCACAAGATAGTCTCCCACCAAGGGCGGGCTTTCTTGCATCGTCCTCACCATTCCTTGTGCACTCTGCACTAACTTGGTGATCTGTTCTCGGACCTTTTGCTACCCTGCCCATTGTTTTGGTTTCTTTTCCAGTTTTGCTTGGCATTCTTGCCTGTCTACATTTTGACAAGTCCTTGAGATCTTGTCACAACCATAACTTCTGATGGCTCTTCTTGTTCTTTCCTTGACTCATGGTCCACTTTTACCATATTAACAGCTGCATCATTTCCTACTGGGTTTGCCTCCCTTTGTGGCCTTGCCTTCTACAGTTCCTGCTGATGGCACTAAAATATGGGGCAATCATTATGTCTATGCCCTAGACCATTGGAGTAGATTCAAGCTCCCCTTGGACCAAATCTTCCACCTCCTCTTCCATACGGTCTGTTGATTGGAGGTCCTGTGGCAACCTGGTTGACGAGCTGGGGCTTGGTGCTGCTATCTTTCCACCACCCTTGGGTTCTTGTTCCGAGTGTTATAGTAACATGTGTTTGTAGAGTGATTGTCCCTTCCACATATGTTGCATACTTGTTGTGTGCCTCTTGATTGGCACACCTCTTTTTGTTCCCTTGATTATTGCACCTCGTGCACCAAACATTTGGTTTGAGTCCGGATCATGCGTGTCCTCCGGCAATCTTGGCTAGGGCGGCCCTTCGTTCTTCCTCAACTTTCTTTACCTGCTTCCTGCCTTTCTACTTCTAGGGCTTTCTCTTCGGCATCTTCTCTGGAATCCAATTATGAGGTTTCTTCCTCTTGTCCTTCTTCTTCTTCTTGGAGTTTGTTTGTTTTCTTCAAGACTCCTTCAGCTCTAGAAGCTATTGCCACCACTTGTTTAAATGTCAGGGTTTCCAGGTTGTATGAGGCCACTACCATCTGGAGCTTTTTCCTTAGTCCTCTCATAAACCACTAGCTCAGCGTGGCTGGAGCGGGACAGTTGGGCCAGTCCAGGCGCATCAACATTGCTCTGAATTCAACTGTGTGGTCTTCTGTTGGCCTCTTTTTCTATGCATCCTCTGCAGCTTTTCCAGCACCTCCGTGATGGTCTTTTGTTTTTTGAGTGCACACAAATGCCCACCATGTACATGTGCAAGGTTGTGGGTGTGTTGAAAAGATGGTCAATTACTTGGTTAAGTGTGGGACCTTGTGGAGGGGGAGCACAAAGGGGAGAATTTCAAGTGCAATGTAATAAGCACCAAGGTGTCCTCGGATTGGGAGCAGGATGATGTCACTTTAGCTCAAGGGACCTAAGGTGGAAGTGTCCATTTTGTAATCTCACTCCTATTTGGGTAGATGTTTTTGTAGTCTCACTCCATTTTGGAGTTGTTCTATAATCTCACTCCGTTTTACAGAGTTTTATAAATATATTTATTTTCTATGGTACTTTGGTTTAATGAATAAGAATTTTGGTTTATTGAAATTGTGGTTTTGTGGTATGGTTGGTTTATTTTCATAAAAACCTTCTATATATACCCAAAGTCCCTTTTAGGGTTTTTTTTGGTCTAGTGTGATATAGGACACAAACCTTCTATAAATACCCAAGGCCCCCTTTATGTGTCATTTTTTTCTTTGCACTCTCTAGAGCACCAAAAAGCACCAAAAAGCACCAAAGCACCTAAATAGCCCTCCTCTCATCATGACGGCTATAGAGCAATTTATGGACTTTCTATGTGAGGTTGACTTCCCTCAAGCCACACACCTGCATGCTATGTTCACTTCCATGGTTGACTGGACCTCCACCATCCGTCTGCACTCAAATCTATTTGCTCACACGCTCACCTACATGGAGACCCACCTGAGGCCGCACTCACTAGCATTATGGGATGATAATGGCTTGTGGGTTCCATGTAAACGAGCACATAGCCCACAATGAAAAACCGTTCAAAAAATAGCTTAAAAGATTTGAACGTATGGCAGCACTCTCAGATCACTTCATAGAGCTTGAAAACAAACAAGTCTACAAGCTCAGCATACAAGCTCAGCAAAGGGGATATTTGCCAGCGCTTCCTCTCATGGTTGGCATGTTTCTTCCACATTTCTGAAGGAACCGAGGAAGGTGAGGTTGAGCTCCCCCCAGCTATGCCTGGGGGTTTTGTCATAGAGAAGGGTGAGTAAGACAGGGTAGCCACCACTGCTGGTCCTAGTGAATTAGTGCTCATCCAAAAAGACTTCCCGGAGGGTGTAGCCATTGCTGGTCCCAGTGAATTAGTGCTCATCCAAAAAGACTTCCCGCTAGGGTTGGCAGAGAACCCTCGACGCTTCAAGGCCAGCGCTAGCGACAGGGCAATTGAAGAGGAAGACGACTCTGCCCCACATTCCATAGATAGAAATTGAAAGTTTATGTCGAGTGGTGGTTGGGGAGGAGCTCTTTCTCTTTTTGCATGACATTGAAAAATCTTGTGGGGTTCGCATGGATGAGTGCCTTAGCATGCTCAAAGTGAAATGTGAATTCCCTATAGATGATTTGGGTATAGGCTACCTTAAGGATATCCTCCTATCATTGACAAATTCCATGGAGGACACAGTGGCGATCGCACTAGAGGCAGCGACGAAGAGCGCAGAACAAGCTCACGTAACTAAGGAGGAGTTTTAGACTGCACAGAAAAATCTCCAACTTGTGGAAATGACGTGTCGGGAGATGGGTGGTGGAAGTCCAAAGAGGGAAGATTTGGATGAGACAAGGTCCAAGATTGATTTGGAAAGAAAAGCCGACGAAGATGAAGATGAAAAGCAGGAAGCTATGCTGGAGGTCTACACCTGGGCCGTGCGAGAGGTGGGGGGTCACGTAGTTCCACTGGCCCATACCCAGCCCTGAACCATTACATTCCCCATTTCCCTGTGGATGATTTTGTTATAATCCATGAGGACTTCACCCCGTCTACCACTTTCCCACTTTTTGCATTGAAAGCGTTGTTAAAGCAATTGTGCGTGGCCACTTTAAGCCAGTCAGTTAGTTATGTCATATTAGTTAAGAAATCTCTTGTAATGACTACTTTTGGTATGAACTCTACAGGCAAGGTGTTAGCCCAAATAGGAATCGCACAATCCATAGGCCAAAACTCACCCAAGGACATAGTAAAAGCTGTCTTAACAGGGGAGCTACCCATAGCTAAAAAGCGTCGGACAGCCCTTGTATCCCGAATTCCACCATCTCATATGTAAACTTTTATGTAAACAATCTCCTTCATAATGTTATGTTGTAATCTCTATGAATCGTTGTCCAGTTGTATTGCAATCTCTAATGAATCGTCTTGTGTGCAGTTTGTTTTTGAGTTCGTCTTTTTATGTTCTCTTCTCCGTGCCTTTGAATTGCACAAAACATCAAAATCCAAAGGGATCAGAGGGGTGTGAAAATGCCCTGTGCGGGGCCTTCTGCATAAGCCTTTTTTGCACCCTTTTGGCCCACTTGTTTTTTCATTTATTTGATATTTGTTTACTTAAAACAATGTACAAATTTAATTGGGTTAATTTGCTTACTTTAGTTTAACTCAAATTTTAGTTTAATTGGGTTTAATTTGCTTACTTTAGTTTAACTCAAATTTTTGGGTGAATCAACAAAATTAGTCATACTATAAAAATTTACATTTTGTGTCTTAGGTTTAAATATTTCTAAAAATTAACAATTATTTGATATTTGATTGAAACACCATACAAATTGATTTAATTGGTTAAAATTGTTAACTTTCTTTAACTCATAAATTTTTGGGTAAATCAGTCATACTGTAAAAATTATGTGTCCGTGTTTTGGAAATTTAATGCCTATAAAGACCGTAATTTGAATAGAATTAAGATTATGTTAATAAATGTACTCCAAAAATTCTAAAAACCAATAATATTCTTTAAAGTTGGGTCAACTTAGTTAAGGTACGCGTGTGCACCTTATGCACATAGGACTTTAAGAGAGATGCTATAATTATAGAGAAATAAAATCCCTCTTAAAGGCCTAAAGCTTTCGAGAATATTCAAGGCTAAAGGAAGGGGGGATATTCTTAAAGACACTTCGTTGAACTTAGATTAAATTTGATAATTTTTGGAATAAATTGAGGGCTAAACACTAGTTAACCCTAGCAAATTCTAGAGAGAGAACGAACCCTTATAGTACAGGTAAATTTTAAAACCATTCTCAATGAAGGGACATGTATTTAAGCCTAAGATTTTGGGAATATGAATGGAATTAACATGAGATTTTGAGTTATTTAATTCCTGCATAAAACATCAAAATTGTAAGGGGCCAGAGGGGTATGAAAATGCCCTGTGTGGGCCTTTTGCACATGCCTTTTTCACACCCTTCTAGGCCATCAATTGGACAGGTCTTCCTGGTAAAACTTTAAACATCATGTGGTTTATGTGACATTTATTTTAAAAAACTTAAACATTGTAGAAAACAATGAAATCCTTAGGGGCTAGAGGGGTGCAAAATGCCATGAGCGGGCCTCTTGCACAGGCCTTTTTGCACCCTTTTGGCCCATCAATTGGCCGGTTCTAGCGAAAAAAACTTCAAACATCATGTGGCTTATGGAATAATTGCTCAAAAAAACCCAAACATTGCAGAAAACATCGAAATCTAAAGGGGCGAGAGGGGTGCAAAAATGCCCTGTGCAGAGGCCTCAGGCCTTTTTCTCACCTTTCTGGCCCACTTGTTTGGTACAATTTAAAAAAAAACCAATAAAGCACATCAAACACAATCACAAACTATGAAACAAAGACAAAAACATTATCTTGCGTTGACAATTGAGAAATGTTACATTTGTTCTTAATAGGCCAATTACATTAAAAATGAGATGGTCTATCTCTACGACCCTTTTCTTCGCGAATTCACCGCACCAATTGCATGTACTTCGTCATAATGGTCACTTGCTTAGCATGAATTGCACAGAGGTTAGTGTCTTCAAAGAGAGTGACCAAGTAGGCCTTCACTGCCTCTCCTGCATTGCTTTGAGGACAACGGACTGCACGCGACATTCCATCTTATAATCCCACACAATTTCCTTACATGTCCGTGCAAATGGAGCCCTCCAAATTAGCAGCTCCGTCGACTTTTGGTAGTGGCGTATCTCTTGGAATACTCTGAAGTCAGAGTGCATTTTTAGTCGTGGACCACATGGAAGAGCTTTGGGGGGTCGGCGGGCCTGCGTGTGGGGGAGCTAAAAAATGTGCTCTTACGACAATGGTGTTGCGGAGAAGCATCTGGTTGTTCGGGCTCTTGGGGAGTCTCGGTGGCCTCTGGCTATCTAAGAGGGGCATGACCTCTGAGAGGAGTCTTCACAGCACTGTCATGTGTGCTAGAATCTCCATGCCAGTCCATGAGGGCTCCCACAATGGCATGTTGTCCTTCGTCTAAGTCCTCTCCGAATCAGTCTCCGAATTGGAGTCACTCCTCTGCATGCTGTCACTGCTACTATCGATGTTGTCATAATCAACAAGCACCCTCCTTTTGTACTGCTAGAGGCATTAAATTCCTGTCAATGTCCTTGGCAGTTTCTTCCCTCCTTATCTCCTCGTCTGTGAGAGTTTCTTCACAGTCTACTTAGTGTGCACCATGGCCTCGAATGTATGAAAGGCTTAAAAAGGATGTACTCTCTCAAATGTGTGAAATGGCCAAAAGAGGGAAATCTCCTTATATAGAGCTCAAAAATACATCATGATTGCAAGAAACCCTAATTTTAGGCGGCATTTCACACGGGACACTAGGGTGCGAAAATGCCTAGTCCGGGCACCTTGCACATGGCATTTCTGCACCCTTTAGGCTCGCATTTTTTTGTGTGAAAAAAAACTCAATTCTACAATACTTTCAAACAATCTCCCTTACTTGATAAATCCACAATTTTAACATTAAATGATAGTTGGAAAAACTAAAAACAAAAATTGTGGTAAAATGACACCACTCCATAATTGGTAAAAAATAAAATTATCATTTATTGGCATCGTATTACATAGAGGGTAGAAGTTTTACAAGCCAAAATTTGGCATAAAAATTCCATCCCTTACAAGATCTTAATGGAAAATAGATCATTCAGAGAAAGCTTAGAGCTACACTGGATTTAATTGTGCTTAAAACAGCAGGGGACTCTAGTACTTGGACAATGTTATGCACAATAGCTTCCTGGTGTTGTACAATATTTGTGGCATAGCACAAGGCCAAGGCTTGGTCTTCTTGCGGCACTGCTGGGTCATTAGGGCCTCTACCACCTGTGACGTGGTAGAATGCACTTTGGTTTACACTGCAAACCTGTAAAACAAGTTTGTCAATCATCAAAAATTTACACCATGAAACGAATGATGCTCTAAGGCTCTTACAGATTACTTACCCAAGTAATATGGCCAATGCGGCTGCTAAGGTTTTGCAAATCTTGGATGTGGGAACGCAATCTTCCTCCCTCCAAGTGTGCTTCCTGGGATAGGGATTCGGCCTCCTCTTCAGTTAGAATGGGTAGCTCTAGGTCAAGCAAATATTGTGCAAGCTCCTCTGCGCTCATGGTGGTTAGAACCTTCTTGCCTGTGTTTGCAGGCCGCCAAAGAAACCTTTTGGCCTTTGCGCCACTCATTGAAACCTTTTGCACAACCATATGAGAACCTTCTGAGATCTTTTGGTTCACTCGAATCTCCACGTTACCACCATGACAACCAATCTTATTAAGAATGTTCTCTACTTTTTTAATCACCTCATCTTGTTAAGCTTTACCAGGCATAGTGAAAGCGTAGTCTATGTGACACTTTAAGAGGTGGTTTTAGTGTTCCTTCCACCCAATTCATTATTTTTGTTGCGGTGTCTGGTTGTGTATTGCTTATATTTGGGACATCCTTTTCTTTACCTTTATATATCTTGTTTCATTCCGTATTCAGTGTAGGTATTTTTGTTGTCTAAGTCATTTTCAACTCAATTTGCTGAATTTGCTTTATTCTCCACATGTGCAGGTGTGGGGTTTGCTCTTTTGGGGAGTTGATGCTTCGCCCTCCTTTACATATTGATTCAAACCTGTTGTGGTGTTGGTCATAGACTTTCTTTTGGGTACCCATATTATTGTATTGCCTTGATAGTAGCCTTGTGTTCGTAGTAGGTCCTTTCGGATCCATTGCCATGATAATCATGAGGCCTTTGTAAGTGCTTGAAGTTCTACCACTTAGTAGGTGGTGCCAGCGATGTCCGACTTTTGAATTGGGCCTTCCCCTAAATACGTTCATTACATTCATTACTTTTTGTCTCCTTCCTCTCTGGTTGATCCTTGAGGTGATTCTTGGGCACCCATTTATGTGTGACCTTGTATGTTGGGTATTGTGTAGGTATATTCAACATAATGGGTGCATATTCTATCTTCTAAAGTGTTGCTTTTGTAGTGATGATTTGTTTTCCTTGATTTGACGAGGTCCATAATGGTATGGACATGACCTTCTCTTGCTCGATGGTTAGTGATGCTATTCTTTCTTCCCATTGAATATTGCACTTATTGGCACCGATCCAGGATCGTCCTAAGATCATCTCCTCTTCCATTGTACCTGTACGCATCACAAACACCTTTCCGACGAAGGGATTCTGATGGAAATATTAACATTTAAATACCCTTCGGCCTTAGTGGTTGTTAGGTGCACACTACGAACTTGCACATTTGTGTGTTCAAGGTTTGGTCTCCCTAAGGCTATCCAAGTATCATATGAGATTAGGTTGTGGCTGGATCTTGTATTATCTATTATGAAACACTTGTTGCAATACCCTTATTTATTGTGAGTCCCAACTTGAGTGTTGCTGGCTCAATGGTTAGATCCTCTTCATCCACAAGAGTTATGGACGCCATGTTGACATGATCAGGCCCTGCTTCATTTTAGCTTTTTCTTGCCTAGCTTTAGCCTCGTCTTGCACTTGCTGGATCTTTTCTTTTGCTAATTGTTTTTGTTGTTTTAATAGATGTTCTTGTAAGAGCATCTCTTGGGTTAATGGTCCAAATTATTTTTTTAGTTTGCGCCCTCCATTTGGATGCCATCAATCATCTCTATTCGGACAGACCCTTGAGGTGTGATTTTTGATATGCGGAATGGTCCCAGACCTCAGTATTTAAGTTTCTTTTTCCTAACGTTTCCCACACCATACATTAGGACAAGGTCCCCCGTTTTTAATTCTTTTTGCTTGAGGTTTCTATCAAACTAGTGTATCCTACTGCATAACTTTTCTACCATGAGCCCATTTGATGCTATCAATCATGTCTCATCAAGTTTTTCCAAGTCTATTAGCCTTTTAGCTAATGCATTCTCAGTTAGATGCTCTTGTACAGCAATCCTTAAGCTTGGAACTAGGTATTCCATGGGCATAACCGCTTCTTCAACACTATAAGCTAGACAAAAAGGAGTATATCCTATCGCTACCTTATATGATGTTGTGCGCGGTAGGCCCAGAGAGCTGCTGTAAGCTTATGCTCCCAATCTGTTTGATTTGCCTCCACTGTCTTTGTCAGTATGGTACACAAAATCTTATTGGTACTTTTTCTGCTTGACCATTTGCTTGTGGGTAGTAAGGTGATGATTTATGATGGATTACCAAGAATCCTGTAAGCAATTGATTAATCACCTCATTAATGAAATGCGAGCCGTGATCACTCACCAATTCCAATGGGCAGCCGAATCATGATATGATTTGCTCATATACAAATTTTGCAGTTGTTTGCGCATCAGGTTTCTTTGAAGTTCTGGCTTCTGCCCACTTCGTGAAATAATCCGTGGCTATGATTTTGTAGCGGGCTTGTGATGGATGAGCCACTAGACTAATTGGCCCCACGAAATCTATTCCCCATTTCTCGAACTGTTGTCTAACAAATGATGGGGGTTAGTGGGATCTTGTCTCTTTTTTGTAGGATAGTGAAACGTTGGCATTCTTCGCATCTTTTGACAAACTACATGGCGTTCCCAAATAATGTAGGCCACTAGAGTCTAGCTTGGAGCACCTTTCAAGCTGTAATTTCTCCATCAAAAGGCCCACCTACTATCCCAGAATGAGACTCTTCTAGTATGGTACGAATTCATCCTCTCTTATGCACCATCTGAGCACATTGTCTTTGCCCAGTTTATACAATTCTCTGGAAATCAATTGATATGGCACCACAAGCTTGATAGGATGTCTCGAGAAGATCTCCTTCTACCATAGAGTGTGGTCTATCAACCCATAAGCAGTCACACAACCATACCTATGTTCAACATCCAATGTAGATATTCAAGCATTCTCTCAACATTGAATGGCTACACCTTATAATGGAGCCCTTACAAAATAAAGCAACTGATCACTCGACACAGTGACATAATGATGGGGTTAGAGCATGGACTTTCAACACCCCCCCCCAATGACCACCTATAGGTAAAAGTGCCACTTTGGTTCAATGTCGAGTTCGATGAAGATGCCACTCTAGCACATCAATATCAAGACCCTTTATGAAGGTATCTACATGATTCTTTGATGTCAGACATCGAGCTAGCAAAGGTGTCTACACGATTCTTTGTAGTCGTCGGCGAACAACAAGCGTGTTAGTTCGTACACAAAGTGATACTTTATCTCAATGTGCTTTATCTTTATAATTGTCAATGAAACTCTCTAACTATGTTCATTGCTCCTATGCAGCTCCCATGTCCCCAAAAATTCACCTCAACTAGAAAACTTCAAAAGTAGGAAAGTAATCTATGTTTTTTGATCACATGCTCCTTACAATAGGCATTGAATTCACTTGATATAGACTCCCCAGCCTAGCCAGATGTTAGTCGTGAGCCAGGTTAACATGAGTGAGCCCATAAACATGAGTCCACAAGATGTGAGCCTACCAGACAGAATGTGAGTCTAGCTCACTAAACTTGTGTGAGCCTATCTCCTCATAAAGCTATCGTTAATAAGTACCGCAAACCACCCCATGCCCAAATTGAGTGCCAAACCCTACTGCCATAGCTTAATAAACTTCTCGGCTAACTGCATTGGCATGAATACTACTGAGGGGGTGACTTGACATTGCGATGGTGATTATGTTATGGGCTATGCAGCTGGTGTGCATCGCTGTGTATTTTTAGCCGGCCTCCTTGCCCATTTCTACCTTTCTTTTACCTTTTTCTTTCTTCTTTTTAGCTTCTTTGTGTACTTCTATATGAGTCTCAAGCTCAGAATCAGTAGTAAACTTTTGTGTTGCAGAAAGGAAAAACATGCACATTGCAGAAGTGGCACGTGCCTTGATGGCTGAAAAGAATATGCCACATCACTTTTGGGCAGAAGCAGTAGCAACTGCTATGTACATTATGCCACATCACTTTTGGGCAGAAGCAGTATAGCAACTGCTATGCACATTATGAACAGGACGCTCATAAGTTCATGGTATGACTCCTGAACATTATGAACAGGATGCTCATCTGCAGGTGTTCATGGTATGACTCCTGAACATAAGTTTATAGGCATAAGACTGGATGTGTCTCACTTGAAAGTGTTTGGGTGTATTGCATATGTACATGTTCCTGATGAAGTGAGAACAAAGTTGGATCCAAAGGCAGAGAAATACATCTTCATTGATTATGCTATGGAGAAAAAAGGTTATAGATGATATAACCCTACCACTCGTGAGATGCGAGTAAGGAGAGATGTTGTCTTCGATGAGATGAGTAGCTAGTATGCACCAGTAGTGAAGGCAACGGAAGATGCAGATGTAAGAAGTGCTGATGTTGCACCACATGTAGAGCAGCAATCACAGGTGCTGAGTGGACCTAGGGTGTAAGATTCCTCCCCAGCCTCTCAAGATGTCCAGCATCTTCCCCTGTAATCAATTCCCTCTTCAGAAATATAAAAGATCTTGTTTCTACCTGTTTTGGCCTAGAGAGAGAAAATATTCTAGAGAGAGAATATTCAGATTTTGAATATTTTTGGATGGAAAAATATCTCTTCTTATTAAAATAAGTTCCCCCAAAACAGAAGTTCAAAAAATTTTTCAGAAGGTGCATTAGAAAAATTAAGTATAATTTATTTAAGAGGCCTTATCCTAGGAGTCCAGATTTTCGAAAAATTTCAAATTAAGGTCTTGAAGGGCCAATCAAATTCATCCAAATGTATGAAGAAGATAAATAGAAGAAATAAATAAAATGTATGAAGAAGATAAATAGAAGAAATAAAGAAAATCACTCCCAAAAATGAGTAAAATACTCACATAAGATGAAGAGTGGACTAAGGAACAAAGGAAAAGCTAAAAAATGGATTTTTGACACCTCACAATGGAGATTCTCCCCTCATGAATGAGGCGCCTACTTTTCATGTGCAATTGAGTTTTAAATCTTCAAAACTTGAGATATTTCATCTCTCCTCTCTCCTAATTCAAGTCTAGTTTCAAAAAGTTAGCTCAACTGATCTAAAAATGGTTAAAAATTGACCAAACTGATTTGGAAAATTCTAGAATCAGTTTGTTTGGTTAGGAGCTCAAATTTTCCTATAAATAGAAGCCTCCCCCTTTGTTAAAAAAAATAGTGTTTATGCACTGTTAATCTACTCCTCCCAAGCCAAGAATTGTGAATTTATTAATAATTCACTAGTTTTTGACATTTCCCTCTTCCAAAGATTGGTGGCCACTCTTGTTACAAACAAGAGTAGAACCCTCAAACCATCAAGCCAAAGGAAAGCACCCAGAAATTATGTAAGTAGAGATCTTGTAATTTTCTTTATTGATTTTTATGCTTTCCTAATTTTTATGATTGTTTGAAGTGATAAATGGACGCTATGCCTTGATCGAAAGGCTTTTCCCCTCTCTCTTCTTAGAATCAACCCTTCTTTATCCTAGTTAAGTGATAATTATTGGAATTAAACTTTTTATAATGTTTTCTCTTTTATAGGTGAATTTTGATTAGTCTAGATTACTTTAAATCAATTAGAGATAATTTTTAAGACAAATTAAGAAAGAAAATTTAAAAAATGGTCAGCCATATAAAGGAGGTTATGGCAAAATTTTTGGAAATAAGTATTATCTTTTATTGGGCTAAAAGAGTAATCCCTATCATTTCTATACTCTAAAAGTGTCATTTTCATGCATAGAAGATGCATATTGATTATAATTTTTTTATATGCATAAAAGAATAATTTTTTTATGAAAGTGTTACTTTCATCAAAATGGATTTTTATGCATAAAAGAATAATTTTTTTATTATGAAAGTGTTACTTTCATCAAAATAGATTTTTATGCATAAAAGAATATTTTTTAATTATAAAAGTGTTACTTTTATCATTATTGATTTTTATGCATAAAAGTATGCATGAAAGATTTTTTTATTATTATGAAAGTGTTACTTTCATCAAAATGGATTTTTATGCATAAAAGAATATTTTTTTATTATAAAAGTGTTACTTTTATCATTATTGATTTTTATGCATAAAAGTATGCATGAAAGAATAATTTTTATTATGAAAGTGTTACTTTCATCAAAATGGATTTTTATGCATAAAAGAATATTTTTTTAAAAGTGTTACTTTTATCATTATTTATTTTTATGCATAAAGTATGCATGAAAGAATATTTTTATTATTATGAAAGTGTTACTTTTATCAAAATGGATTTTTATGCATAAAAGAATATTTTTTTAAAAGTGTTATATTTATCATTATTGATTTTTATGCATGAAAGAATATGTTTTTTAATGAAAGTGTTACTTTCATCAAAATGGATTTTTGTGCATAAAAGAATTTTTTTAATTATAAAAGTGTTACTTTTATCATTATTGATTTGTATGCGTAAAAGTATGCATAAAAGAAAATATTTTTTTATTATGAAAGTGTTACTTTTATCATTATTGATTTGTATGCATAAAAGAATATATTTTTTTATTATAAAAGTGTTACTTTTATCATTATAGATTTTTATGCATAAAATAATGCATAAAAGATTTTTTTTAATCATAAAAAGTGTTACTTTTATCATTATTGATTTTTATGCATAAAAGGATGCATAAAAGAAATTTTTATTATTATAAAAGAGTTACTTTCATTATTATTGATTTTTATGCATAAAAGGATGCTTAAAAGAAATTTTTATATCAAGATAAGAGTTCTCTTAATCCTATGACTAATTCCCATGAATATTGGTAAATGATTAGTTTTAAATTTAGTAAAGTAGTAATTGAAATATTACCATTTGATAAAGATAGTTCAAGAAGAATCGTTCCAGACTTAAAACCTGAATCAGACTTTGCCCAAGATGTAATTCCTTCGTAAGTTTCAAGAAATGACGATGTGACCAGTTCCTGAATCTATACTCAAATCACCCACCGAATCTGAAACTAAGTTGAGACCTTTGATTTTGATCTAAGCTTAAAAATTCAGAATTCGAGGAATTCTGCTTGAGAATCCAGCCCTGTGATCTAGAAGTCTTGGGGATATGGAATTAAGATATACTCATTATATTCAAAAAGAAAATCAAAACTGAAAACTTGCATAGAAACTCTTTTTCTTAAAAGACTGTCTTACGCCAGAATGCTGAAGGGAGCATTTGGTATATGTGTTTTCTAAGGGAACCTTTGATTTTGATCTAAGGTTAAGAATTCAAAATTCGAGGAATTCTGCTTGAGAATCCAGTCCTGTGATCTAGAAGTCTTGGATACGGAATTAAGATATACTCATTGTATTCAAAAAGAAAATCAAAACTTAAAACTTGCATAGAAACCATGTTTTCTTAAAAGACTCTCTTACGCCATAATGCTGGAGGGAGCATTTGGTATATGTGTTTTCTAAGGGAAGTTCGGTTGTAACAGCTGGCGGGGAGTGCTCAAGGGTCACGCGGCAAAGCCTGCCCAGGTCTTGAGGACCAGCCTCGGTATGGTTAAAATGGTACGCTTCCGGTACGATGGACGAGGGCCGACGAAGCGGTCCCTGAGTGAAGTGCCAGGATACCTAAGGAGGATCCTGGAGGGTTCTGACCAAGAGATGCACGGGCTCACGGTGTCGAGGACATCCATGCATATGTCGAGGAAGATATTATATGATGGACCAATGTTTATTGTAATCTGTTACTGGATCTCGTTGTTGACCCGTTGGTCTCAATGGAGAGTCCAGAGTGATACTGTTTTGTGAGAAACAAAGACTCAATGGAAATTTTGAGTTATGACATGTGTAACCTGTAATTGTTTGTCAATGGATTGTTTTATAAGTTAAAGTTTAAAGAGGAGTGTGTGCGTATCTGTTTTCTAAAGCAAAAGTTAAGAAAGGCATTCAATTATGGGTGGGTGAGTACTTATTTGGTTCTACTATTCCAGTGGTTGGGCGGTGGCTAACCCATGGGCAACCCATGGGCCGGATGGGGTTAGGCTGGAATTAGTAGAGTTTTAATAATAAAATTGATTAATAAGAATACGCTTAGAAATCGAGTAGTTAATTAGAATCCTGAAGACTTCTCTAAAGAAATCCTATTAATTAGAATCCTAAAGACTTCTCTAAAGAAATCGAGTAGTTAATTAGAATCCTGAAGACTTCTCTAACGAATAAATCAACGGCTGTGCCTGATTCAATCAGGAAAAAAGCGTTGATTCCTTCAAGTTAAGTCTGTAATAGTTTCCCTTCTATCTGGTTTTATCAGATGAAGGTTCTTGACCTTGTTAGAAAATTTCGTTAATAAAATAAAAATGGTGGAATCACCCCCGCTTTCCGGGCATGGGAATTTTCCCGATTTCAATTTTTGGAAGGACCACCAGCTTAGTCTCGTGCCCGAACATTCAAGGGCGAGGCCCCGAGTGAGAAACCTTGCCCCGCGCAAGAGAGATCTACTTCCGCTGCTACCATCCGGGAATCCGGTGCGCAGAGGAGGCAGTGGAATCTCACAGTTGGTATCAGAGCGCTGTTGTAAAATTTACGTAACAGCAGCAAAAATTGCTTAAAATTTTGAGAAATAATGTTTTCGCTTGTTAATATTATGTTGAATAAACTTCAAAAAATTTGAAAAACTTATAAATTGAATTGGAAATTATAGATGGAAGTTCCATACTTATCCGGTATTCCCGACCTCACCCAGTCGCAAGACATGACCGCGTTCGCCTTTGAGCATCTCATCTCTTCCGCTTCGACTCAAACAAGCCGAGCAAGACTCGCAAGCCATTTCGAGGATTTATATTTTCTGGACCCAGTGGAGAGACGACAGCATAAGTGGTTTGCAGGGCAGTATGTCCACGCCTCTTGTGACCGGCGTGTAATGCTGGCAGAACCTCTCATTGGCAATGATTCTGTTAAAGCTGAAAATGGTGCGTGGTGTCATTCTATATCATTCAACGCCTCAAAATTTCAGACTTTCATGCTGCCAAGTCTACAGACTCCTTAGTTGCTTTATTCCTAAATGGAAGATAATAGCTCCCTTGTCAATAAGTGGACGTTTGTATCAGGGCATGGCTATGGCCCAGTACCGTCGTCATATGCATCTCCCAAGGAGATTTTAAATTCTGGAGCCGAACTGCTCTATGTACATATTGCAACTTTTATATAAATAAAGAAATGTTTTCTGGAGAAAAATTCCCTGTTGTATAAGTGATTGTTTATGGACGATCTAATAAAGAAAAATCTGTTATCGGACATATGTCATAGATCTCCAATAAGATCATTGTGTTGTTTAAGAAATTGTTTTTCGAACCTCTTAAGTCTTAGGATCTCGTGGATGATATTAAAATAAAAATTTAATAATATATAAATTTTGGCAGAATCATGAGACGAGGAAACCGTGGCCATCAGCCAGACCCTCTCTCTGAAGATGACAAGCTTGACCCTGATGTTCGCAAGGCTCTTCATAGGACTCAGCCAGGACCCTTCAAAGGAGAAGGGGAGAACCTAGGCGAGGCTGTGGAGAAATGGATGGAAGCCATGGAAGAATATTTTGATGTCACAGGCTACAATGAGCGGAGCAAAATGGCTCTTGCCAGGCTGAAAATAGTGGAAACAGCCCGAGTAGCATGGAGGAACCACTGTGACACGAACCGTCTGGATAGAAATACTTAGTCCTGGACAGACCTAAAAACCTATTTGAGAAAGAGATTTTGTCCCCCTGGATTTTTGGAAACCAAAATGAACGAATTCTTAGAGCTAAAGCAGGGGAGCAAAACCATCGAGGAATATCACTAGGCCTTTGCTCTTCTACTCAAATATTCACCACCTCTAGATGAAGAGCAACTCATGGCGAGGTTCATTCGGGGAATGAACGAACCCTTGGACACATTGGTTAAAAATGCCAAGCTAGTGTCCATGGCTGAAGCTGTCAGAATGGCAAAGGACTTTGCCAAAGCCTTCATCGTAAATGTCTCGCCAAAGCCAGCTCCCTCATCCTTCAAGAGATTTCAGACGCTGGGAAGTTCTTCCAACTTTCCACCTCCAAAGAGACACCAAGGTCCCAACCAGAATGTGGAAACGGGAAGCTTTCGAAATGAAGGAAGACCCGTCCCCCGCCGAAGTACATTCTTCGAAACTCCGGCTCTCTCCAAAATGCAAAGAGAAGACCTTCGAAGCGAGAACAGATGCTTCGGCGGGATGTCAAGGTCTTGGGCACCAGCTCAACGATTTCCCATCTCCTTCTGTGGGCCAAGGAAGCCAAGGTCCCAGAGTTCCAAGACAGACTCCTTCTTATCAGTCCAATCAGAGTCCCCCATGCCAAAATCAGGGAAAACCCAAGAGAACTCCAGCTCAGCCGTCTGCCTCTATCCAGAGTAGCCTCAAAACTCCTTCTCAGAACTGGGGCAACCAAAGAGAGAGTTTCGCCTCAGACTGCAGCAGCCAGAGCAGTCACAATAGCAGAAGTAGTGGAAGAAGAAAGAGGCCAGACTTATGCAGCAATTGAAAATCAAGGGCCAAACCATTAATTCTCCGTCATCAATACTCCAGCTGAGTATCAAGGTAAGCCTTTTAAGCTTTTGATTGATTCAGGCAGTACTCATTCTTTCATTTTCCCTGGATGCTTGCGTAAGCTAGTCATAGATCAGAAATTAGGGAAACCTATGCAAGTTGAATTGGCAAGTGGGAAGATTCTTTTCACTCACCTTGAAACAGATTGTATTCAGTTCAATCTAGATGGGAATTTAACTGACTGTCAGTTCAGAGTTATACCTTTTGGAGTTTTTGACGGGATCCTTGGAATGGATTGGCTCCACAAAAATCAAGCTGACATTCACTGTCATAATGGAACCATTTCCTTCCGTGACCTTCAGGGAAACAAAGTTCAAGGAACCGGAATTTTAGGATCCCCAAAGTCTGCAGTTAGTAAAGGCTTCTAAGTTACTAAAAGGACTTAGAAAGAAGTAGCGCATTTATCTTGGTAGACTCAAAGTTAAAAGCTAAAGAACCTGAATGGTTAAGTGAATATGATGATTTATTCCCAACAGAATTAACAGAGATGCCTCCAATATGGGAAGTAGATCATGTAATAGAATTGACCCCAGGAGCTCAGCCATGCGCACGTACAAAATGCCAGTTCCTGAAGCCATTGAACTCAAGGAATAGCTTAGACAGCTGTTAGAACAAGGGTTTGTAAGACCCAGTGTTTCAACCTTGGGGTGCGCCAGTTCTCTTTCAGAAAAAGAAAGATGGAACGCTAAGACTCTGTGTGACTACAGAGGTCTAAATCAGCTGACAGTTAAGAATAAGTATCCTATCCCCAGAATTGATGAGCTTTTGGACAGGCTAAGTGGAGCCCAGATCTTCACAAAGATAGATCTCAAATCACAGTATTATCAGATCAAGATTAATGAGCAAGATATCCCAAAGACAGCCATCAATACTCGGTATGGGCATTATGAATTCACTGTCATGCCGTTTGGATTGACAAATGCCCTAGCTACATTCAATCGCTTAATGCAAGACATTCTTAGAGAATACTTGGATGATTTTGTTCTTGTTTTCTTTGATGATATTCTGATTTACTCAAAGAATGCAGCTGACCATGAAGCTCATGTCAGAAAAGTTCTTGAGATTCTAAGGAAGCACCAACTCTTTGCAAAAAAGAGCAAATGCACTTTCTCTGCCGACCATGTTGAATACTTGGGCTTTCTGGTATCAAAGGATGGGATTTCTCCAGATTCCGCAAAAGTAATGTCCATCTATTTACACACACACCCACTTCTTCACTTTAGAAGGAGAACTATATGCTTAGACCAACATTATCATAGCATTCTTCATGTTTTATATTTGGTCAGGAAGTATGCCCACATGATGTTGGTTGGTGTATATTCCATTAGGATTTGGCTTGCTTCAACCATTTCATGAGTGAAGTGATATTTAAATTCAATGTGGTTTGTCTTCTCATGATGTCTTGGGTTTTTGGCAAGACTAATTATTTATCAATGCAAGAATAACGCTATAAACGAACTCTACTTCAATGGAAGAAAAAGCCATGAAACCTTGTCAAGATTTCCATGAAATGGCAGGAGAGGGG
Source organism: Cibotium barometz (assembly GCF_041138505.1). NCBI lineage: Eukaryota > Viridiplantae > Streptophyta > Polypodiopsida > Cyatheales > Cibotiaceae > Cibotium > Cibotium barometz. Next base: position 51,794,605 of record NC_141061.1, on the reverse strand, counting down.
ATAACCTCCAAGTTTCGAAGGTAGCAAATGCCAAAATGTTTTGTGTGTTGAAGGTAGCAAAGTAGCCATTTAAGGGCCTACATGAGGTTGCCCAGGGTTTTGCATGAATTAGGAAAGGAGACCAAATGTGAAACATATGTCTGGTCATGTGCAGGCAATGAGAGGTAGCGCAAAAGCTACCAAGGGTACAGTATAGATTGCATTGACTTGATTTCTACTTTAGTGTTAGGGGACATCTTTGAGGTGAGCCCCTCTATTAGAATGCTGGGAATAGGGACTGGCCAACATGTTGTATCAAGTAAGTATCTTCATGATGATGATGGACAAGGATGGTGCTAGAGACAAGACCATGAGAGACATGGATCCCTAAGCAATAATGCATGGGGCTTCCATCCGTCATTTCAAATGCAGAAGAGAGCTCAGATTTGGCTAGGTTGAGGGCCCATATGGTATTAAAGCATCACTATGTCACCAACATAGATGGCTACAATGAGTATGACCCAACCAAGATGTCATGTATATATGTTTACCTTGGTGGTGGCAAGGCAGGTATATGCATGCTGAATCATAAAAGTGTGGACCTTGAAATACTAGAACTTGGTACTTCAAGCCATAAAATGGGTTCATATAACAATGTGGAGGCTGCCTTATATAGATCTCCTCTATCCGCCAAGGATGAAAGCATTAATTGAGAACTTTTTGATGAACCCAAGGAATCTCCTTTCCAATTCCCTTCCTTTAGACATCCTTGAACATCAAGCAGGTCATCCTAACCAATAAATCTTTAGCATTTAACACCTAGGTCTCCTCCATGATCTAGAGTTCCATCTACATAAATTCTATGTCTCTTCCAAAATCTTTAGAGAATGGCTATCCAATCTTCAGATAAGGTTCTACGTTCAAAACCCTGAAGGTCATCTTTTAGAGCCTTTGTGTAAAGGGCCCTCCTTAAGAGACAATTCACATGGCAAGATCGTCATCACCGTGGAAGGGGAAAACACCTGGGCAATGGACCTTATCATCAAAGCAACATTCATCAATCAAATCAATGTTCAAACAAGTCAAAGAAGCAGACAATGACAAAGAAGATGCCAATCAACAAGAAGAAAAAGAACTATGTGGATAAGAAGAGAAGCTAGGAATTGACATCGACATGAAGAAGAAGCATGAAGGTAACCACATAAGGTCTTTATCAAAGCAAAGCAAAGGAGACAATAGGCACTTCACTTCTCTAAGTAAGCAATCTGAAAAACTCACTACCCAAGCCTATTTTTAAGCCTACATGACGTAAAAGGGGTCACCATATGAGTAGACATCTAGCTCATCTCATTTCTATTGTTTCCACCACACCTTACTACCTTAAGTAGCTATGTTGACACTAGGGGGGCTGATGACATGTTGTAACCAAGCCTTACCACTTGAAAGTAGCAAATCAAGCACACAAGGGGGGTATTGGAGTTGTAGACCTCACATCAAACCACCTTGCAGTAGCCTAAGAATATAGCACCAAGTGGGGGGGTGTTGAGAAATATGGTGCCATGGAGCATAAGGAAGGTAGAAGTGAGTGTCACTCTAGCAAACAACCACACAAGCAAGTATAAAGGGGTCATTTTCAAGCAATCGAATTAAGCAAGTATGAAATATCCCACATGATCTAACAAAGCCAAGTTGTACCCATTTCGTATAAAGGGGTAATTTTCAAGCAATCAAATCAAGCAAGCTCTCAAGTCTTTCGATAAGTACAAGTCTCAATCTTGTAACCTAAATGAACTTGAGTCTAAACTTTATTAGTGTTAATATTTCATAATTATGAGTGTACCTAGGCTACATCCACCTTAGCTTAGTGTTTTGCATTATCACATTTGTTCACAAAACCAAAGTCATCTTGCTTGAGGTACTCATTATCACATTTGTTCACAACACCATAGTCATCTTGCTTGAGGTACTCATGTTTCTTAACACAACACAACTACTTAGGGTAGCTAGTCTTGGCTGCCCTTGGCCATCATAGGCCTCAAGCCTTGTAACCCCCCTCAACTGCGTATAGGCCTAGTTGGGTAATCGCTATAGCTATACACATATACATCAAACCAGCAATGAATCAACTCCTTGCATCCCCTCTGACACTCGAATATTCTTGTAACCTTGACATCAACAAAAAACTTTCAACTTTTGTAGAGCATCAATTTGATAGAAAGAGAAACGATGAGAGGCATACTTGGTGAATCCAATATAAACAATGCCTAGAAATGCATACACATGCATATCACTCTAGCCTCTACCTTAGGGTTGTTGTGATACCACCTGTAAAGTCCTTCCCTGAATCTTTCCCTAAACATAGCTAAAAACCAAGGTTAGTCCTTAACCAAATCATGAGGTAACACGCTAGCTCACCTCCCAACCATAGGATTAGTACTTCAATCCACCCTTGAGCTAGGGCTAGACCTCTAGCATAATCCCATAGGCTTGTGTTCGAACTCCGACATCCCATACCACTAAAGCTTGCCCATAGGCCTTCAACATGCCAACCTATGTACTCATGCCTACTCTCTTGGTCCAAGCCAGACCATTAGTCATGCATCCACACAACTATATCTCTTAATAACCCAAGTTCTCACTTATATAGTAATAACTACGCCATAAATAGCTGACTAGCTATAAAAGGCCATTAAGCTTGTTTTATCAATCCAGGAATAGCCAAGTATCAGTCTCTTAATCGGGGCTCCTAACCCCACTCAATTAGTCCCTAATCCATAGATTAGTCCCTATCCATAGATTAGTCCCTATCCATAGATTTAATCCATATATTAGTGTGCTTTTTTTTAATTGTGAAGTGTTGATTTGCACATTTAAAGTGCCTACAAGGATTTTGAGATCTACACATGTATAGCAGATGTATGTGATGTGATTGGTCAATCAAGTGGATGCATAACAAGTTTACATTAATGCTAGTAATTGTGTATATATCTATCAGATAGATTATTAGACTTTGTCGGATTATTATGAGTGCAGAAGTTACTACAAGTGCTATTTGGCCTATAGAGTACCATATTTCGTGCATGTGAAAGTTACTGCAAATAACAATGTCTAAGAGTCTGCAAATAACAATGTCTAAGAGTCTGCAAATAACAATGTCTAAGAGTCTATCCTAAGTTATGAGCGAGATGCTGGACAAGAACGACTTCTAAGCATGGACGTTTATGATTGGGAGTTCATGGAAGTTTAGAATGATAAACTTCCTCATGGAAAAAGGATATTGGGAGTTCATGAAAGCTTAGAATAACAAACTTTCTCATGGAAAAAGGATATTAAGAGTTCGTCAGGTGTGATGAGAATGAGCCAGAGCTTCTGGAAGAAAATCCCACTCCATAACAAGTACATGCCTTTAAGGCATGGTATGAGATGGCCAACAAAGTTATGTATTGGCTCTCCATTATTGTGTCAAATCCTATGATTAGCCATGTTGTAAGATTCCTCCCTCCAGCTTTTTGAGATGTGCAAGTGTAAGAACCTCCCCTTCTGATCTTATAATTATTCCCCTCTGAAATAAAAGAAAGATTCTATTTTACCCTGTTTTGACCTAGAGAGAGAAAATGTCTAGAGGGAGGTAGTCCAAAATTGAGATATTTTTGGATATAAAAATCCTCCTAGTGTCTAAAATGAATTCCCTTGAAACAGAAATTCAAAAAGAACTTTCCAATGTGCAATTGGAATTAATTGGAAATGGGTATAAAGGACCTTAGCCTAAGGGTCTAGATTTTCAGAAATTTTTGGATTATGGTAAGGTTCCTATGGGCCAATAAGATCAATCCATGTGTGGGGAGGAGATAAATCCAATTTGTAAAAGAAAAATACCCAAAAATGAGTAAATGCCCACATAAGATGAAGAGTCGACTATGTACAAGGTTTATTAGTAAAAAAACTATGAGTATTACTAAAAAATGAGATATTTTGGGTATAATGATTCCATTTTGACACGTGTGTAAGGAAGGGGAGTACCTTCAAGGCGGTGCCTACTTCTCATGCTTGAATGAGTTTTAAACTCAAAAATAATGTGATATTTTTATCTCTCCTCTCTCTTGGATCAAACCAAACCAAATCAAAAGGGAACCAAACGGTCCAAATCTTGTCCAAATTCAACCAAACTGAACCTGAAAAATTCTAGAAATTAGTTGGACTTGGTTAGAGGCCTCCCTCTCCTATAAATAGATCCTTAGCCCTTTGTAAAAAAATATGAGAACTATACTATGCTAGTATTATGCTAAAATAATGACAATTTTTACTATTCTCTAAAATTCTCTCCAAATTGAAGAAATTGGAGCTTCCCTCTTTCTTCAGTCTCCATTGGTGGCTCCATCAACATACCAAACCAATTGATTGTTTGGGGGCCTCTACCGTGATCAAAGAATCAAGCAATTTATAAGGTAAAGGGTGAATTTTGATCTTTCAACGTTTCTCTCTTCTCAACCCCTCTCAAGCTTGAGAAGCTTAATTGGAATGGCTTTTTAATGCTATTGAAGTTAATTGACGAATGGTAGTAGGAAATACATAAGTTTTCATTTATGCTTAATTTTAATGGTTTTTATGTAATTTCTCTCTCTCACTCAAAGAATGGTCATTCCCATGACCTATTCTCAATCCAAATGAAGCTTCTCATGAAGCTTTTTCCTAATCCAAGAATAAATTCTATGCTTGTTTAATTGGAGGCCAAATTAATGTCTTTTTTATGCTTTTAAGTTAGTTATTTTATGAAAATTTATGATTCAATCCATAATGGGTTAATGATCCAATTAGGGATCATTCTAATTATATCCATAATGTTAAAGTTCATTCTTTTAGAATAAATTAAGATTTATTAGTAATAGCAACATCGAAGCTTATGGCAAAATTTCTATAAAAATTACACATAAAACATTTTCATTCAAAGTATGAAAAGAGGACTTCCTACCATATTCTAGGAATTATCATCCTAGATAAACTGATTGATTCTCATTGTAATCATAGAAATATTGATTTTTAGGTTTATGCATACTTAATGAATTTTTAGATAAATTTATTTATCTATGAGAAATAATTAAATATTAAAAGAGGAATTCCCATTACATTTGGAATTCCATGATTGGATGGGAAAAGAGAATTTCCTATCATATTGGAATTATGGGATAATTCATTTAATTTTAAAAATAAATTTTTAGATAAATTTATTTATCTATGAGAAATAATTAAATGTTAAAAGAGGAATTCCCATTACATTTGGAATTCCATGATTGGATGGAAAAAGAGAATTTCCTATCATGAAATTTCTAGCATATTGAAATAATGGATATTTTAAATGAATTTATTTTATAAGAAATATTTGATGGGAAAAGAGGAATTCCCATGGTAATTGGGATCCTAGAAATTAAATGGGAAGAAGAGGAAATTTTTAGTATAAATTCGATTTATGATTATTTTACCATAGGAGAAAATATGGGTAGAATTGATTTCTACAAATCCCATGAATTCTTTTATTCAAAAGAAGAATATTGAATATAATTCAATTGAGGAATTGAGAAGGAATACGAAACTAGTTGTCAGAAAAAGAATCTTTAATTAGGCCAAGCAATTGGCTGAAATTTAGAAAAAGTCATATTATCGGTATCAATCTAGAAAAAGCTATTAAATGGTAATAGCATGTGACTGGATGTGATAAGAAGAAAATAGGATGTGATAAGATGTGTATGGGCTGTGATAGGGTGAGAATGGATGTGTGTATGGGATGCGATAGGATTGAATGAATGTGATAAGATGTGATGTAATGTAAATAAATGTAAATGTGAATAATGAGATGAGAAAAGGGTTGAGAGGATATGTGAAAGGGTGAGATGGGAAGTACACGGATGTGAATACGGATGTATATATGAAAGAAGGGATATGCATGTGGATATGGATGTATGGCTGTGGATGTGGATGTGGATGTATGAATGTGGATGTGGAAATGGATATATGGATGTAGATGTGGATGTATGAATGTGGATGTGGAAATGGATGTGGATGTGGATGTGGATGTATGGATGTGGATGTGGATGTGGATATGGATGTGGATGTGGATGTATGAATGTGGATGTGGATATGGATGTATGGATGTGGATATATGAATGTGGATGTGAAAATGGATGTATGGATGTGGATGTGGATGTGGATGTATGAATGTGGATGTGAAAATGGATGTATGGATGTAGATGTGGATGTGGATGTGGATGTGGATGTGGATGTGGATGTGGATGTGGATGTATGAATGTGGATGTGGATGTGGATGTGGATATGGATGTGGATGTGGATGTATGAATGTGGATGTGGAAATGGATGTATGGATGTAGATGTGGATGTGGATCTGTGGATGTATGGATGTGGATATGGATGTATGGATGTGGATGTGGATGTGGATGTGGATGTATGAATGTGGATGTGAAAATGGATGTATGGATGTAGATATGGATGTGGATGTGGATGTGGATGTGGATGTGGATGTATGGATGTGGATGTGGATGTGGATGTGGATGTGGATGTTTGGATGTGGATGTTTGGATGTGGATGTGGATGTGGATGTGGATGTGGATGTATAGATGTGGATGTGGATGTGGATGTGGATGTATGGATGTGGATGTGGATGTATGAATGTGGATGTGGATGTGGATATGGATGTATGGATGTGGATGTGGATGTGGATGTGGATGTGGATGTGGATGTATGAATGTGGATGTGGATATGGATGTGGATGTGGATGTGGATGTGGATATGGATGTGGATGTGGATGTGGATGTGGAAATGGATGTATGGATATAGATGTGGATGTGGATGTGGATGTGGATGAATGAATGTGGATGTGGATGTATGAATGTGGATGTGGATGTATGGATGTGGATATGGATGTGGATGTATGAATGCGGATGTGGATGTGGATGTATAGATGTGGATATGGATGTGGATGTACGAATGTGGAGGTATAGGTGGAATAATGAATGCGAATGTGAAAGGATGTGACGTCGATATGAGTGAATGGATGAGATGTGATGACATGTGAATCAGGACGTGAATGAATGATATGAGATGTGAATGAATGAATGATATGTGATGTGAATGAATGATATGAGATGTGAATGAATGAATGATATGTGATGTGAATGAATCTGATGTGATGAGATGGGAAATGATGTGATTGGATGAGAATGGATACACATATGAATTGAATGTGGAATAAGTAATGTGGAGGACTGATGAGGGATAATGTGGAAAGACGAGAGTTCATTATAGAAACTGTATTGTGACCTGTTTGTAAATGATTGTTTTATGTCAAGAATGCTGGGGAAGCATTTTGACCGTCTTGTGAATAAGGTCGTGGAGACCTAACTGATAAAGTTGCAACAGCTGACGGAGAGTTAACGGAGGACGTCTCACGTAGCAAGGTCGGCCGAGGTCTTTCGATTTAAATGGTGAGCTTCCGGTACGGTGGATGAGGGACCAAGGAAGCGGCCTATGAGTGAAGCGCTAGGTGACCTGCTAAGGATCCTAGAGGGTGCTGACCATACGGTGCTCGGGCTCTGGGTCGCTGAAGATACCCACACGTGCGTCGTGGAAGATATTGGAACAAGGAGTAAGAGTTGTTTTCTGAAACCGCGCATGGATCTGGTTAGTTGACCTTGCTGCTCCTCAACGGATGAGTCCATGGCTTTTTTTTATATGGATCTGTTGGTTGATCTTGCTGATCTTCAACGGAGATTCCATCTTGATTTTTATAAGTGAATATATTGCCGGGTACTATGAGCTAGGTACTATTGAAAAGGCCCCTGATGAGTGGACAGGTGGTGAGCATTCTGGTTGCCAATGATGCCATAGATACTCCGATGAAGGAATGATTGGAAATTAAGATTCAACCGGATATTTTGGAGGATTGTAATCAGTGATACTATGGTTTCATTAAATGATTATTTTAAAGATGGCTGAATCTGTGAAAAAGGTAATTTCATATTGGGTGTGTAAGTGGCATGACTGGTGTTAAAATTGCATGAATATCTGGCTAGGGGGCCTGGAAACTCTTTTCCCTGGTACCCGGGACAAAACCTGACCAAATTCTAAATTGGATCCCATCACTACAGTGGTTGGCTAACCCATGGGACTGGATGGGGTTAGGCTGGACTGATGGATCCGTAAAATGAGACTCAGTTCTGTTATAATACGATAGATGAAGTAAATCTCGGATTGTAATTGTTCTATGGATAAGAATCAACGGCTGTGCCTCTCGATGGGGAAAAAAGCGTTGATCTCTATGATCCAAGTGCAAGTTTCTTCCTTGATCTGACCGAGTGTCTTTATAGGTTCGGTCGGATCAGTTTAGTTAGTAATGACCTTGACTGCGTTAGAGTAAAAATATCCTGGAGGAGTCGCCCGTGCTTTCCGGGCAAGGGAAGTTTTTTTTTCGGGTTCGGTTTTGGAAGAACCGAGGGATTAGTCTCTTGTCCGGATATCCGTGGGCGAGGCCCCGAGTGAGAGGACCCTGCACCGCGCAAGGAGTGCTATTTCTGCTACTAGTACCCCCGAATCCGTTGCGCGAAGGAGGCAAGGATCTTTCAGCTGCTGCTGAAATGCTGCTGGTATCAGAGCAAATTGGATAATGAGGATCAACTAAGAAGCCAAAAATATCAAAAATTTATGAAGTAACAGTAAAAGGTTGGAATTGTGTGATGAAATTCATACAAATTGGTATTCAGACTGAAATTCATAAGTTAGTAATTGGGTCTTCAGATGAAAGTACCGCAATTGCAGGGAATCCTTGACTTGCTTGAGGCCTAGATTGGATGGTATTTACTTTATAGTTCCAAGGACCGTGACTACCCGTATATACCGAGGGTATAACTGCAGCTCTTTACTGGCAGTATATACGAGTAAATCTAAGACCTTGAAATTATAAGCTAAAATGTTATCCAGATGATGAATTCGAATGTGGTTGATATGATTTTAGAATTCTGGTTGAGAATTGATGAGTTGATTTGGATTCTGATTGGAAAAAGATGATTCCTGAATTTTGGTTAAAAAGCGTTAAGTTGAGCAAAAACCACAATGAGGATGAATAGGACAAGTCCCTGTGATAATGTTCGAATGATGATAATGACTTCAACAAATCACTATGAGTGGATTATGCTGTCAGATTGCTATTGTTAACACTTGACCCGGTGGATCAAGTCAATTGGATGACAAATTGAGGACTTGCTTGACTTAAATTCCTGTGGAGGAATGTTCAAAAAGAATTTTTTCGGTCTAAAGGACCATTATTGTGTTAAAGATATGAATGATATGTTCTGAATGAATTGTTATCTGATGATGAGTTTTATATAAGGGATCTTTATCCTAGGATTCTGTTGGGTTGACCAGAATATAAAAGGAGCCCTAGAATCAATTGGATCTTAAGGGAAAGAGTTGTCCTTTAGTTTGCGAGATGAGGACATCTCGCGTTTTTTAAGTAGGGTAGGATGTAAGATTCCTCCCTCCAGCTTTTTGAGGTGTGCAGGTGTAAGAACCTCCCCTTCTGATCTTATAACTATTCCCCTCTCTGAAATAAAAGAAAGATTCTATTTTACCCTGTTTGGATCTAGAGAGAGAAAATATCTAGAGAGAGATAGTCCAAAATTGAGATATTTTTGGATACAAAAATCCTCCTAGTGTCTAAAATGAATTCCCCTGAAACAGAAATTCAAAAAGAACTTTCCAATGTGCAATTGGAATTAATTGGAAATGGGTATAAAGGACCTTAGCCTAAGGGTCTAGATTTTCAAAAATTTTTGAATTATGGTCCAATTAAGGTTCCTATGGGCCAATAAGATCAATCCATGTGTGGGGAGGAGATAAATCCAATTTGTGGAAAAAAAAAACCCAAAAATGAGTAAATGCCCACATAAGATGAAGAGTTGACTATGTACAAGGTTTATTAGTAAAAAACTATGAGTATTACTAAAAAAAATGAGATATTTTGGGTATAATGAATCCATTTTGACACATGTGTAAGGAAGGGGAGTCCCTTCAAGGAGGAGCCTACTTCTCATGCTTGAATGAGTTTTAAACTCAAAAATAATGTGATATTTTTATCTCTCCTCTCTCTTGGATCAAACCAAATCAAAAGGGAACCAAACTAGGTCCAAATCTTGTCCAAATTCAACCAAACTAAACCTGGAAAATTCTAGAAATTAGCTCGACTTGGTTAGAGGCCTCCCTCTCCTATAAATAGATCCTTAGCCCTTTGTAAAAAATATGAGAACTATACTATGCCAGTATTATGCTAAAATAATGATAATTTTTACTATTCTCTAAAATTCTCTCCAAATTGAAGAAATTGGAGCTTCCCTCTTTCTTCAATCTCCATTGGTGGCTCCATCAACATACCAAACCAATTGATTGGTTGGGGGCCTCTAGCGTGATCAAAGAATAAAACAATTTGTAAGGTAAAGGGTGAATTTTGATCTTTTTCTATAATTTCTCAATGTTTCTCTCTTCTCAACCCCTCTCAAGCTTGAGAAGCTTAATTGGAATGGCTTTTTAATGCTATTGAAGTTAATTGACAAAGGGTAGTAAGGAAATACAAAAATTTCTATTTATGCTTAATTTTAATGGTTTTTATGTAATTTCTCTCTCTCACTCAAAGAATGGTCATTCCCATGACCTATTTTCAATCCAAATGAAGCTTCTCATGAAGCTTTTCCCTAATCCAAGAAAAAATTCTATGCTTGTTTAATTGGAGGCCAAATTAATGGCTTTTTTATGCTTTTAAGTTAGTTATTTCATGAAAATTTATGATTCAATCCATAATGGGTTAATGATCCAATTAGGGATCATTCAAATCATATCCATAATGTTAAAGTTCATTCTTTTAGAATAAATTGAGATTTATCAGTAATAGCAGCGGAGCTATGGCGAAATTTCTATAAAAATTACACATAAAACATTTTCATTCAAAGTATGAAAAGAGGACTTCCTACCATATTCTAGGAATTATCATCCTAGATAAACTGATTGATTCTCATTTTGTAATCAAAGAAATATTGATTTTTATGTTTATGCATAATTAATGAATTTTTAGATAAATTTATGTATTTATGAGAAATATTTAAAAATTAAAAGAGGAATTCCCATTACATTTGGAATTCCATGATTGGATGGGAAAAGAGAATTTCCTATCATATTGGAATTATGGGATAATTCATTTAATTTCAAAAATAAATTTTTAGATAAATTTATTTATCTATGAGAAATAATTAAATGTTAAAAGAGGAATTCCCATTACATTTGGAATTCCATGATTGGATGGACAAAGAGAATTTCCTATCATATTGGAATTATGGGATAATTTATTTAATTTCAAAAATAAATTTTTAGATAAATTTATTTATCTATGAGAAATAATTAAATGTTAAAAAAGGAATTCCCATTACATTTGGAATTCCATGATTCGATGGGAAAAGAGAATTTTCTATCATATTGGAATTACGAGATAATTTATTTAATTTCAAAAAAAATAGATAAATTTATTTATTAACAAGAAATAATTAAATGTTAAAAGAGGAATTCCCATTACATTTGGAATTCCATGATTGGATGGGAAAAGAGAATTTCCTATCATATTGGAATTATGGGATAATTCATTTAATTTCAAATATAAATTTTAAAATAAAATTTTTTATCTATGAAAAATAATTAAATGTTAAAAGAGGAATTCCCATTGCATTTGGAATTCCATCACTTAGATGGACAAAGAGAAATTTCTAGCATATTGAAATAATGGATATTTTAAATGAATTTATTTTATAAGAAATATTTGATGGGAAAAGAGGAATTCCCATGGTAATTGGGATCCTAGAAATTAAATGCGAAGAAGAGGAATTTTTTAGTATAAATTCAATTTATGATTATTTTACCATAAGAGGAAATATGGGTAGAATTGATTTCTACAAATCCCATGAATTCTTTTATTCAAAAGAAGAATATTGAATATAATTCAACAATTGAGGAATTGAGAAGAGGAATTGAGAAGGAATACAGAACTAGTTGTCAAAAAAAGAATCTTTAATTAGGCCAAGCAATTGGTTAAAATTTAGAAAAAGTCCTATTATCGGTATCAATCTAGAAAAAGCTATTAAATGGTAATAGCATGTGACTGGATGTGAAAAGAAGAAAATAGGATGTGATAAGATGTGTATGGGCTGTGTGATAGGATGAGAATGGATGTGTGTTTGGGATGCGATAGGATGTGAATGAATGTGATAAGATGTGATGTAATGGAAATAAATGTAAATGTGAATAATGAGATGAGAAAAGGGTTGAGAGGATATGTGAAAGGGTGAGATGGAAAGTACACGGATGTGAATATGGATGTATATATGAAAGAAGGGATATGCATGTGGATATGAATGTATGGATGTGGATGTGGATGTGGATGTGGAAATGGATGTATGGATGTAGATGTGGATGTGGATGTGGATGTGGAAATGGATGTATGGATGTAGATGTGGATGTGGATGTATGGATGTGGATGTAGATGTAGATGTATGGATGTGGATGTGGATGTATGGATGTGGATGTGGATATGGATGTGGATGTGGATGTGGATGTGGATGTGGATGTGTGAATGTGGATATGGAAATGGATGTATGGATGTAGATGTGGATATGGATGTATAGATATGGATGTGGATGTGGATGTGGATGTATGAATGTGGATGTGGAAATGGATGTATGGATGTAGATGTGCATGTGGATGTGGATATGGATGTATGGATGTGGATGTGGATGTGGATGTGGATGTGGATGTGGATGTATGAATGTGGATGTGAAAATGGATGTATGGATGTAGATGTGGATGTGGATGTATGGATGTGGATATGGATGTATGGATGTATGGATGTGGACGTGGATGTGGATGTATGGATGTGGATGTGGATATGGATGTATGGATGTGGATGTATGAATGTGGATGTGGATATGGATGTATGGATGTGGATGTGGATATGGATGTGGATGTATGGATATGGATGTATGGATGTGGATGTATGAATGTGGATGTGGATATGGATGTATGGATGTGGATGTGGATGTGGATGTATGAATGTGGATGTGAAAATGAATGTATGGATGTGGATGTGGATGTGGATGTGGATGTGAAAATGAATGTATGGATGTAGATGTGGATGTGGATGTGGACGTGGATGTGGATGTGGATATGGATGTGGATGTATGAATGCGAATGTGGATGTGGATGTATAGATGTGGATATGGATGTGGATGTACGAATGTGAAGGTGTAGGTGGAATAATGAATGCGAATGTGTATGTGAAAGGATGTGACGTCGATAGGAGTGAAAGGATGAGATGTGATGACATGTGAATCAGGATGTGAATGAATGATATGGGATGTGAATGAATGATATGTGATGTGAATGAATCTGATGTGATGAGATGAAAAATGATGTGATTGGATGAGAATGGGTACACATATGAATTGAATATGATGTGATTGGATGAGAATGGGTACACATATGAATTGAATCTGATGTGATTGGATGAGAATGGGTACACATATGAATTGAATCTGATGTGATTGGATGAGAATGAATACACATATGAATTGAATGAATGAATGATATGGGATGTGAATGAATGATATGTGATGTGAATGAATCTGATGTGATGAGATGGAAAATGATGTGATTGGATGAGAATGGGTACACATATGAATTGAATGTGGAATAAGTAATGTGGACTGATGAGGGATAATGTGGAAAGACGAGAGTTCATTATAGAAAATGCATTTGTGACCTGTTTGTAAATGACTGTTTTATGTCAAGAATGCTGGGAAAGCATTTTGACCGTCTTGTGAATAAGGTCGTGGAGACCTAACTGATAAAGTTGCAAAAACAGCTGACGGAGAGTCAACGGAGGACATCTCGCGTAGCAAAGTCGGCCGAGGTCTTGACCAGCCTCGGTTCGATTTAAATGGTGAGCTTCCAGTACAGTGGAGGAGGGACCAAGGAAGCGGCCTATGGTGAAGCGCTAGGTGACCTGCGAAGGATCCTAGAGGGTACTGACCATACGGTGCTCGGGCTCTGGGTCACCGAAGATACCCACACGTGCGTCGTGGAAGATATTGGAACAAGGAGTAAGAGTTGTTTTCTGAAACCGGGCATGGATCTAGCTGACTGACTTTGCTGGTCCTCAAACGGATGAGTCCATGGCTTTTTTTTATATGGATCTGTTGGTTGATCTTACTGATCTTCAACGGAGATTCCATCTTGATTTTTATAAGTGAATATATTGCCGGGTACTATGAGCTAGGAACTATTGAAAAGGCCCCTGAGTGGACAGGTGGTGAGCGTTCTGGTTGCCAATGATGCCATAGATACTCCGATGAAGGAATGATTGGAAATTAAGATTCAACCGGATATTTTGGAGGATTGTGATCAGTGATACTATGGTTTCATTAAATGATTGTTTTAAAGATGGCTGAATCTGTGAAAAAGGCAATTTCATATTGGGTGTGTAAGTGGCATGACTGGTGTTAAAATTGCATGAATATCCGGCTAGGGGGCCTGGGAACTCTTTTCCCTGGTACCCGGGACAAAACCTAACCAAATTCTAAATTGGATCCCATCACTACAGTGGTTGGGCGGTTGGCTAACCCATGGGATTGGATGGGGTTAGGCTGGACTGATGGATCCGTAAATGAGACTCAATTCTGTTATAATACGATAGATGAAGTAAATCCCGAATAGTAATTGTTCTATGGATAAGAATCAACGGCTGTGCCTCTCAATGGGGAAAAAAGCGTTGATCTCTATGATCCAAGTGCAAGTTTCTTCCTTGATTTGACCGAGTGTCTTTATAGGTTCGGTCGGATCAGTTTGGTTAGTAATAACCTTGACTACGTTAGAGTAAAAATATCCTTGAGGAATCTCCCGTGTTTTCCGGGCAAGGGAAGTTTTTTTTCCGGGTTCGGTTTTGGAAGAACCGAGGGATTAGTCTCCTGTCCGGATATCCGTGGGCGAGGCCCCGAGTGAGAGGACCCTGCACCGCGCAAGGAGTGCTACTTCCGCTGCGGCACCCCCGAATCTGTTGTTGCGCGGAGGGGGCAGGGATCTTTCACATGTATTAGCTTTCCATTAGTGTGTCGGATTCTATGATTAGCCATGTATTATCTCTCCATTAGTGTGTCAGATTCTATGATTAGCCATGGACAGAAAGATGCATGAACACCTATAGATGCATGGGATACGAATTGTATAGCAAAATTGTATAGCAAAAGTACCAAGGATAGAAAGATGCAATTAAAATAAGAGTTGCATAATTGTCAAAGGAATAATAAGATGTGTATCAATGGTTACTCATTAACATAATATTATATATATAATATATTTGCTTATGAGTGTGTGTGTGTGTGTGTGTGTGTGTGAGAGAGAGAGAGAGAGAGAGAGAGAGAGAGAGAGATTTACATGAGAGAGAGAGAGTGTGTGTGTGTGTGTGTGTGTGTGTGAGAGAGAGAGAGAGAGAGAGAGAGAGAGAGAGAGAGAGAGTTTGTACGTGTGGGAGAGTGTATGTGAGAAGAGAGAGGGACTTTGTGTGTGTCTATGTGTGTGTGTGTGTGTGTGTGTGTGTGAGAGAGAGAGAGAGAGAGAGAGAGAGAGAGAGAGAGAGAGAATTTCTATGTGTGAGAGAGTGTTTGTGGGGGGGAGAGTGTGCATTTGCATTAGTGCATGTGCAGGCGTGTACATGTGTGTGTGTGTGTGTGAGAGAGAGAGAGAGAGAGAGAAGGTTCAACATTTGAGAGAGAGAGTGTGTGTTTGTGTGTGTTAGAGAGAGAGGGTGTGTGTGTTAGAGAGAGAGAGAGAGAGTGTATGTGTCTGAGAGAGAGAGGGTGCATGTGTGTGTGTGTGTGTGTGTGTGTGTGTGAGAGAGAGAGAGAGAGAGAGATGCATTGATTTGAGAGTGAGCACATCTCACCACGCATCCCTACCCATTAAAATTTAATCTAAATTTAATTTTAATTAAATAAAATTACATGTGTATATATAAATTTATTTATATTATAAATACACATATATATGTATGTATAGCTATATGTTTCTAAATATAATATTACGTATAATATGTATGTGCATGTGTGTGTGCGTGTGTGTGTGTGGGTAAGAGAGAGAGAGAGAGAGAGAGAGAGAGAGAGAGAGAGAGAGAGTATGTATGTGTGTGTGGAGAGAGGGAGTGTGAGTGTGACAAAGAGTATGTGTGTGTGAGAGAGAGTGTATATGTATGTGTGCATGTGCATATCTGTGCATAAGAAACAAAGTATGTGAGTGAGTGTGTAAGAGAGAGAGAGAGAGACAGTGTGTGTGTGTGTGCATACATGTGTATAAGAGAGAGAGAGAGAGATAGTTTCTATGTGTAGGAGAGTTGTGAGAGAGAGAGAGAGAGAGAAAGAGAGAAAGAGAGAGAATTTATATGTGTGGGAGAGTGTCTGTGGGGGGAGAGAGTGTGTGTTTGCATTAGTGCATGTGCAACGGGTGTGTACATGTGTGTGTGTGTGTGTGAGAGAGAGAGAGAGTGAGTGAGTGTGTGTGTGTGTGTGTGTGTGAGAGAGAGAGAGAGAGAGAGAGAGAGAGAAGAGGGTGCATGTGCATGTGTGTGTGTGTGTGTGTGTGTGAGAGAGAGAGAGACTTTCAACATTTGAGAGAGAGAGAGAGAGAGAGAGAATAAAAGTAGATTTCAATAAAGTATAAATATAAATTCAATTCGATTAAACATATATATGTATGTGTGTGTGTGTGTGTGTGTGTGAATTTTTATTTACATTTATAAATACACATATATATGTCATGTGTGTGTATAATATATGTTATATATGTGTGTGTGTGTATAATAAAACTATTTATACTATCTATTATGTGCAAGTTTTTGGGAGGGGAGGGGACACATGTGGTGGTTGGAAGAGGGCCAAGTGTTGGGATAGGGGAAAGAGAGAAGGGGTTGTGATGGGGGAGGGAAGGAGCCATGTCTTGGGCAGAGGAGAGAAAGTAGAGGCCACATATATTAGAGAGAGAGAGAGAGAGAGAGAGAGGAGTGTTGAGAGAAGAAAATTTAAATACATCATATAATACAAAAATATAAAATAAATAAGTAATATATATATATATATATATATATATATATATATAATACATCACATAAATTATATATATATATATATATAATATTGTAAATATGATAATTTAATATAAATATATATAAATAATACAATACAATATAATATATATATATATATAATAATGATATATAAACCAATATACATATATTAAATATATAATAATATTATATTAATACTATTATATAGAAACACATTCACACACACGTGCGCTTACACATAGTCATACACGTGCGTGTGGAGGGGGGTGTGCGTGTGTATGAGAGAGAGAGAGAGAGAGAGAGAGAGAGAGAGAGAGAGCGAGTTTCGATATTTGTGAGAGAGTGTATGTGAGGAGAGAGAGTGCATGTGCACTGAGAGGGTTGTGTCTGTGCATGTGACAAAGATATCGAGAGAATGCATGTGAGAGAGACATACACAAATATGCGTCTATATGAGAGAGTCACACATGCACACATAGACAAACATGTGCACAGAAATACACATAAGCGTATAAAAACACACACACGTACATGCATATACGAGTACTCACACGCACTTACACACACATACGCATACATAGATACACACATGAATGTAGTCTCACACTTGCATACACATATACATTTGTATGCCCATATCCATACAAGCAAAAACATCATGCTGTCGTAACGTGCTGGGGACTAAAGACTAAACTTTGATGTCATATCTAATGCCCAAAAGAAACAAAAAAAACATACATATGCATGTAAGCAAAAATATCGTGCCTCAGTAATGTGTGACCCGATTAAAATGGGCGGAAGTAAAATCCGATCCTGCTGGGGATCGAACCCAGAATCTCCGGTTCCGTAGACCGGCGCCTTATCCATTGGGCCACAGGACCTTATGTGCTTCTTGTGTGTCTTTTTGTAGATCTGTGGACTTTTTTCTCTGAAGCGATGTACCAAGTCGCAGCAAGATGGGCACCTTCCTTGTTAGCCTGTCTTTTACCCAAAACCTGCAGGCTGCATCTATACATTCTTATTTTTCGCAAAACCTTGCAGGCTACATCTATACATTCTCTCAACTCATAAAATCAAAACATTTTAGTTAAATTCTATCTAAACTTTCGATGAAATTGTTATTCAAGAAAATCTCGAAGAGAAAAAATAACAAATAAAAGAGAAACCTTGCCTTTAAACAATGCCACTTACCTTTTAATATTAGACCCTGTACAAAAAGTGTCATTCTTTTGTCAATGAATGAATTGAACTATTTCAATCAATTGTTGTTGTATTTCAACGGATTGAGTGAATATCATATAAGAATGTATTTTGTGTGTGTGTATGTGTGAGAGAGAGAGCCTACAGAAGCTGCAAAGGGATATGAGACCAAAAGTTGTTACATGTGATCCATGAGTATAACCAATTATCAAGACAACATAAAAATAAAATAAAACACTGGTTGTCAAAAGGATTGACATGGTCAATGGACTATGTAGACCACGTGTGCACAATAAAGTAGGTAGTAGAAGAGCCTCATGTGTCTCGGAATCATAATGTGTCATCCTCCTCGTGAACCATATACCCGACCTCTAGGGGCTACACCTTTATGTTGCTCAAGCAAGTCCAAGATCTGGAGCTGGTGAGTGCCAACTTGCCACAAGTCTAGGTGGTGATATAAGCAAGATAAAAAGAGTACTAATCAAGACATAGACTCATTGGCTAATAAAGATAATACAACTAAACTATAGTCACATCATGATATAGCTCCATGAGCTTACAAACACCACACATGGATGCCGTATCACTTGCCACTCTTGTGGCCTAAATTGATCATCCACATCATGAAATCTATGCTACTTCAATAAATGCATGTGTATCCATCCATTCAAACTCTTCTTCTACCCACTTTTCTTTTATATTTAACTCACACAAACGAACCTTTGAAATAGAACCATAGTCTAAAAAGAGAAGCATGCTTCCCCTCCATCACCGCATCCCGACACTCCCCCTTAGTGATGAGACTCCTTCACACCCTTGCATGCTTGCCCCCTATAGTCCGAGTCACATCTATATTTGACTAGACTAGGCTAGTTGACTCTAGTTTCAACCTTTCCCAAAACCTTATCTACCCTCAAGGCAACATGACATCTTTACACCCCAAGTAGGCGTCCAAGGTTAAAGACATGTTCTATGCATAGCTCACTAATTCTTGGTAAGCTTAAGAGAAAAAAATGGCTCCATACACACAAAATGGCTCACATATTTTACCCCGTGGGAAGACCCCATGAAGAATCTATAGTCAACACCCAACTCGAGTTCACATAAGTCACTGCGATGCCAAAGGGCCCGCCAAAAAGCTAAGAGTCAATACAACTCTCCTTATGGAGACATGCCATTGGTGATTGCACTTTTGTTGATGAGAAACAAGTCGATGTAGAATCCATTAATGATGCCGAAAAATGCCTCTTGTGAAGGCATTCCATGAAGAGTACGTTGAACTTAGCACTTTACAATTGTCCACAAGCAATGTGTAGATCATGCCCAAAACACAAAGATGCATGTGACCGAGGTCACATGTAAACATCTCTAAGTGTGTGTGAAAACTATTAAAATACACTAAGGTATTAGAACACTGTTGTGCGGACAAAATAGGTAATATTTCTTGAAAACGAGAAACGTTTGGCATCTTTCAAAGATTCCCAAAAAAATGTTCGATTTTTTTACCTCTTTTTAAAAAGGGGTCTACGCATGCGTACAACACTTCCAAAAAACGATAATATTTTAGGCACTTTACACGTTTCTTATAAAAATTGACATGAAAAAAAAGACTTCGTTTTGCTTACTTTTTGAGATTATAATTATTGAAAATCTAACAATAAGTTTTCAAAAAACATGCCAAAATAGAGACAATGTTTATTATTTCTATCTTTAATCCATTTAAAAAAAATGATACAACTATAAAAAGAAGCTATTTTCTAAATATATAGCTTATGGCATGATTATGGTTCCTCATAATCATTACTACACCATCACTAGTTGATGTGCCTTTCCTTGAAAAGGTAGACGAGGCATCCGCTACAAATACATTTTTTTCTTCTATGTGTACACTTGAAGCTTAGACTCCTTGGGTCATTTGCTATGTTAGCATAATTGAGGATGTGCTACAAAGTGTAACTATAAAAAACTATTTGTATAATTATATTACAAAAGCATTATCTTGATACAATTATTATCTTAATTATAAAATCATGTTTTGACTTTTGATGAGAGTAGTATTAAAATCCATTTTGAAGCTCTTAAGTTATCATAATTTCTTAATTGATAATATATAATTTTTTAAAAAGAGTTCGTTACGTACATATGATTTTTAAAATATCATGAATAAGCTATTTAAAAGTTATCTAATTTTGAAAAATAATTCCACACTCATTTTTAAAGAAGATGTGTCCTTGATGTGACAAAAAAGGGGTTAAATGATAGTTTTAGACATTAAATGAGTTTAGAAAGTATGAAAAAGCTCACTTTAAGAAACAAAAGTTTATACTTTCCAAAATACTTTTTTGTAAAATATCAGGCAGTGACTTAGGTTCAAATCATCCTACTGGTTTACTACACATAATAAGGATGTTTTAGCTACAACATTTGCGGCCAACTTAATGCTGAGTAAGAACTTCTTAGCTAAGAGTTAATGTTTTCCATCAACTTGATACAAAACATTAACTTTTACAAAAATTTGATATTTTGCATCAAGTTGATGTAAAACATTAACTTTATATTCAAAACATTAACTTTCTATGCAAAAGATCAACTTTTTTACAATACTTGATGTTTTGTATCAATATTATGCAAAACATCAACTTTCCACAAAACTTGATGTTTTGCATCAACTTTGATGCAAAACATGAAGTTTTATGGAAAAGTTGATGTTTTGCATCGACTTGATGCAAAACATCAACTTTTCCATACAACTCGATGTTTTGCATCGAGTTGATGCAAAACATCAACTTTTCTATACAACTCAATGTTTTACATCAAAGTTGATGCAAAACATCAACTCTACCACAAAACTTGATGTTTTGCATCAAGTTTCAGATGCTCCGGAGAAGAAAGTTAGAGAATCGGAGGTTGATTTTTACAAAAGGCCAGTTTTAACGATTCTGTCCACGATGGCATACGCAGACGACCTATTCTAAAAATTTTGAGTACTAGCACGACTATGTTTCGATGCGATGCGATGTGTAGACGTCACAAAGCAATTTGCTGATACGTCATATAACGATTTGTTGATGCAGCAAATCGCTTTGTGACATCTGTACATTGCATCAAAACATAGTCGTGTTGGTACTCAAAATTTGTGGAGTAGGTCGTTTGAGCATTCCATTGCGGACGGAATCGCTAAAACAGAACGTTTGTGAAAATCGACCTCCGATCCTTCAACTTTCTTCTCTGGAGCATTTGAAACTTGATGCAAAATATCAAGTTTTGTGGTAGAGTTGATGTTTTGTATCAACTTTGATGCAAAATATCGAGTTGTGTAGAAAAGTTGATGTCCTTTGATGTAAAACATAAACTTTTAGGAGGCTATTTTTCTTAACTTTGAAATATTTTTATATTTTTATGAGAATTGTTTTTATTTTTATCACCAATAAATCTGTAAAAGCTCATTCCAAATAGAAGATAGTAGCTAATAAAATCTCAAAAATTTAAAAAAAACTTAGAAATCATAGAATTAAAGAAAAAATATACCTAGGATAAGGTGATATAGGTAGAACATAGGTTTACGACTAAGGACCTGAAAAACACATATGGTCACAACCTTTGACTAACGAATTTGAGAGAAAGTCATTTAAAAAAATGCTTGTCTATGTAACCATGTAACCTTTGTATCATAAATAATATCATTACATAGTAGATACCAAAAAATCATGATAACAGAAGTGCTAGATGAGATAATCCATGATGACATGTAATCCATTAGTTTTAATCCAAATGTGCAAGGCTCCATTGATTTGGAATACCACGAGTCGATTGATTCTCTAATCCTATTTTTTATTTTACAATTCAATTTCAAAGCTGAAGAACTATAAGCAAATACACGTGGTACGACCATCTATGTCGAGGAGGGGGGTGCATGTGAGCCTGGACCCTGCCATGCCTATGCGCAGTAGTATGCTCTCTAGCATAGGGGACCTTGAATCTATCGTCATTCGTGAAAACTCCAAGCTCTTCTGTACCACCATTCCAAAAGCCCTAAGCTCCTCTATTTTCTCTTTGTACACAAAGACAATGTCGCGAGCGAAGATTGCATCTCTCAGCATCCTTTGCATGTCCTCCAAATAATTATAACCAAAGTTCATTGTACACTACCCTTAGACATACCATCTTTCAATATCCTTCACATGTACTCTAAATAATTATAACTAGAGCTCATTCCTACACTACTCATAGATATACCATCACCTACGTTCATGATAATGGCTATTTGGATCAAACATCAACATATGCATACTATGAATTTTTGCCACCACCACATAAGTACATGATATAGGCTACGATTTCTTCCTGCCACCCTTATCCATATTGCATAACAAAAATTTCCTTCATGTGAAAACAAATGCCTATGTGGGTCGAAATTTACACCCATAGGCTATATGATGTCTGCCTCTAAGATTGTCCTACTGAAAAAATATTTCAATTTTCTACTCTTTTTAACATGCTTAGGTTTACTCAGAGCCTCCATAGTTACCATCTTCTACATATATATATGAATATAAGTCTACCTTTGCACACCTATAAGTTGACCTCTTTAAACTCTTAGCATTGGTTGTATATCATGCCCACTATGTGCTTATAAATAATAGAGCAAATAATTATGTCATTCGAACTGTCAAGGTAAGTATATACTAAAGGCTTTACTATTTGGGTCTAGAAATAGACTCAAGGATGTTTGTAGATTTTTTCATAAATTATGGAGCTTATATTGTTATGTATTCTAATATTTTTTGAGTGCTTATTATCAAATAATGTGCATATTTATGCATAGTGGTAGAATTTGTCTCCCAAGAAAGTCCATTAAAAAAAGTATCTTACATTCATGAAATTTATAAAATAAATTTTTATTTGAAAAAGATTGATATTTCTTTAAGTTATGTAGACTCCTATGTCATTTTGTAAGTCAAGTTTATTTTTGTGACACAAACAATAGCAGTTTATAAATCTATGAAAGTCACACGTGTTCTCAATCTTGAAAAAAATAGCAAAATTCATGTAATTTTTAAATTTATACATGGAATTCTAGATGCGCTTTCAAAAAACTATGTTTTTAAGCCATTTTTGAGATTTAACACATTTTGGGAGGGAATCTTTTTAGGTAAGCCTTGTCAGTTACCTATTCTGCTCATCGCAATAGTGTTTTAGGGTTTCAACAATCATAATGTGTGGAGGCAAGTATAAGCTGAAGATGTTCGAACTGTAGAGATTCGATGGGTGGAGGGTTGCTGTTGGAGTCAAGAAACCTCTTTGCTGTGTGAACCTGCTGAGAGTGGAAGCTATTGTTGTTGTCACCATCAAACTGAAGAGACTGTCTCATGGAGGTGATGACCGCTGCTCTATTATGCACCGACGATTGGCCATAGCTGGCTCTGTTGATGCCAGCTGCTTCCTTTCGCTTCTTCCAACTTGTTTAGCATGCTATGAGAGCTTCTTCTTGAAAAGTTACTACCATTGGAACTATTTTGGGAGACTTGAGAATTGCAGTGCTATTTCTGACAAGTCAAATGGTATAACTAAACACAAAAATAGGTCTCTCATGGAGATAGCACATTGTATGGTCAAAAGTTAGGAGTTATCTCATGGTTTCTGGCTAGAAGCAGTCATGTGTGCAACATATGTTTTTATTTTGAGTTAATATTTTTTTTGGAAAACAAAGCTTCTATTATCTCATTACCCTACTCTGCCAATCTTTGTCTTTGATTACTTGAGCATCCTCGAGCAGTTTGTTCTTCAGAATGTCCCGTGGTGGCAACCCAGAGGAGAATAGGATTTGCCCTTGAAATACAGCAGTGTTCCTAGAGATCCAAATCCCGCAGCATCCAAAATCTCATGTGATCCATAGTCGATTGCATCTCTTCAGCTGGTAGGTCATACAATCCAAAGGTGACTTGGTATCTATTGAACTTGCGTCCCAATCTTTGTTGTAGAATCGCAATGAGCTGCTTCCACCATTCTTGAACAATCTTACAGTACCAGAAGGCATGTTTGTGAGTTTCTCTGCTACTCCCACATCTGCTACACTTACCATTTGTAAATCCATTCTTTATAAGTGTAGAAGCTAGAGGCGACCCTCTAATCAGCAGTCTCCCACAAGAACACATTGGCTTTCAAGTCTCTATTACCTTTCCAGATTGCACTAATTCTAGTACACCACCAAGCTTGATTACATCTGTCCTGTGTATGTTTTTTCTTTCTAAGAGAATGGTATAGAAATCTTTTGTTTCTGTTGTCCACTAGTTAGCTGAGCTTTGTGGCAGTGCCCAATCCCTAAATCTATCTTGCAAGTTGAGTGTGAGTGGTACTGGCAGATTCCACACATGAGAACACAACAGATTTAGATATGGCCCAGTTGATCAGCTCAGAGTTGGATACATTCACACCTATAGGATACCCAAGGTGGCTGAGGACATGCCCAGTAGGTAATCTTTTTCCATGCCAAACTAAAGAGTCAAAATTTTCTACAGTCAACTTGATCAGAGTGAGTAGATTTTTGCAGGTTTAGTTTCAGACCTGCTGCAAGTGAGTAGGTCTCTAACAGCTGTAAGCATTTAGCAATGCTGACTTCAAGAAGCATGAAAGTATCATCCACAAAGTGATTTGTTTGTTGGACACTCTCAACCCAGTGAGGGAGCCATTATCAGACATATTTTTAAGCAGGTAGAACAGAGGATGTGTTGCTACTGCAAAGAGGAGAGGGCTAAGGGAACAGCCTTGTCTTACAGACCTAGTGAGATGGACATGCTCAGTTAGCCTACCATTCAAGCATATGACAGAAGATCCTCCTTTTTGCAATTCTAGGTCCAAATCCCATTTTCCTGAGCCACTGCATGTATAAAGTTCCAACTAACTGTGTCAAAAGCTTTAGCAAAATCTAGCTGTAGCATCACCATATCTTGCTTAGATAATTGAGCATACTTTATTACCATTTGCACTGTTAAAATGTTGTCATATATTGACCTGCCACCCACAAATCCTATCTGACTAGCATGACTGTGTTTCCTCAAATGAGGGTTAAGCATTAAGGCTATGGCTTTAGCCAAGATTTTGTACATAATACCAAGCATAGTAATTGGCCTCTAGTGGGCCAGAGAGCTACATAAAGTTTGCTTAGGAAGTAATTTAATAATACCTTGCTTCAATTTACTATCCATGCATTGATTGCTCCACATTTCATTTATAAATTCAGTTGTTGTGAAAGAAGCCAGTTTATTCCAGTATGAGACCATAATTTCTTTTGAAATACCATCAAGTCCTGGTGTTTTCTCATTGCCCAGTTGATGTAATTCCTCTTTTGTAAAACATGAATCCAATCTGATAGCAGTCTGAGCATCAATGCATGTGTTCACAACCTGAATCAAACTATTAACAACTACATCCTGTTGTAGTGAGTTTTCTGCAATCACATTCAAAATTTTGTAGTGAGTTTTCTACATCCTGTTGTTGTGAGTTTTCTACAGTCACATTCAAAATACATTCCTTGACAATTTCAATGCCAGTATTAATTCATGTGCAATCCTCTCTAACAATTCGGGCTATGGTGTCCTTGCTTCTCTTCCTCTTAGCCAGCTTTTGGAAAATTTCTTCAGAGGTACATGCAACATCTAAAATGTCCAGTCTCTTGGATAGAAATCTGGCCTTTTTGGCATCATTAGCATCAGCCTCCTGAAGCAGAATAGTTTAATCATGCAAACATTGTTCCTCTTGGGGGGTCAAATGTCGACTGTTGCCCACATTTCTTAGTCTGCCAAGATTATGTTTAGCCTGCATAATATCACTTCTCCCCTTGTTAGCATAATGCTTGCCACATATTCTGATGCAGGACTGTATGTCCTTAACAAAGCTTTCCCACTTAATCAAGTTAGAAGCATACATACCGAGAGCATGGTTATTAACAAAGAAGATACTGCTACTAGTACAGCTTTTATCCCACACAATGATAGATGATTCCTTGGAAGGTAGGAATGGAATCCATCCACTCCCATAGATCAGATCTAGGTTTAGAGCTATTAAACCCATAAAAATTTCCAATGCTCAGTTTCCCAAATTCAATGTCCATTTCAATGATCAGGCATCTACCAGAAATGTGGTTATGGGCCACAGTGGGGTTTAGACTATTTTTAACTACGGTGAGAGTGCCAGAATAGCCAGCAGTGGTGCCCCCATAAAACATAGTGTAATTGTTACAGAACTGAGTCATATTATTCAAAGAGTGATGTTTTTGCCTTGAAAGCAAGCCACATCTAAATCCAAGGTCATAATTCACTTCCAAATAGCTTTTAGTTTGTTAGGGCAATTATGGCCCTTCACATTTTATAAGAGACAACCTTCATAACTACATACGAGTGTTAGTAACCTCCTTATCCATGTCGGTCATGACAACTTCTATGTTGATCCTATCAGAAGAAGCGTTATTACTTGTAAAAGATTTTGAGCCCTCTTCATCTCTTGCATTATGCAGGGCTTCATAGCAGTTAGCATGTTAGTATAACTAGAAGAAAATACAGTTTTGGGTCTGGTCAAGGCTGTTCTATATGACACTGGAGTGAACCCATCTGAGTTTTCCCTCTGTCTAAGGATTTGTTTACCTGATTAGTTGGCCTAGAGGGAGCTCACACATATTAAATTGCTCCTAAAGTAGAGGAAGCAAGGGGATGTCTGAGAGGCTGGTTGGCCTTAATAGGGGGAGTGGGGATTGAAGAAGTCTGAGTAAGTCTCTTAGCTTTCCCAAAGATTTGCTCGGCAGGGACCAAGTTTTTGCTGCCTGGGTAGCTAGGAATAAGAGTTTGGGCTTCTTTAAGGATTGGGTAGCTTTTTGTAAAGTGGCCCAATTTCCCACAGTGATAGAGTAGGAGCCTACCAGGTTACCCCATTTAAGATAGATTACTATTCTCATTTCTCCGCCTAGGTCAATTTCTAGGGTTTGAGGGAATTTTTCATCTATTTTCCACATGATGCAAACCTTTTTCCTATTGGGTGAGTTAATTGAAGGTGAGAAAAGCACCTTACCCAAGGATCTAGCAATCTCCTTAATGTTCCCCCATAGAAATGAGGGTAAGTCATAGAATTCCACCCACACTGGGCAGTTGTTCAACAACTCTTCTTTAATAGGTTGCCATGGGAAGACATGGACCACTTGTTGGTTTAAGAGAACAGTAGGAGATGATAAAAATATGTCTCTATCCTCTTTGAGGTGAAACAATACTTCATATAACCCTTGTCCAACAAAGAAGATTTTGTCCACAACATAGTATCGGAAGCCATTATCAATAGCCATAGCTATGTCTTTAATAATAGGTAGTTTACCTGTAAAGTAGAGCACTAATCCTCTTTTCCTTAAAATGTTCACCTTTTATTTATGGGTAGCTTGACAACTTTTTCACCTTTTATTTATGGGTTATAAGTTAATGCATCAGACAAAACCAACTTCATTTCTACTTCATCATCTCATAAGGCACAAGATTAAGCTCCTCATATCCTCTCAATAGGGGGCTGGCATCCTCATGGTCAGCAATCCTAAAGGCGAGAGGGAGCTGTCATTTTCCTCCATCTCCATTACCAGTACCTAAAGAGTTGACCACAGCAGCCATTGCATAAAGAGAGAGTAAAGGACATGTATACGCAAAAGTCACTGGAGAGATGCAGGGATAGATTGTATCCGCATTGAGCTGAGTTGCTTGAATATAACATATGTTTTGAACAAGTGCAGCCCCCCATGGCTCACTTTCACATTTTTGGTTGTCTTGCTTATGTACTTGTGCCTGAGAAAATTCGTAACAAGCTTGATGATAAGGCTGTTAAATGTATTTTTGTGGGGTACAACTCATAAAGTAAAGGTTATCATCTCTATCATCTTGCTACCAAGCAGATTCTTGTGAGTAGAGATGTTGTATTTGTGGAAGATGCAATTCAGCCCTTGTTTTTGTGTAAAAAACACCAAAATGTAGCAAGACATATTCGACACTCTCCTTCCATTGTTCAATGCGGGACACATTGATGTAGAGCATTTGGGTACTCAAAGGAAGGCTAAAAATTAGCCTATACAGGTTAAAAATCAACATGTTTTTCAGCCCACAGATCAGCCTATTGATGAGCTAAATGTGGATGATGCAGTTGATGAACGTGCAGAGGCCTTGTCGACATTAACAAAAATAGTTGTCTTTTTCAAGGAAGCAAAACCCTAACTGAAATAATTTGAGATTTACCTGAACGTGTAGAGGCCATGGCAAGTGAGTGCATTTTTGCATTATTTGCCCTCTCGTTTGCAATTGCTGCTCGATGGTATGTGTACGCACTCACTGCAGTTTCTTAAAGCTTGTCTCTATAATGTCCGAATGAGCTCTGCTTTAGAAATCCCTTCTTGGCTATGGTGCTAATATTCTTTGCTATAATTTTGGGGTACATAGTTGAGGTAGCTATGGTGGTGCGACGTCAGAGATGAGCCTGGATACGGGTGGGAAGGGTTGAGAGAGCATAGGGGCAAGGCTGATTGGTGGCGATGCATGTGTAAATCTTTGTCTTTTCCCATTTCGTCTTTGGGTGTGGCTATGGTGATAGCGTGTCTTAATTTGATGATCAGAAGCCTTCATGGCTTGTGGCATGGCAACCTTTCCTGTAACAACTGGATAATTCTATACTACAAATTCTTGCTTGGCTATCTATAAGTTCTGGGCTCTCTGTTATAGACAGATAATCTTTGCTTCACTTGGCTATGGCGATGATGAGCTCTACTAAGAATTCCAAGCTTTGGGGTGCTCCGTAGCAATTGGAAGGTTAGGATTTTGTGTGTGTGTGAGAGAGAGTAGAGCCTTCACTGCTGTGAAAGCTAAACAGATGATGAAGATTTTCGTGTGGAACAAAGAGAGGGTGGAGAGAAGACCCACCCTGCTGCATCTTGTAGTTCTAGAATGGAGAGGGAGATTGCGTTGCCTCGCCATCGCCATGAGAACACAAAGGCACCAAGCATCATACTCAAGGAGCGCGAGTCACAATTTGCATGAACTAGGCGCACGCTTCACGTCTGGTTTTTTTAAGCATAGAACTGGACCACGACGATGTCAAAGCTCTCCGATTTAGCATGTTGTGACGCTGCCACAAAGGCGTCTTGCTCGATTCGCTCTGCATGGACGGAGGCCTCGGAGACCCGATTTGGCCGTAGCGCTGCGAGAAGAAGGTGACTGAGGAGAGATGATCAGAGAGGCGCTGCACTAGGGACGTGGAGCATGCTGTGATGCCGCCACAAAGGCCTCTTGCTCGATTCGCTCTACATGGACGGAGGCCTCGGAGACCCCGATTTGGTCATACGCTGCGAGAAGAAGGAGACTGAGGATCAGATATGATCAGAGAGGCGCTACATGATGTGCTTATAGTTGCAGTCGTCATGGACTTGACAGAGAAAGGGATCCTAGCTCGCACTGCCTATGGACAATGCCAGAGCCTTCCGATTCAGCATGCTGTGACGTAGACATAAAGGCCTCTTGCTCGATTCGCTCTGCATGGACAGAGGATCCCGATTTGGCCGTAGCGCTGCGAGAAGAAGGAGAGTGAGGAGAGATGATCAGAGAGGCACTGCAATTATAGGGTGGAGCTTGCTGTGACGCCGCCACAAAGGCGTCTTGCTTGATTCGCTCTGCATGGACCTCGAAGACCCCGATTTGGCCATAGCGCTGCGAGAAGAAGGAAACTGAGGAGAGATGATCAGAGAGGCATTGCACGACATGCTTGTAGCTGCAGTCGCCATGGACTTGACAAACGAAGAGATCCTAGCTAGCATTGACTATGGACGAAAAGCTTACGAGCTCTGGTTGTGGCGAGGAGCGCTTCTTGCTCGATTCGCTCTGCATGGATGGAGGCCTTGGAGACCCCGATTTGGCTGTAGCGCCGCGAGAAGAAGCTGGAGACTGAGAGATCTTCAGAGAGGTGCTGCACGATGTGCTTGTAGTTGCTATCGCCATGGACTTATCCTCGCTCGCACCGACTATAAACAAAAAGCTTGCGAGCTCTGGTTGTGACGAGGAGTGCATCACGACGTGCTTGTAGTTGCTGCTTGCCATGACAGACAAAGAGATCCTAGCTCACATGGCAACATGGACTTGACAGACAAAGAGATCGTAGCTCACACTTACTATGGACTATGGAGGATACAAATCAGCCCCGTAGAGATTGGTTTGGAAAAGATTTTGACTATGATGGGGAGCTGCAAGTTAATCGGATTTTATAGCAATCATGTATATTCTCCTTTTTAACCAGGCCGCATGTGTATATTCTCCTTTTTAACTAGGGTAGCACGCTTTTTAACTAGGCCGCATGTGTATATTCTCCTTTTTAACTAGGGTAGCACGCTTTTTATACTTGCACTTTTTTATTAGCCTTTGTTTTATCACACTTGGGTAGCACACTTCTGGATGTCATGTGGTCTTCTCTCAATGCTTACTTTTGTGTAAACATTTTGATCCTAGCTCGCACTGACTATGAACGAAAAGCTTGCGAGCTCTCGAGCTTAAGAAATTGGACATTAGCATGGCAATTGCAAAGGGAATGTTGGGCATGGCAGATGCCATGAATAAAATGGCCGACAAATGATAGATAGATGCAAGTTTAGTAGAATCAGCTACCAGAGACTAACTGCTACTGATTTTATATTGGGCAGCTACTTTTAATTAAGCTTTGTTGGATGTAGCATTTGGGCACTTACATTCTGATAATTCTTGAGTTTGCATTCCTTCTCTTGCTGTCCACACAAATATTTTGAATCAAAGAATTTGTTTCCTTTGTTTAAATCTATGAGTCTATTACCACGTCCATAGCAATGCTTGCATGGATACAGACATACAGGACATTATCTTGAGTTTTGAATAATTTGGTTGATGACACAAGATGAACATCAAATTAAGTTACATAGATGGATCTCCAATTTGCACAACACATCCTCAATTTGCATCAATCCAAGCAAATGACCACCCAACATCTTGCCCTATCTATTCTCCACTCTATAGTGATGGTGCCATATGTAGACCATTGCATCACATCCATAGGATGATCAAACGATCCGTGTGCCATATGTAGGCACAAGTTTGTGGTTGCAAATCTTAAAATATCCATAGAAACACACAGATCGTACATGTTGAAGATGCTATAGCTATAAAGGAACATTGAAATCATGAGGGTAAGGTGCAGGATGCAATGAAAAAGGTACCAGAAGCATGGAGAGATGAGGAGATCATAATGTGTAAACTTTTTGGTGCTATCTTTTAAGATTGTCCTACCGAAAAAATATTTCAATTTTCTACTCTTTTAACATGCTTAGGTTCACTCAGAGCCTCCATAGTTACCATCTTCTACATATATATATGAATATAAGTCTATCTTTGCACACCTATAAGTTGACCTCTTTAAACTCTTAGCATTGGTTGTATATCATGCCCTCTATGTGCTTATAAATAATAGAGCAAATAATTGTGTCATGCAAACTGTCAAGGTAAGTATATACTAAAGGCTTCACTATTTGGGTCTAGAAATAGACTCAACGATGTTTGTAGATTTTTTCATAAATTATGGAGCTTATATTGTTATGTATTCTAATATTTTTTGAGTGCTTATCAAATAATGTGCATATTTATGCATAGTGGTAGAATTTGTCCCAAGAAAGTTCATTAAAAAACAAGTATCTTATATTCATGAAATTTATAAAATAAATTTTTATTTGAAAAAGATTGATATTTCTTTAAGTTATATAGACTCCTATGTCATTTTGTAAGTCAAGTTTATTTTTGTGTCACAAACAACAGCAGTTTATAAATCTATGAAGGTCACACGTGTTCTCAATCTTGAAAAAAATAGCAAACTTCATGTAATTTTTAAATTTATACATGGAATTCTAGATGCGCTTTCAAAAAACTATGTTTTTAAGCCATTTTTTAGATTTAACACATTTTGGGAGGGAATCTTTTTAGGTAAGCCTTGTCAGTTATCCAATTCTGCTCGTCGCAATAGTGTTTTAGGGTTTCAACAATCATAATGTGTGGAGGCAAGTATAAGTTGAAGATGTTCGAACTGTAGAGATTCAATGGGTGGAGGGTTGCTGTTGGAGTCAAGAACCTGCTCAGAGTGGAAGCTATTGTTGTTGTCACCATCAAACTAAAGAGATTCAATGGGTGGAGGGTTGCTGTTGGAGTCAAGAAACCTCTTTGCTGTGAACCTGCTGAGAGTGGAAGCTATTGTTGTTGTCACCATCAAACTGAAGAGACTGTCTCATGGAGTTGATGACCGCTGCTCTATTGTGCACCGACGATTGTGGCCCTCTTGTGGCCATAGCTGGCTCTGTTGATGCCAGCTGCTTCCTTTCGCTTCTTCCAACTTGTTTAGCATGCTATGAGAGCTTCTTCTTGAAAAATTACTACCATTGGAACTATTTTGGGAGACTGAGAAGTGCAGTGCTATTTCTGACAAGTCAAATGGTATAGCTAAACACAAAAATAGGTCTCTCATGGAAATTGCACATTGTATGGTCAAAAGTTAGAAGTTATCTCATGGTTTCTGGCTAGAAACAGTCATGTGTGCAACATATGTTTTTATTTTGAGTTAATATTTTTTTTTGAAAAACAAAGCTTCTATTATCTCATGAAATCTTTATACAAAAATTAGAGTGATCTAATCACTCTCATTTCCCTACTCTGCCAATCTTTGTCTTTGATTACTTGAGCATCCTCGAGCAGTTTGTTCTTCAGAATATCTCGTGGTGGCAACCCAGAGGAGAATAGGATTTGCCCTTGAAATACAGCAGTGTTCCTAGAGATCCAAATCCCCCAGCATCCAAAACCTCATGTGATCCATAGTCCATTGCATCTCTTGAGCTGGTAGGTCATACAATCCAAAGGTGACTTGGTATCTGTTGAATTTGCATCCCAATCTTTGTTGTAGAATCGCAATGAGTTGGTTCCACCATTCTTGAACAATCTTACAATAGCAGAAGGCATGCTTGTGAGTTTCTCTGCTACTCCCACATCTGCTACACTTACCATTTGTAAATCCTTTCTTTATAAGTGTAGAAGCTAGAGGCGACCTCGAGGAGGCGACCCTCTAATCAGCAGTCTCCCACAAGAACACATTGGCTTTCAAGTCTCTATTACCTTTCCAGATTGCACTAATTCTGGTACACCACCACCTGTTAGTTTTTTTTGCATACCCCAAGCTTGATTACATCTGTCCTGTGTATGTTTTTTCTTTCTAAGAGAATGGTATAGAAATCTTTTATTTCTGTTGTCCACTAGTTAGCTGAGCTTTGTGGCAGTGCCCAATCCCTAAATCTATCTTGCAGGTTGAGTGTGAGTGGTACTGGCAGATTCCACACATGAGAACACAACAGATTTAGATATGGCCCAGTTGATCAGCTCAGAGTTGGATACATTCACACCTATAGGATACCCAAGGTGGCTGAGGACATGCCCAGTAGGTAGTCTTTTTCCATGCCAAACTAAAGAGTCAAAATTTTCTACAGTCAAGTTGATCAGAGTGAGTAAATTTTTGCAGGTTTAGTTTCAGACCTGCGGCAAGTGAGTAGGTCTCTAACAGCTGTAAGCATTTAGCAATGCTGACTTTAAGAAGCATGAAAGTATCATCCACAAACCCAAGCCCAGTGATTTGTTTGTTGGACACTCTCAACCCAGTGAGGGAGCCATTATCAGACATATTTTTAAGCAGGTAGAACAGAGGATGTGTTGCTACTGCAAAGAGGAGAGGGCTAAGGGAACAGCCTTGTCTTACAGACCTAGTGAGATGGACATGCTCAGTTAGCCTACCATTCAAGCATATGACAGAATATCCTCCTTTTTGCAATTCTAGGTCCAAATCCCATTTTCCTGAGCCACTGCATGTATAAAGTTCCAACTAACTGTGTCAAAAGCTTTAGCAAAATCTAGCTGTAGCATCACCATATCTTGCTTAGATAATTGAGCATACTTTATTACCATTTGCACTGTTAAAATGTTGTCATATATTGACCTGCCACCCACAAATCCTATCTGACTAGCATGAATGTGTTTCCTCAGATGAGGGTTAAGCATTAAGGCTATGGCTTTAGCCAAGATTTTGTACATAATACCAAGCATAGTAATTGGCCTCTAGTGGGCCAGAGAGCTACATAAAGTTTTCTTAGGAAGTAACTTAATAATACCTTGCTTCAATTTACTATCCATGCATTGATTGCTCCACATTTCATTTATAAATTCAGTTGTTGTGAAAGAAGCCAGTTTATTCCAGTATGAGACCATAAATTCTTTTGAAATACCATCAAGTCCTGGTGTTTTCTCATTGCCCAGTTGCAACAAAGCATAATGTAATTCCTCTTTTGTAAAACATGAATCCAATCTGATAGCAGTCTGAGCATCAATGCATGTATTGTTGTAGTGAGTTTTCTGCAATCACATTCAAAATTTTGTAGTGAGTTTTCTACAGTCACATTCAAAATTTTGCCATAGTACTATGTACATTCCTTGGCAATTTCAATGCCAGTATTAATTCATGTGCAATCCTCTCTAACAATTTGGGCTATGGTGTCCTTGCTTCTCTTCCTCTTAACCAGCTTTCGGAAAATTTCTTCAGAGGTACATGCAACATCTAAAATGTCCAGCCTCTTGGATAGAAATCTGGCCTTTTTGGCATCATTAGCATCAGCCTCCTGAAGCAGAATAGTTTAATCATGCAAACATTGTTCCTCTTCGGGGGTCAAATGTCTACTGTTGCCCACATTTCTTAGTCTGCCAAGATTATGTTTAGCCTGCATAATATCACTTCTCCCCTTGTTAGCATAATGCTTGCCACATATTCTGATGCAGGACTGTATGTCCTTAACAAAGCTTTCCCACTTAATCAAGTTAGAAGCACACATACCTAGAGCAGCATCAATATTGTGGACAGAGCATAGCTTTTGAACAAAACATTATTAATAAACAAATTATTTATCATTAGAGGTCTTTTGGTCAACATACCTTCCATTGCATGAGACCAATCATATCTTGAAAAGGAAAGGAGGATGGGGAAATGGTCATACCAATGCGCCTTCAGGTGCACAAAGATTGAACAAGTAGGGGGGGGAGCCAGTCATTATTCAATATGCATGAGAGCCAGGGGAACAAATTTCCCAGATGTCTAGGAGGTTGTGAGTTTGAGCCATTTGCTCCCACTTTAACTTGGGGATTTTCAACATGGTTATTAACAAAGAAGATACTGCTACTAGTGCAGCTTTTATCCCACACAATGATAGATGATTCCTTGGAAGGTAGGAATGGAATCCATCCACTCCCATAGATCAGATCTAGGCTTAGAGCTATTAAACCCATAAAAATTTCCAATGCTCAGTTTCCCAAATTCAATGTCCATCTCAATGATCAGGCATCTACCAGAAATGTGGTTATGGGCCACAGTGGGGTTTAGACTATTTTTAACTACGGTGAGAGTGCCAGAATAGCCAGCAGTGGTGCCCCCATAAAACATAGTGTAATTGTTACAGAACTGAGTCATATTATTCAAAGAGTGATGTTTTTGCCTTGACAGCAAGCCACATCTAAATCCAAGGTCATAATTCACTTCCAAATAGCTTTTAGTTTGTTAGGGCAATTATGGCCCTTCACATTTTATAAGAGACAACCTTCATAACTACATACGAGTGTTAGTAACCTCCTTATCCATGTCGGTCATGACAACTTCTATGTTGATCCTATCAGAAGAAGCGTTATTACTTGTAAAAGATTTTGAGCCCTCTTCATCTCTTGCATTATGCAGGGCTTCATAGCAGTTAGCATGTTAGTAGAACTAGAAGAAAATACAGTTTTGGGTCTGGTCAAGGCTGTTCTATATGACACTGGAGTGAACCCATCTGAGTTTTCCCTCTGTCTAAGGATTTGTTTACCTGATTAGTTGGCCTAGAGGGAGCTCACACATATTAAATTGCTCCTAAAGTAGAGGAAGCAAGGGGATGTCTGAGAGGCTGGTTGGCCTTAATAGGGGGAGTGGGGATTGAAGAAGTCTGAGTAAGTCTCTTAGCTTTCCCAAAGATTTGCTCGGCAGGGACCAAGTTTTTGCTGCCTGGGTAGCTAGGAATAAGAGTTTGGGCTTCTTTAAGGATTGGGTAGCTTTTTGTAAAGTGGCCCAATTTCCCACAGTGATAGAGTAGGAGCCTACCAGGTTACCCCATTTAAGATAGATTACTATTCTCATTTCTCCGCCTAGGTCAATTTCTAGGGTTTGAGGG
This sequence comes from Cibotium barometz, assembly GCF_041138505.1. Classification (NCBI taxonomy): domain Eukaryota; kingdom Viridiplantae; phylum Streptophyta; class Polypodiopsida; order Cyatheales; family Cibotiaceae; genus Cibotium; species Cibotium barometz. Next base: position 51,757,919 of record NC_141061.1, on the reverse strand, counting down.
AATTTTTCATCTATTTTCCACATGATGCAAACCTTTTTCCTATTGGGTGAGTTAATTGAAGGTGAGAAAAGCACCTTACCCAAGGATCTAGCAATCTCCTTAATGTTCCCCCATAGAAATGAGGGTAAGTCATAGAATTCCACCCACACTGGGCAGTTGTTCAACAACTCTTCTTTAATAGGTTGCCATGGGAAGACATGGACCACTTGTTGGTTTAAGAGAACAGTAGGAGATGATAAAAATATGTCTCTATCCTCTTTGAGGTGAAACAATACTTCATATAACCCTTGTCCAACAAAGAAGATTTTGTCCACAACATAGTATCGGAAGCCATTATCAATAGCCATAGCTATGTCTTTAATAATAGGTAGTTTACCTGTAAAGTAGAGCACTAATCCTCTTTTCCTTAAAATGTTCACCTTTTATTTATGCGTAGCTTGACAACTTTTTCACCTTTTATTTATGGGTTATAAGTTAATGCATCAGACAAAACCAACTTCATTTCTACTTCATCATCTCATAAGGCACAAGATTAAGCTCCTCATATCCTCTCAATAGGGGGCTGGCATCCTCATGGTCAGCAATCCTAAAGGCGAGAGGGAGTTGTCATTTTCCTCCATCTCCATTACCAGTACCTAAAGAGTTGACCACAGCAGCCATTGCATAAAGAGAGAGTAAAGGACATGTATACGCAAAAGTCACTGGAGAGATGCAGGCATAGATTGTATCCGCATTGAGCTGAGTTGCTTGAATATAACATATGTTTTGAACAAGTGCAGCCCCCCATGGCTCACTTTCACATTTTTGGTTGTCTTGCTTATGTACTTATGCCTGAGAAAATTCGTAACAAGCTTGATGATAAGGCTGTTAAATGTATTTTTGTGGGTACAACTCATAAAGTAAAGGTTATCATCTCTATCATCTTGCTACCAAGCAGATTCTTGTGAGTAGAGATGTTGTATTTGTGGAAGATGCAATTCAGCCCTTGTTTTTGTGTAAAAAACACCAAAATGTAGCAAGACATATTCGACACTCTCCTTCCATTGTTCAATGCGGGACACATTGATGTAGAGCATTTGGGTACTCAAAGGAAGGCTAAAAATTAGCCTATACAGGTTAAAAATCAACATGTTTTTCAGCCCACATATCAGCCTATTGATGAGCTAAATGTGGATGATGCAGTTGATGAACGTGTAGAGGCCTTGTCGACATTAACAAAAATAGTTGTCTTTTTCAAGGAAGCAAAACCCTAACTGAAATAATTTGAGATTTACCTGAACGTGTAGAGGCCATGGCAAGTGAGTGCATTTTTGCATTATTTGCCCTCTCGTTTGCAATTGTTGCTCGATGGTATGTGTACGCACTCACTGCAGTTTCTTAAAGCTTGTCTCTATAATGTCCGAATGAGCTCTGCTCTAGAAATCCCTTCTTGGCTATGGTGCTTGGAATGAAGGGATGTAATGCATGAAAAATATGAGTAATCACCATGTAAACATGATGCCTAAGTGTGTTTAGTCTCTCACCAAGAGAATGGAAATAGCCTTCCACAAGCCAAGAGAGAAGCCATGAGCTCCAAGAAACATAAGTTTCCATTTCTAAAAATGATCATCAAAAGTTACAACCATGGTCCAAGTCCCCTCTTTTATACATGGACTTGTCCCATTATTAACCCTATTGAATAAAGTTCCTACTTTATTACAAACCATCCCTTCCCAAAGATTTTGTCCTCAAAATCAATAACATGTACAATCTCAAAGTATGAGACTCTAATGTAATCAATGGGAAGTGGTTAAGAGTTCTCAAGTACATCCAAAGCACATATACAATGAAAATCCGGATGTATACAAGTCCACAAAGCTTCAAGCCCAAAGTGTATGAGTGGGACTGTTATGACAGCCCTTCTAGTCGATGAAGACCCTTGAAAATCCTTCATTTAGAATCCATATATTGGGCTGAAAATGATATGTACACTCAGCCATATGTAGCCCACATCATAATCTTTCATTAGGATACGCCATGAAGCTTGTTGGAGTAGAAAAATAGGCCCAATAGTAGACCTTCCCAAAGCTGTCCAGAAATTACAGCATGTATACTTCTTTGTGTTGAGTTTGAGAGAGTTGATGGATTTAGAGTTGATGAAGCTATGAGTGCTCCCGGAATCCACAAGAATATGTGCAACCCTCCCATTGATGGTCCCCACCAACCTTAGTGTGCTTGGGTTCTTGCAACCCGCCAACAACTCTTGTGAGGTAGAGCATATGCAAGCTGAAATTTCTGCATTGGTAGGCATGTCTCCGTCCACAAGGCTTTCCTTAACTCCACCTCCCGGATCAAACGGAAACTCACCATCCTCCGTGATGAAAGAATGGTCAAGTGACTCCTCATGTGCTTCTTCATTGCAATCCTCCCATTCCTCAATGTCATGAGAGTCATCCTTGTTCTCTTCCTCATCCATGAGGATCATAGTGGCCACAATCTTCTTTGATTTGCACACATGGCCGGGTGACCACCTCTCTTTGCACTTGAAACATAGCCCTTTGCTTCTCAACTCCTCAATCTTTGGATCATCCATTCTTTGAGTCTTCTTGAAGGGTTGAAAGGGCTTCTTCTTCATGAAGTCACTACTCTTTTTGGCATCAAATTGATGTATCCCATTCTTTGGCTGTCCACCCCCAAATGATGTAGGAGTTCTTGGATTAGAGGATGGTAATGTAGAGGTAGGACCTTTCCCAAAATTGTAAGAAGTAGTGGTTGGTTTGAGTGTGTCTTTGGTGAAGGTCATGGGCTGAGACCTCTGGTACTTTGGCTCATAGAGTTCGGCTAACCTCATAGCTTCTTTGAGAGAGCTAGGCCTTTGAGCCGACACATCCGCCTTGATGAAGTGTTCAAGCCCATGCACAAACTTTTTCATCTTCATGTCTTCACTCAAGCCTTCCACGTACATTGAAAGCTTCAAAAATCTCTTGATGTAACCTCTCACCATCATCCCCTTTTGAGAAAGCTCATACCATTCTTCATGGTATCGATCAAGCACTAAGGGTGAAATGAAGGCCAAGTTCATCTCCCGCTTCAATCCTTCCCAAGTTGATGGCGTGTTCCCTTGTTTGACCAAGTGTCTCCACCATTGATGAGCATAATCTTCAAGATGTAAGGAGGAAAATTGTACCATATCACGCTCACTTTTTGGGTAAAGTTGGAAATAGGTGTCAAGCTTGGTAGCCCACTCCTCCAACTCTTGCGGAGATGACCCGTCACCTTTGAACTTTGATAGTGAGATTTTGTCTTTGACATCCTTGGAAGATATGTGGGATGGGTTATCATGTTGGGTAGAGGGCTTGAATCTTTGCATCTTCGAGTATGACTCCATAAATTGTGCAAAGTCTTTGTAATCCCTCTTGATGATATTCGACAATTCCATCCACTTCTCGTGAGCATCCCTTTGTCTTTGGGCAAAGGACATTTGATTCCAATCGAGTGCAATCTCCTCATCATTCACAAACACCTCATCCTCTTCCCTTGAATGCATTGCCCTAGAAGAGGTAGGACCCTTTGATGCATTGAGGTGAGACAAACCCGAATGAAAAGAAGGAGGAAACATGTCCTTGACAAGAGGTCTCCGTGCATCCGCCATGAATCCCCGAGTGGATGCTCCCAATGGATCCTCTTGTACGGCCTTCATGGAATCCTCATTCAAGATGCCCTTGCCTTTTCTTTGCTCATAGTCACCATAATTCCCATGCTTTTCTTGTGCTTGAGACTTCCCAAACTTGTCCTCCATCACACCAATCCGTGAGGATAATGTTTCAAAATGAGAATCAAGCTTGGAGTCTAAGGTCTCCAACCGTTGTACAAGCATTTGCATGAGGGTGTCATGGTTAACCGCCGCTTGTGTCCCTTGAGAAATTTGATTATGTACATTGCCCCCATTGTCTTCATTGATGAATGCATCCCTTGCATCCATATTACCTTCCATGTCCTCATCACCAATGATCATTTCTTGCACAACATCCCCACCCTTGCGAGGTCTTCCCTTCGGCATAGTGAAGAAATGCAAGATGTTGGTAGAATGCCCAAATGATGTCGGAATTGGACAAAAGAAGGTTCTATGGGTAGGTAATGGTGTCTACTATCCTCCCAAATGAACACAGTAAGAATTAGGTGTGGGCAAGTACTCTCTGTTTTAGGGTTTGTGCGGGACAGCTGAAAGTAGTAATTTGGCTCTAAAATGCAAAATATATGTCGGAATTAGGATTTTGACGGCTCTATAGAAAGCTAACGGAAGATAGAACCTACCCCTAAAAGCATTTTGATTCAGTCAAAGTGGAAGTATATTCTGTTTGACTTTGACCAGAAAGACAACGTGACTACTTTGACCAAGATTGTGATATCCGATTAAGGGGTTCTATGGCTCATTTGAAAACTCTCAATGAGTAGAATAGAGTCGTGTAATCACTCGGACCTAATCCCAAAAACCCTAGGACTGAATTAGGGTTTTGTAAAATCCCAGAAATTCCCAAAATTCGGTCCCAAAGCTCAATCCGGCTACAAATGATTGGTGTTTCTCCCCTTGGTAGTTGTGAATAACTCTTCAAGTGTATCCATGGGATAAATCTCCAATCAATAAGCTTGTTTGGCTCCCTTGTTGGAAAAATTCCGCCATAGTCTCCTTTGTAATTGGAACCAAATCTCAAATGAAAATGCAACTTCTCAAATCACCATGCAATACTCTTTGTATCCCACAATGTCATGAAAGATCATATGCACTCTTTGTCCATCAAAGCATTTGCAATATCCACACAATATGACGGAAAAAGGGGCCCCATTGCCGAAATGCATCCACAAAGTCGATGGTGAGGATTGTTGAGGACGCGCGTTGAAGCTTGCCGATCTCCCGACCAAGCTCTTCTCACCCCTTCACCGAGTTTTCCTCCAAGGTGAAGGTTGAGGCCATTTCTTCACACCGGTGTACCTAATCCCCCTTTGTACCGCTTTTCCAAGGCAATCACGGCACAAAGAGTTCAAGCCATTCTCCCCTTGGCCTCTCCAACCAATGCCAAGGTACCCTCACACATTGCTAGATTCTATAGAAACTTGAAGTGGTAGCAATGGTGAGTGTAGGTACAAAATGATGTGGATAATATCAAATGATAGAACAAGTTTGTTGGCTTACAAGTATTGAGCATGACTCATGCCCTTTTACAATTTAGAACTCACCAATAAAGCATGGACTCATGCCTCAATCCATCATCCAAAAGCTCCAACACAAACCAACAATTCACAATGCCCTCACCATGGCATTTGCATAAGCATTTGTTAACCACAATCAAGGCATTTGCAATTGCATTCCAACAATCCCTTTCACATCATATTGACAAATGCATGCTTCCAAATGCTCTCTTATGCCCATGTGTAAAACATAGCATTGGCATGGCTATGTATAGCATCCATAGTGTCCATATGGCATCAAGATGAGCATGAGGGACTCCAAAGACATTGCATAAGCTTGCTATTCCATCAATGGCATGCCAATTGAGACATAATGAAGAAAATCCCCCAAAATGTGATCTATGAATTGGCCAAGCTCATGTGGAATCAATTCCTTTCACCATTGCCATCAATAATGCATGGAGAAGCAATATTGGCATGTGAATGGTCAAGCTTTAATGGCTAATTTCTGGAAATTAGGGTTTCTTCATGTGGAAAACCCTAATTCATTCCATTGCTCACAAATGCTTCAAATCTTGCAAAGGATGGATGTAGCAACTCACCAATGGTCCCGGAAAAGCTTCAATGCTTGAGATTTGTTGATGGAGATGAAGATTTGAGCCATTTTACCTCTGATTTTCAGCCATGGAGGAGTTGAAGAAAATCCACCATTCTCCCATGAAGAAGCTTGCAAATAGCCACCAAAGTCACCAATCAACTAAACTTAAGCTATCTCAAGCATTAGCTAAGCTTAAGCTAAGCTTAGCTTAGCTTCCTAGCCTTAATTTTGACGCCGTGCGCCGTTAGGCTGCCTCGACCGACGCGTTTTCATCAGAGAGGTCTCCTTCATGTGAAGATGCAACCCTATTGCTCATAGAAAGTGCTAAAGGTGCTCCAAAATGACCCGGTTTGCTCCCACCATAGCTAGGGTTTGCAGGAAAGCTCCTTTAATCAAAAACATTTTGGATTAGTGATGCTTAAGCAGGATTAGTGATTTCCCCCAATTTTTGGTCCAAAACTTTTAAAAAATTTGGTCCATACCCCCAGATTTGGTCCAGAAAGGGCAAAAAAATGGCCAAAATCACTCAAAATCTAAGCAATCTACATGAAATGCTCACCATCCCCATGAGATTAATCAAGATTAGAGAAGATTTGTCAAGAATCACTCAAGGATTACAAGAAAATGAGAAAAAAATTAAAAGAAACTCAAATTTTCAAGCAAATTTTCCCAACAACCCTTGCATGCCCACGATCAAAATCAAGAGCTCTGATACTAATTGGAATAAAGGGAAGTAATGCATGGAAAATATGAGTAATCACCATGTAAACATGATGCCTAAGTGTGTTTAGTCTCTCACCAAGAGAATGGAAATAGCCTTCCACAAGCCAAGAGAGAAGCCATGAGCTCCAAGAAACATAAGTTTCCATTTCTAAAAATGATCATCAAAAGTTACAACCATGGTCCAAGTCCCCTCTTTTATACATGGACTTGTCCCATTATTAACCCTATTGAATAAAGTTCCTACTTTATTACAGTGCTAATATTCTTTGCTATAATTTTGGGGTACATAGTTGAGGTAGCTATGGTGGTGCGACGTCAGAGATGAGCCTGGATACGGGTGGGAAGGGTTGAGAGAGCATAGGGGCAAGGCTGATTGGTGGCGATGCATGTGTAAATCTTTGTCTTTTCCCATTTCGTCTTTGGGTGTGGCTATGGTGATAGCGTGTCTTAATTTGATGATCAGAAGCCTTCATGGCTTGTGGCATGGCAACCTTTCCTGTAACAACTGGATAATTCTATACTACAAATTCTTGCTTGGCTATCTATAAGTTCTGGGCTCTCTGTTATAGACAGATAATCTTTGCTTCACTTGGCTATGGCGATGATGAGCTCTACTAAGAATTCCAAGCTTTGGGGTGCTCCGTAGCAATTGGAAGGTTAGGATTTTGTGTGTGTGTGAGAGAGAGTAGAGCCTTCACTGCTGTGAAAGCTAAACAAATGATGAAGATTTTCGTGTGGAACAAAGAGAGGGTGGAGAGAAGACCCACCCTGCTGCATCTTGTAGTTCTAGAATGGAGAGGGAGATTGCATTGCCTCGCCATCGCCATGAGAACACAAAGGCACCAAGCATCATACTCAAGGAGCGCGAGTCACAATTTGCATGAACTAGGCGCACGCTTCACGTCTGGTTTTTTTAAGCATAGAACTGGACCACGACGATGTCAAAGCTCTCCGATTTAGCATGTTGTGACGCCGCCACAAAGGCGTCTTGCTCGATTTGCTCTGCATGGACGGAGGCCTCGGAGACCCGATCTGGCCGTAGCGCTGCGAGAAGAAGGTGACTGAGGAGAGATGATCAGAGAGGCGCTGCACTAGGGACGTGGAGCATGCTGTGATGCCGCCACAAAGGCCTCTTGCTCGATTCGCTCTACATGGACGGAGGCCTCGGAGACCCCGATTTGGTCATACGCTGCGAGAAGAAGGAGACTGAGGATCAGATATGATCAGAGAGGCGCTACATGATGTGCTTATAGTTGCAGTCGTCATGGACTTGACAGAGAAAGGGATCCTAGCTCGCACTGCCTATGGACAATGCCAGAGCCTTCCGATTCAGCATGCTGTGACGCAGACATAAAGGCCTCTTGCTCGATTCGCTCTGCATGGACAGAGGATCCCGATTTTGCCGTAGCGCTGCGAGAAGAAGGAGAGTGAGGAGAGATGATCAGAGAGGCACTGCAATTATAGGGTGGAGCTTGCTGTGACGCCGCCACAAAGGCGTCTTGCTTGATTCGCTCTGCATGGACCTCGAAGACCCCGATTTGGCCATAGCGTTGCGAGAAGAAGGAAACTGAGGAGAGATGATCAGAGAGGCATTGCACGACATGCTTGTAGCTGCAGTCGCCATGGACTTGACAAACGAAGAGATCCTAGCTAGCATTGACTATGGACGAAAAGCTTACGAGCTCTGGTTGTGGCGAGGAGCGCTTCTTGCTCGATTCGCTCTGCATGGATAGAGGCCTTGGAGACCCCGATTTGGCTGTAGCGCCGCGAGAAGAAGCTGGAGACTAAGGAGAGATCTTCAGAGAGGTGCTGCACGATGTGCTTGTAGTTGTTGTCGCCATGGACTTATCCTCGCTCGCACCGACTATAAACGAAAAGCTTGCGAGCTCTGGTTGTGATGAGGAGTGCATCATGACGTGCTTGTAGTTGCTGCTTGCCATGACAAACAAAGAGATCCTAGCTCACACGGCAACATGGACTTGACAGACAAAGAGATCGTAGCTCACACTTACTATGGACTATGGAGGATACAAATCAGCCCCGTAGAGATTGGTTTGGAAAAGATTTTGACTATGATGGGGAGCTGCAAGTTAATCGGATTTTATAGCAATCATGTATATTCTCCTTTTTAACCAGGCCGCATGTGTATATTCTCCTTTTTAACTAGGGTAGCACGCTTTTTAACTAGGCCGCATGTGTATATTCTCCTTTTTAACTAGGGTAGCACGCTTTTTATACTTGCACTTTTTTATTAGCCTTTGTTTTATCACACTTGGGTAGCACACTTCTGGATGTCATGTGGTCTTCTCTCAATGCTTACTTTTGTGTAAACATTTTGATCCTAGCTCGCACTGACTATGAACGAAAAGCTTGCGAGCTCTCGAGCTTAAGAAATTGGACATTAGCATGGCAATTGCAAAGGGAATGTTGGGCATGGCAGATGCCATGAATAAAATGGCCGACAAATGATAGATAGATGCAAGTTTAGTAGAATCAGCTACCAGAGACTGACTGCTACTGATTTTATATTGGGCAGCTACTTTTAATTAAGCTTTGTTGGATGTAGCATTTGGGCACTTACATTCTGATAATTCTTAAGTTTGCATTCCTTCTCTTGCTGTCCACACAAATATTTTGAATCAAAGAATTTGTTTCCTTTGTTTAAATCTATGAGTCTATTACCACGTCCATAGAATGCTTGCATGGATACAGACATACAGGACATTATCTTGAGTTTTGAATAATTTGGTTGATGACACAAGATGAACATCAAATTAAGTTACATAGATGGATCTCCAATTTGCACAACATATCCTCAATTTGCATCAATCCAAGCAAATGACCACCCAACATCTTGCCCTGTCTATTCTCCACTCTATAGTGATGGTGCCATATGTAGACCATTGCATCACATCCATAGGATGATCAAACGATCCGTGTGCCATATGTAGGCACAAGTTTGTGGTTGCAAATCTTAAAATATCCATAGAAACACACAGATCGTACATGTTGAAGATGCTATAGCTATAAAGGAACATTGAAATCATGAGGGTAAGGTGCAGGATGCAATGAAAAAGGTACCAGAAGCATGGAGAGATGAGGAGATCATAATGTGTAAACTTTTTGGTGCTATCTTTTAAGATTGTCCTACCGAAAAAATATTTCAATTTTCTACTCTTTTAACATGCTTAGGTTCACTCAGAGCCTCCATAGTTACCATCTTCTACATATATATATGAATATAAGTCTATCTTTGCACACCTATAAGTTGACCTCTTTAAACTCTTAGCATTGGTTGTATATCATGCCCTCTATGTGCTTATAAATAATAGAGCAAATAATTGTGTCATGCAAACTGTCAAGGTAAGTATATACTAAAGGCTTCACTATTTGGGTCTAGAAATAGACTCAAGGATGTTTGTAGATTTTTTCATAAATTATGGAGCTTATATTGTTATGTATTCTAATATTTTTTGAGTGCTTATCAAATAATGTGCATATTTATGCATAGTGGTAGAATTTGTCCCAAGAAAGTTCATTAAAACAAGTATCTTATATTCATGAAATTTATAAAATAAATTTTTATTTGAAAAAGATTGATATTTCTTTAAGTTATATAGACTCCTATGTCATTTTGTAAGTCAAGTTTATTTTTGTGTCACAAACAACAGTAGTTTATAAATCTATGAAGGTCACACGTGTTCTCAATCTTGAAAAAATAGCAAAATTCATGTAATTTTTAAATTTATACATGGAATTCTAGATGCGCTTTCAAAAAACTATGTTTTTAAGCCATTTTTTAGATTTAACACATTTTGGGAGGGAATCTTTTTAGGTAATCCTTGTCAGTTATCCAATTCTGCTCGTCGCAATAGTGTTTTAGGGTTTCAACAATCATAATGTGTGGAGGCAAGAATGAAGATGTTCGAACTGTAGAGATTCAATGGGTGGAGGGTTGCTGTTGGAGTCAAGAAACCTCTTTGCTGTGAACCTGCTCAGAGTGGAAGCTATTGTTGTTGTCACCATCAAACTAAAGAGATTCAATGGGTGGAGGGTTGCTGTTGGAGTCAAGAAACCTCTTTGCTGTGAACCTGCTGAGAGTGGAAGCTATTGTTGTTGTCACCATCAAACTGAAAAGACTGTCTCATGGAGGTGATGACCGCTGCTCTATTGTGCACCGACGATTGTGGCCCTCTTGTGGCCATAGCTGGCTCTGTTGATGCCAGCTGCTTCCTTTCGCTTCTTCCAACTTGTTTAGCATGCTATGAGAGCTTCTTCTTGAAAAATTACTACCATTGGAACTATTTTGGGAGACTGAGAATTGCAGTGCTATTTTTGACAAGTCAAATGGTATAGCTAAACACAAAAATAGGTCTCTCATGGAAATTGCACATTGTATGGTCAAAAGTTAGAAGTTATCTCATGGTTTCTGGCTAGAAACAGTCATGTGTGCAACATATGTTTTTATTTTCAGTTAATATTTTTTTTTGAAAAACAAAGCTTCTATTATCTCATGAAATCTTTATACAAAAATTAGAGTGATCTAATCACTCTCATTACCCTACTCTGCCAATCTTTGTCTTTGATTACTTGAGCATCCTCGAGCAGTTTGTTCTTCAGAATATCTCGTGGTGGCAACCCAGAGGAGAATAGGATTTGCCCTTGAAATACAGCAGTGTTCCTAGAGATCCAAATCCCCCAGCATCCAAAACCTCATGTGATCCATAGTCCATTGCATCTCTTGAGCTGGTAGGTCATACAATCCAAAGGTGACTTGGTATCTGTTGAATTTGCATCCCAATCTTTGTTGTAGAATCGCAATGAGTTGGTTCCACCATTCTTGAACAATCTTACAATAGCAGAAGGCATGCTTGTGAGTTTCTCTGCTACTCCCACATCTGCTACACTTACCATTTGTAAATCCTTTCTTTATAAGTGTAGAAGCTAGAGGCGACCTCGAGGAGGCGACCCTCTAATCAGCAGTCTCCCACAAGAACACATTGGCTTTCAAGTCTCTATTACCTTTCCAGATTGCACTAATTCTGGTACACCACCACCTGTTAGTTTTTTTTGCATACCCCAAGCTTGATTACATCTGTCCTGTGTATGTTTTTTCTTTCTAAGAGAATGGTATAGAAATCTTTTATTTCTGTTGTCCACTAGTTAGCTGAGCTTTGTGGCAGTGCCCAATCCCTAAATCTATCTTGCAGGTTGAGTGTGAGTGGTACTGGCAGATTCCACACATGAGAACACAACAGATTTAGATATGGCCCAGTTGATCAGCTCAGAGTTGGATACATTCACACCTATAGGATACCCAAGGTGGCTGAGGACATGCCCAGTAGGTAGTCTTTTTCCATGCCAAACTAAAGAGTCAAAATTTTCTACAGTCAAGTTGATCAGAGTGAGTAAATTTTTGCAGGTTTAGTTTCAGACCTGCGGGGGCAAGTGAGTAGTAGGTCTCTAACAGCTGTAAGCATTTAGCAATGCTGACTTTAAGAAGCATGAAAGTATCATCCACAAACCCAAGCCCAGTGATTTGTTTGTTGGACACTCTCAACCCAGTGAGGGAGCCATTATCAGACATATTTTTAAGCAGGTAGAACAGAGGATGTGTTGCTACTACAAAGAGGAGAGGGCTAAGGGAACAGCCTTGTCTTACAGACCTAGTGAGATGGACATGCTCAGTTAGCCTACCATTCAAGCATATGACAGAATATCCTCCTTTTTGCAATTCTAGGTCCAAATCCCATTTTCCTGAGCCACTGCATGTATAAAGTTCCAACTAACTGTGTCAAAAGCTTTAGCAAAATCTAGCTGTAGCATCACCATATCTTGCTTAGATAATTGAGCATACTTTATTACCATTTGCACTGTTAAAATGTTGTCATATATTGACCTGCCACCCACAAATCCTATCTGACTAGCATGAATGTGTTTCCTCAGATGAGGGTTAAGCATTAAGGCTATGGCTTTAGCCAAGATTTTGTACATAATACCAAGCATAGTAATTGGCCTCTAGTGGGCCAGAGAGCTACATAAAGTTTTCTTAGGAAGTAACTTAATAATACCTTGCTTCAATTTACTATCCATGCATTGATTGCTCCACATTTCATTTATAAATTCAGTTGTTGTGAAAGAAGCCAGTTTATTCCAGTATGAGACCATAAATTCTTTTGAAATACCATCAAGTCCTGGTGTTTTCTCATTGCCCAGTTGCAACAAAGCATAATGTAATTCCTCTTTTGTAAAACATGAATCCAATCTGATAGCAGTCTGAGCATCAATGCATGTGTTCACAACCTGAATCAAACTATTAACAGCTACATCCTGTGTAGTGAGTTTTCTGCAATCACATTCAAAATTTTGTAGTGAGTTTTCTACAGTCACATTCAAAATTTTGCCATAGTACTATGTACATTCCTTGGCAATTTCAATGCCAGTATTAATTCATGTGCAATCCTCTCTAACAATTTGGGCTATGGTGTCCTTGCTTCTCTTCCTCTTAACCAGCTTTCGGAAAATTTCTTCAGAGGTACATGCAACATCTAAAATGTCCAGCCTCTTGGATAGAAATCTGGCCTTTTTGGCATCATTAGCATCAGCCTCCTGAAGCAGAATAGTTTAATCATGCAAACATTGTTCCTCTTCGGGGGTCAAATGTCTACTGTTGCCCACATTTCTTAGTCTGCCAAGATTATGTTTAGCCTGCATAATATCACTTCTCCCCTTGTTAGCATAATGCTTGCCACATATTCTGATGCAGGACTGTATGTCCTTAACAAAGCTTTCCCACTTAATCAAGTTAGAAGCACACATACCTAGAGCAGCATCAATATTGTGGACAGAGCATAGCTTTTGAACAAAACATTATTAATAAACAAATTATTTATCATTAGAGGTCTTTTGGTCAACATACCTTCCATTGCATGAGACCAATCATATCTTGAAAAGGAAAGGAGGATGGGGAAATGGTCATACCAATGCGCCTTCAGGTGCACAAAGATTGAACAAGTAGGGGGGGGGAGCTAGTCATTATTCAATATGCATGAGAGCCAGGGGAACAAATTTCCCAGATGTCTAGGAGGTTGTGAGTTTGAGCCATTTGCTCCCACTTTAACTTGGGGATTTTCAACATGGTTATTAACAAAGAAGATACTGCTACTAGTGCAGCTTTTATCCCACGCAATGATAGATGATTCCTTGGAAGGTAGGAATGGAATCCATCCACTCCCATAGATCAGATCTAGGCTTAGAGCTATTAAACCCATAAAAATTTCCAATGCTCAGTTTCCCAAATTCAATGTCCATTTCAATGATCAGGCATCTACCAGAAATGTGGTTATGGGCCACAGTGGGGTTTAGACTATTTTTAACTACGGTGAGAGTGCCAGAATAGCCAGCAGTGGTGCCCCCATAAAACATAGTGTAATTGTTACAGAACTGAGTCATATTATTCAAAGAGTGATGTTTTTGCCTTGAAAGCAAGCCACATCTAAATCCAAGGTCATAATTCACTTCCAAATAGCTTTTAGTTTGTTAGGGCAATTATGGCCCTTCACATTTTATAAGAGACAACCTTCATAACTACATACGAGTGTTAGTAACGTCCTTATCCATGTCGGTCATGACAACTTCTATGTTGATCCTATCAGAAGAAGCGTTATTACTTGTAAAAGATTTTGAGCCCTCTTCATCTCTTGCATTATGCAGGGCTTCATAGCAGTTAGCATGTTAGTATAACTAGAAGAAAATACAGTTTTGGGTCTGGTCAAGGCTGTTCTATATGACACTGGAGTGAACCCATCTGAGTTTTCCCTCTGTCTAAGGATTTGTTTACCTGATTAGTTGGCCTAGAGGGAGCTCACACATATTAAATTGCTCCTAAAGTAGAGGAAGCAAGGGGATGTCTGAGAGGCTGGTTGGCCTTAATAGGGGGAGTGGGGATTGAAGAAGTCTGAGTAAGTCTCTTAGCTTTCCCAAAGATTTGCTCGGCAGGGACCAAGTTTTTGCTGCCTGGGTAGCTAGGAATAAGAGTTTGGGCTTCTTTAAGGATTGGGTAGCTTTTTGTAAAGTGGCCCAAGTTCCCACAGTGATAGAGCAGGAGCCTGCCAGGTTACCCCATTTAAGATAGATTACTATTCTCATTTCTCCGCCTAGGTCAATTTCTAGCGTTTGAGGGAATTTTTCATCTATTTTCCACATGATGCAAACCTTTTTCCTATTGGGTGAGTTAATTGAAGGTGAGAAAAGCACCTTACCCAAGGATCTAGCAATCTCCTTAATGTTCCCCCATAGAAATGAGGGTAAGTCATAGAATTCCACCCACACTAGGCAGTTGTTCAACAACTCTTCTTTAATAGGTTGCCATGGGAAGACATGGACCACTTGTTGGTTTAAGAGAACAGTAGGAGATGATAAAAATATGTCTCTATCCTCTTTGAGGTGAAACAATACTTCATATAACCCTTGTCCAACAAAGAAGATTTTGTCCACAACATAGTATCGGAAGCCATTATCAATAGCCATAGCTATGTCTTTAATAATAGGTAGTTTACCTGTAAAGTAGAGCACTAATCCTCTTTTCCAGCCTCTATATTAAGAGGACTGAAGATGATTTTTTAGTCATCATGCTATATGTTGATGACATGCTACTCACAGGCCCTCATGATGATCATATTTCAGCTTTTATAGCTAATTTATAGAGGTCTTTTGAAATGTCAAATCTTGGCCCGTTGTATTATTATTTGGGTATTGAGTATACATAGAGGCAGCGTAATGATAGCATTGTTATGCTGCAGACACAATACATAGAGGCATTGTTGAAGAGGTTCAATCTTGGAGACTACAAACTTGTTGCTACACCTATGGAACTTTAGCTAGTGGATGCCTTATCTTCTTATGTAACACTAGACTTAACATTCAGTATGGGGTCTCAGTATTGAGCAGATTTATGCATAGCCCAAGCACAAAGCATTGGCATTGTGTCAAACGGGTGTTCCGTTACCTAAAGGGCACCAAGCACTTTGGGTTGTTTTATCCCAATGGGGGTAAATCATAGCTACATGCATTTACAGACTCATACTGGGCTGGATGTTATGACACATGAGTGTCCCCAGTGTCCACGAAGTGGTTTTTGCTTTCACCTTGGTGATTCATATATATCATGGCTTAATAAGAAGCAACCCATTGTGACCACTTTGAGCTATGAAAGCTGAGTATAGGGTAGAATTTATATCTACAATTGAGTGTATTTGGCTAAGACGCCTTATTATTAGTGATTTGGGTATTGGTGAGTCCTTAGCCACTATCATCTTTATTGACAGTCAGAGCGATATGACAGTTGCGAGGAATCCAGTTTTTCATTCTCACACAATGCACATTGAGGTCCATTATCATTATGTCAGGGAGAGATGCTTCACAGGGGAAATTAGCTTGGGTTATGTGCTAACATAGGACAGCATGGCAGATTTATTTACGATGGCTCTCACGAGAGAAGTTTGAAGCTTTTGGCAAATCTTTGAATTAACTTCCCTTTCGGGATTAGTCTAGGTTCCCTCTCATAGTCCAAAGAGCCTGGCACATCTCTATACTTTTAGTGTCAGCTCACCCCTTGTTTACATCATCACTCCTAGGGGATATTTGTAGCCATATTTGGTAGTGATGTGTGTGAACACACTAGAACCAACTGGGGTACTTTTTCTCTCTTTAGGAGGTTTTGTCCCCCATGCTAGTATACACCCATCTTAGGGTATACTTATCATCTTTGTACATCACACATTCATTATCTAACTATCATCTCATTGTGTTCTCTCTTGAGCTTCTCCACCACTCTGTGTGTGTGTGTATGTGTGAAATTCTTGCTTTTTGATTAGATTTGCCACATCATCACACCAGAACATATAAAATTCCTTTTACATTAGCTTGTTGAAGCCTTTTAAAGGACCACTTTCTACACATCTAGTATACTAATAACACTAGTATGGCCCTAAGTACATATACCAATAACATCGAGTCCTCAAATATTAAGTGGTCTCACCCACAATACCAACCCGTCAACATGGTCCAATGGCTACCTAGGCATAATGACATTCTCTCTTGCTTGAGTTAGCAACTACTAACCTAAGTTTTATGTTTGGTTACATGGTCCAATGGCTACCTAGGCATAATGACATTCTCTCTTGCTTGAGTTAGCAACTACTAACCTAAGTTTTATGTTTGATTATATGAGAAAATGAGGTTTAGACAAGAATGAAAAAATTGCCCAGGCATCACTGAACATCTTCCCTTGGATGGTTCTTAAAGGTCAAAAGATATTTTGTGTGAACATGTGAGTGGTGGTGTGTCGATGATCAATGATTGTGTGGATTCTAACTAATTGTTGTAACGGAGATGGTTGGTATTTGTGCGATACATGTTGAGCAGTGCAATGGCCTTGACTAAGGTGTTGCATTGATACTAGTTTGTACATAGCATATAATCACCCACTACGGTATCATACATTGTGTATTATTTTGGTTGGTCTGTGCCACACACAATGCTTTTGTTCATGCTTTGTATTTGGTTGTTTTAATTAGCTGATGTTAATTATTCAAACTATAATTATAGACATGTATGTGGTGGATTAATATCTCTTTGTCCAAGATTCTATCATGTTGGATAGGGGGATGGTATGTAAACCCCCTTAGAAGTTCCATGTTTAAGGTTTGACTTGTGAAAAACCATTATTGCTCAATGTAAACCATCAAGGATCTTATAGCACTTGCTCTATACAGACACTTACACATTTTGTTGACAAACAATAGAAGGCAACTAGAATGCTTGGAAAGCCTTATTTGCCTATACAAGTGCCCGAGTGTGCTCAAACAAACATGAAGTCCTAATTTTTGTAGCACATCTTCTTTCGAGGCGTGTCTTTCCCAAGTTTTGGTTTGCCATGTTACCTCTAGAAAATGTTTGGCGGTTTTGATTAACATGTCTAGAAGGCAAAGTTCAAAATTAACAAACATACAACCATGCAGTTTTACTTATAAATATCTTGAATTGATCGAACAAGCATGAATCTATAAACATACTTGGAAAGGGTGCTAGAGGCATGTCCCTATTGATGAACCGCATGCCTACGCTTATGATCGATGGAAATCTTGAAGTACCTCACAAAAAGGATAATTACAAATTGGTTAGCGCATCTGAATCTGAGTTACACGTCGTTGAGTCATACAAATTTTGTGTTTGTTTGTGCAAGTGAAAAAAAACAATACATAAAGTATGGCAGGGAGTTGTCATAGTCCTTCCCAAAATTTTATAAATATAAGGGAATGTCCATTCCCCCGTTTTCTAAATAACACTCTTGGTATCGAAAGTGTACCAAAGATACACCTTCAGTGTTGAAAGTGGCCATTAGTTTATTCGAATATAAAAGAGAGAAAAATAGGAATACCTTTATCAGTTTGTGATATTGAAGTCCATGATGCGATGAGTCTCGATCGATCGTGTGATATTTTTTCACGATCGCTAATTAATGTACGGCTATAAACATTGTCAGTGTGCACGAGTTATCTTCGACCTAGTAACCAAAGCCATAATTTGCAAAAAAACATCCAAACCAAAAACAAAATTAAGATGTAGAGTCAAAGATGCTCTTGCAAAAATGGCTATCGAGGTAACTTGATCAAATAGGTGCCTAAAGAGGGCATGCTTGAGGAGCATTTCCAGAATAGGGACTTACCTTCTAATATGATCTTGCCATTAAAATGTCTTGGTCAAGCAAGATACTCATATACTACACCAAACCATCAAGGTAGCCAATCAAAGTAAAGACTAGCGAATGAAATGGCTCTTTCTGGAGATAGAGATGGCTTTTCTTAAGGTTGTCTCATCTTTGAATGAGCAGAACCTTCAAAATTGGTTGTTTGTATAATACTTTCTGATTGGTACCTTTATAAGTTGAATGAACCAGAGAGCTCTGTTGTGTAATGATCATGAAACAACCTGACATAGAAATCCTGTCTCATGAAACCCTATTATGTATATGTTTCCATCTGTTTCTAGAAAAACCCTTACAACAACAAGATATGCTAAAATTACGTAAAAGTGCCCGCAACCGAGAGCTTTCCTTTGATAAGATCAAAGGAAAGCCTTGTCGACATTAACAAAAATAGTTGTCTTTTTCAAAGAAGCAAAACCGTAACTGAAATAATTTGAGATTTACCTGAACGTGTAGAGGCCTTGTCGACATTAACAAAAATAGTTGTCTTTTTCAAGGAAGCAAAACCCTAACTGAAATAATTTGAGATTTACCTGAACGTGTAGAGGCCATGGCAAGTGAGTGCATTTTTGCATTATTTGCCCTCTCGTTTGCAATTGCTGCTCGATGGTATGTGTACACACTCACTGCAGTTTCTTAAAGCTTGTCTCTATAATGTCCGAATGAGCTCTGCTCTAGAAATCCCTTCTTGGCTATGGTGCTAATATTCTTTGCTATAATTTTGGGGTACATAGTTGAGGTAGCTATGGTGGTGCGACGTCAGAGATGAGCCTGGATACGGGTGGGAAGGGTTGAGAGAGCATAGGGGCAAGGCTGATTGGTGGCGATGCATGTGTAAATCTTTGTCTTTTCCCATTTCGTCTTTGGGTGTGGCTATGGTGATAGCGTGTCTTAATTTGATGATCAGAAGCCTTCATGGCTTGTGGCATGGCAACCTTTCCTGTAACAACTGGATAATTCTATACTACAAATTCTTGCTTGGCTATCTATAAGTTCTGGGCTCTCTGTTATAGACAGATAATCTTTGCTTCACTTGGCTATGGCAATGATGAGCTCTACTAAGAATTCCAAGCTTTGGGGTGCTCCGTAGCAATTGGAAGGTTAGGATTTCGTGTGTGTGTGTGAGAGAGTAGAGCCTTCACTGCTGTGAAAGCTAAATAGATGATAAAGATTTTTGTGTGGAACAAAGAGAGGGTGGAGAGAAGACCCACCCTGCTGCATCTTGTAGTTCTAGAATGGAGAGGGAGATTGTGTTGCCTCGCCATCGCCATGAGAACACAAAGGCACCAAGCATCATACTCAAGGAGCGCGAGTCACAATTTGCATGAACTAGGTGCACGCTTCACGTCTGGTTTTTTTAAGCATAGAACTGGACCACGACGATGTCAAAGCTCTAATGTGTGGAGGCAAGTATAAGTTGAAGATGTTCGAACTGTAGAGATTCAATGGGTGGAGGGTTGCTGTTGGAGTCAAGAAACCTCTTTGCTGTGAGCCTGCTCAGAGTGGAAGCTATTGTTGTTGTCACCATCAAACTGAAGAGATTCAATGGGTGGAGGGTTGCTGTTGGAGTCAAGAAACCTCTTTGCTGTGATCCTGCTGAGAGTGGAAGCTATTGTTGTTGTCACCATCAAACTGAAGAGACTGTCTCATGGAGGTGATGACCGCTGCTCTATTGTGCACCGACGATTGTGGCCCTCTTGTGGCCATAGCTGGCTCTGTTGATGCCAGCTGCTTCCTTTCGCTTCTTCCAACTTGTTTAGCATGCTATGAGAGCTTCTTCTTGAAAAATTACTACCATTGGAACTATTTTGGGAGACTGAGAAGTGCAGTGCTATTTCTGACAAGTCAAATGGTATAGCTAAACACAAAAATAGGTCTCTCATGGAAATTGCACATTGTATGGTCAAAAGTTAGAAGTTATCTCATGGTTTCTGGCTAGAAACAGTCATGTGTGCAACATATGTTTTTATTTTGAGTTAATATTTTTTTTTGAAAAACAAAGCTTCTATTATCTCATGAAATCTTTATACAAAAATTAGAGTGATCTAATCACTCTCATTACCCTACTCTGCCAATCTTTGTCTTTGATTACTTGAGCATCCTCGAGCAGTTTGTTCTTCAGAATATCTCGTGGTGGCAACCCAGAGGAGAATATGATTTGCCCTTGAAATACAGCAGTGTTCCTAGAGATCCAAATCCCCCAGCATCCAAAACCTCATGTGATCCATAGTCCATTGCATCTCTTGAGCTGGTAGGTCATACAATCCAAAGGTGACTTGGTATCTGTTGAATTTGCATCCCAATCTTTGTTGTAGAATCGCAATGAGTTGGTTCCACCATTCTTGAACAATCTTACAATAGCAGAAGGCATGCTTGTGAGTTTCTCTGCTACTCCCACATCTGCTACACTTACCATTTGTAAATCCTTTCTTTATAAGTGTAGAAGCTAGAGGCGACCTCGAGGAGGCGACCCTCTAATCAGCAGTCTCCCACAAGAACACATTGGCTTTCAAGTCTCTATTACCTTTCCAGATTGCACTAATTCTGGTACACCACCACCTGTTAGTTTTTTTTGCATACCCCAAGCTTGATTACATCTATCCTGTGTATGTTTTTTCTTTCTAAGAGAATGGTATAGAAATCTTTTATTTCTGTTGTCCACTAGTTAGCTGAGCTTTGTGGCAATTCCCAATCCCTAAGTCTATCTTGCAGGTTGAGTGTGAGTGGTATTGGCAGATTCCACACATGAGAACACAACAGATTTAGATATGGCCCAGTTGATCAGCTCAGAGTTTAGTACATTCACACCTATAGGATACCCAAGGTGGCTGAGGACATGCCCAGTAGGTAGTCTTTTTCCATGCCAAACTAAAGAGTCAAAATTTTCTACAGTCAAGTTGATCAGAGTGAGTAAATTTTTGCAGGTTTAGTTTCAGACCTGCGGGGGCAAGTGAGTAGTAGGTCTCTAACAGCTGTAAGCATTTAGCAATGCTGACTTTAAGAAGCATGAAAGTATCATCCACAAACCCAAGCCCAGTGATTTGTTTGTTGGACACTCTCAACCCAGTGAGGGAGCCATTATCAGACATATTTTTAAGCAGGTAGAACAGAGGATGTGTTGCTACTGCAAAGAGGAGAGGGCTAAGGGAACAGCCTTGTCTTACAGACCTAGTGAGATGGACATGCTCAGTTAGCCTACCATTCAAGCATATGACAGAATATCCTCCTTTTTGCAATTCTAGGTCCAAATCCCATTTTCCTGAGCCACTGCATGTATAAAGTTCCAACTAACTGTGTCAAAAGCTTTAGCAAAATCTAGCTGTAGCATCACCATATCTTGCTTAGATAATTGAGCATACTTTATTACCATTTGCACTGTTAAAATGTTGTCATATATTGACCTGCCACCCACAAATCCTATCTGACTAGCATGAATGTGTTTCCTCAGATGAGGGTTAAGCATTAAGGCTATGGCTTTAGCCAAGATTTTGTACATAATACCAAGCATAGTAATTGGCCTCTAGTGGGCCAGAGAGCTACATAAAGTTTTCTTAGGAAGTAACTTAATAATACCTTGCTTCAATTTACTATCCATGCATTGATTGCTCCACATTTCATTTATAAATTCAGTTGTTGTGAAAGAAGCCAGTTTATTCCAGTATGAGACCATAAATTCTTTTGAAATACCATCAAGTCCTGGTGTTTTCTCATTGCCCAGTTGCAACAAAGCATAATGTAATTCCTCTTTTGTAAAACATGAATCCAATCTGATAGCAGTCTGAGCATCAATGCATGTGTTCACAACCTGAATCAGACTATTAACAGCTACATCCTGTTGTAGTGAGTTTTCTGCAATCACATTCAAAATTTTGTAGTGAGTTTTCTACAGTCACATTCAAAATTTTGCCATAGTACTATGTACATTCCTTGGCAATTTCAATGCCAGTATTAATTCATGTGCAATCCTCTCTAACAATTTGGGCTATGGTGTCCTTGCTTCTCTTCCTCTTAACCAGCTTTCGGAAAATTTCTTCAGAGGTACATGCAACATCTAAAATGTCCAGCCTCTTGGATAGAAATCTGGCCTTTTTGGCATCATTAGCATCAGCCTCCTGAAGCAGAATAGTTTAATCATGCAAACATTGTTCCTCTTCGGGGGTCAAATGTCTACTGTTGCCCACATTTCTTAGTCTGCCAAGATTATGTTTAGCCTGCATAATATCACTTCTCCCCTTGTTAGCATAATGCTTGCCACATATTCTGATGCAGGACTGTATGTCCTTAACAAAGCTTTCCCACTTAATCAAGTTAGAAGCACACATACCTAGAGCAGCATCAATATTGTGGACAGAGCATAGCTTTTGAACAAAACATTATTAATAAACAAATTATTTATCATTAGAGGTCTTTTGGTCAACATACCTTCCATTGCATGAGACCAATCATATCTTGAAAAGGAAAGGAGGATGGGGAAATGGTCATACCAATGCGCCTTCAGGTGCACAAAGATTGAACAAGTAGGGGGGGGAGCCAGTCATTATTCAATATGCATGAGAGCCAGGGGAACAAATTTCCCAGATGTCTAGGAGGTTGTGAGTTTGAGCCATTTGCTCCCACTTTAACTTGGGGATTTTCAACATGGTTATTAACAAAGAAGATACTGCTACTAGTGCAGCTTTTATCCCACACAATGATAGATGATTCCTTGGAAGGTAGGAATGGAATCCATCCACTCCCATAGATCAGATCTAGGCTTAGAGCTATTAAACCCATAAAAATTTCCAATGCTCAGTTTCCCAAATTCAATGTCCATTTCAATGATCAGGCATCTACCAGAAATGTGGTTATGGGCCACAGTGGGGTTTAGACTATTTTTAACTACGGTGAGAGTGCCAGAATAGCCAGCAGTGGTGCCCCCATAAAACATAGTGTAATTGTTACAGAACTAAGTCATATTATTCAAAGAGTGATGTTTTTGCCTTGAAAGCAAGCCACATCTAAATCCAAGGTCATAATTCACTTCCAAATAGCTTTTAGTTTGTTAGGGCAATTATGGCCCTTCACATTTTATAAGAGACAACCTTCATAACTACATACGAGTGTTAGTAACCTCCTTATCCATGTCGGTCATGACAACTTCTATGTTGATCCTATCAGAAGAAGCGTTATTACTTGTAAAAGATTTTGAGCCCTCTTCATCTCTTGCATTATGCAGGGCTTCATAGCAGTTAGCATGTTAGTATAACTAGAAGAAAATACAGTTTTGGGTCTGGTCAAGGCTGTTCTATATGACACTGGAGTGAACCCATCTGAGTTTTCCCTCTGTCTAAGGATTTGTTTACCTGATTAGTTGGCCTAGAGGGAGCTCACACATATTAAATTGCTCCTAAAGTAGAGGAAGCAAGGGGATGTCTGAGAGGCTGGTTGGCCTTAACAGGGGGAGTGGGGATTGAAGAAGTCTGAGTAAGTCTCTTAGCTTTCCCAAAGATTTGCTCGGCAGGGACCAAGTTTTTGCTGCCTGGGTAGCTAGGAATAAGAGTTTGGGCTTCTTTAAGGATTGGGTAGCTTTTTGTAAAGTGACCCAAGTTCCCACAGTGATAGAGCAGGAGCCTGCCAGGTTACCCCATTTAAGATAGATTACTATTCTCATTTCTCCGCCTAGGTCAATTTCTAGGGTTTGAGGGAATTTTTCATCTATTTTCCACATGATGCAAACCTTTTTCCTATTGGGTGAGTTAATTGAAGGTGAGAAAAGCACCTTACCCAAGGATCTAGCAATCTCCTTAATGTTCCCCCATAGAAATGAGGGTAAGTCATAGCATTCCACCCACACTGGGCAGTTGTTCAACAACTCTTCTTTAATAGGTTGCCATGGGAAGACATGGACCACTTGTTGGTTTAAGAGAACAGTAGGAGATGATAAAAATATGTCTCTATCCTCTTTGAGGTGAAACAATACTTCATATAACCCTTGTCCAACAAAGAAGATTTTGTCCACAACATAGTATCGGAAGCCATTATCAATAGCCATAGCTATGTCTTTAATAATAGGTAGTTTACCTGTAAAGTAGAGCACTAATCCTCTTTTCCTTAAAATGTTCACCTTTTATTTATGGGTAGCTTGACAACTTTTTCACCTTTTATTTATGGGTTATAAGTTAATGCATCAGACAAAACCAACTTCATTTCTACTTCATCATCTCATAAGGCACAAGATTAAGCTCCTCATATCCTCTCAATAGGGGACTGGCATCCTCATGGTCAGCAATCCTAAAGGCGAGAGGGAGCTGTCCTTTTCCTCCATCTCCATTACCAGTACCTAAAGAGTTGACCACAACAGCCATTGCATAAAGAGAGAGTAAAGGACATGTATACGCAAAAGTCACTGGAGAGATGCAGGCATAGATTGTATTCGCATGGAGCTGAGTTGCTTGAATATAACATATGTTTTGAACAAGTGCAGCCCCCCATGGCTCACTTTCACATTTTTGGTTGTCTTGCTTATGTACTTGTGCCTAAGAAAATTCGTAACAAGCTTGATGATAAGGCTGTTAAATGTATTTTTGTGGGGTACAACTCATAAAGTAAAGGTTATCATCTCTATCATCTTGCTACCAAGCAGATTCTTGTGAGTAGAGATGTTGTATTTGTGGAAGATGCAATTCAGCCCTTGTTTTTGTGTAAAAAACACCAAAATGTAGCAAGACATATTCGACACTCTCCTTCCATTGTTCAATGCGGGATACATTGATGTAGAGCATTTGGGTACTCAAAGGAAGGCTAAAAATTAGCCTATACAGGTTAAAAATCAACATGTTTTTCAGCCCACAGATCAGCCTATTGATGAGCTAAATGTGGATGATGGAGTTGATGATGATAGAAGGGAAATTGAGGAGTCAAAAAGTATGCCAAAATGGCTAATGCAAACACTACGTGACAGCAAATTGGCCACTCTTTTGCGTAGCAGAACATGTGCAGGTTCTTATCATGCAGGTCATGTTGACATAGGTCATAATCTTATTGTTCCCAGTTTATGTAATGAAGAGGAGCTTGTCTCCTTTGATCAAGCAAAGGGATTAGAACAATGGATGAGTGCTATGCAATCTGAATATGATGCTTTACTAAAAAATGGTACTTGGGAGTTATCTGATTTGTCTCATATGACAAGAAGACCA
Organism: Cibotium barometz; assembly: GCF_041138505.1. NCBI lineage: Eukaryota > Viridiplantae > Streptophyta > Polypodiopsida > Cyatheales > Cibotiaceae > Cibotium > Cibotium barometz. Next base: position 51,732,490 of record NC_141061.1, on the reverse strand, counting down.
TTAGCATATGAAATGGGTTTACAAGCTTAAAAGTAAACTGATGGTAGTGTCAGCGATACAAAGCAAGGCTTGTTATGAAGGATTATACATAAGAAAAAGGCATTGACCTTTGCACCCACATGTCGTATGACTCCCGTACAAAGTATCATTGCATTTACAGCACATAAAGGCTGGAATGTATGTCAATTGGGCATCAAAACTGCTTTTTTGAATCGATAGTTACGTGAGGAGGTCTATGTATCTCAGCCTCGTGGTTTTGTTCAGATAGGTCAGGAATCAAAAGTATGCAGATTGAAAAAAGCTTTGTATGGTCTTAAGCAAGATGCCAAAGTATGGTATAAGAAGATACATGCATACTTGGTTGCACAAGGTTTTTGCAACAGTCCTATTGATAGTGTCCTCTATATTAAGCCTCTATATTAAGAGGACTGAAGATGAATTTTTAGTCATCATGCTATATGTTGATGACATGCTACTCACAGGCCCTCATGATGATCATATTTCAGCTTTTATAGCTAATTTATAGAGGTCTTTTGAAATGTCAAATCTTGGCCCGTTGTATTATTATTTGGGTATTGAGTATACATAGAGGCAGCGTAATGATAGCATTGTTATGCTGCAGACACAATACATAGAGGCATTGTTGAAGAGGTTCAATCTTGGAGACTACAAACTTGTTGCTACACCTATGGAACTTTAGCTAGTGGATGCCTTATCTTCTTATGTAACACTAGACTTAACATTCAGTATGGGGTCTCAGTATTGAGCAGATTTATGCATAGCCCAAGCACAAAGCATTGGCATTGTGTCAAACGGGTGTTCCGTTACCTAAAGGGCACCAAGCACTTTGGGTTGTTTTATCCCAATGGGGGTAAATCATAGCTACATGCATTTACAGACTCATACTGGGCTGGATGTTATGACACATGAGTGTCCCCAGTGTCCACGAAGTGGTTTTTGCTTTCACCTTGGTGATTCATATATATCATGGCTTAATAAGAAGCAACCCATTGTGACCACTTTGAGCTATGAAAGCTGAGTATAGGGTAGAATTTATATCTACAATTGAGTGTATTTGGCTAAGACGCCTTATTATTAGTGATTTGGGTATTGGTGAGTCCTTAGCCACTATCATCTTTATTGACAGTCAGAGCGATATGACAGTTGCGAGGAATCCAGTTTTTCATTCTCACACAATGCACATTGAGGTCCATTATCATTATGTCAGGGAGAGATGCTTCACAGGGGAAATTAGCTTGGGTTATGTGCTAACATAGGACAGCATGGCAGATTTATTTACGATGGCTCTCACGAGAGAAGTTTGAAGCTTTTGGCAAATCTTTGAATTAACTTCCCTTTCGGGATTAGTCTAGGTTCCCTCTCATAGTCCAAAGAGCCTGGCACATCTCTATACTTTTAGTGTCAGCTCACCCCTTGTTTACATCATCACTCCTAGGGGAGATTTGTAGCCATATTTGGTAGTGATGTGTGTGAACACACTAGAACCAACTGGGGTACTTTTTCTCTCTTTAGGAGGTTTTGTCCCCCATGCTAGTATACACCCATCTTAGGGTATACTTATCATCTTTGTACATCACACATTCATTATCTAACTATCATCTCATTGTGTTCTCTCTTGAGCTTCTCCACCACTCTGTGTGTGTGTGTATGTGTGAAATTCTTGCTTTTTGATTAGATTTGCCACATCATCACACCAGAACATATAAAATTCCTTTTACATTAGCTTGTTGAAGCCTTTTAAAGGACCACTTTCTACACATCTAGTATACTAATAACACTAGTATGGCCCTAAGTACATATACCAATAACATCGAGTCCTCAAATATTAAGTGGTCTCACCCATAATACCAACCCGTCAACATGGTCCAATGGCTACCTAGGCATAATGACATTCTCTCTTGCTTGAGTTAGCAACTACTAACCTAAGTTTTATGTTTGGTTACATGGTCCAATGGCTACCTAGGCATAATGACATTCTCTCTTGCTTGAGTTAGCAACTACTAACCTAAGTTTTATGTTTGATTATATAAGAAAATGAGGTTTAGACAAGAATGAAAAAGTTGTCCAGGCATCACTCAACATCTTCCCTTGGATGGTTCTTAAAGGTCAAAAGATATTTTGTGTGAACATGTGTGTGGTGGTGTGTCGATGATCAATGATTGTGTGGATTCTAACTAATTGTTGTAACGGACATGGTTGGTATTTGTGCGATACATGTTGAGCAGTGCAATGGCACTGACTAAGGTGCTGCATTGATACTAGTTTGTACATAGCATATAATCACCCACTACGATATCATACATTGTGTATGATTTTGGTTGGTCTGTGCCACACACAATGCTTTTGTTCATGCTTTGTATTTGGTTGTTTTAATTTGCTGATGTTAATTATTCAAACTATAATTATAGACATGTATGTGGTGGATTAATATCTCTTTGTCCAAGATTCTATCATGTTGGGTAGGGGGATGGTATGTAAACCCCCTTAGAAGTTCCATGTTTAAGGTTTGACTTGTGAAAAACCATTATTGCTCAATGTAAACCATCAAGGATCTTATAGCACTTGCTCTATACAGACGCTTACACATTTTGTTGACAAACAATAGAAGGCAACTAGAATGCTTGGAAAGCCTTATTTGCCTATACAAGTGCCCGAGTGTGCTCAAACAAACATGAAGTCCTAATTTCTGTAGCACATCTTCTTTCGAGGCGTGTCTTTCCCAAGTTTTGGTTTGCCATGTTACCTCTAGAAAATGTTTGGCGGTTTTGATTAACATGTCTAGAAGGCAAAGTTCAAAATTAACAAACATACAACCATGCAGTTTTACTTATAAATATCTTGAATTGATCGAACAAGCATGAATCTATAAACATACTTGGAAAGGGTGCTAGAGGCATGTCCCTATTGATGAACCGCATGCCTACGCTTATGATCGATGGAAATCTTGAAGTACCTCACAAAAAGGATAATTACAAATTGGTTAGCGCATCTGAATCTGAGTTACACGTCATTGAGTCATACAAATTTTGTGTTTGTTTGTGCAAGTGAAAAAAAACAATACATAAAGTATGGCAGGGAGTTGTCATAGTCCTTCCCAAAATTTTATAAATATAAGGGAATGTCCATTCCCCCGTTTTCTAAATAACACTCTTGGTATCGAAAGTGTACCAAAGATACACCTTCAGTGTTGAAAGTGGCCATTAGTTTATTCGAATATAAAAGAGAGAAAAATAGGAATACCTTTATCAGTTTGTGATATTGAAGTCAATGATGCGATGAGTCTCGATCGATCGTGTGATATTTTGTCAGTGTGCACGAGTTATCTTCGACCTAGTAACCAAAGCCACAATTTGCAAAAAAACATCCAAATAAAAAACAAAATTAAGATGTAGAGTCAAAGATGCTCTTGCAAAAATGGCTATCGAGGCAACTTGATCAAATAGGTGCCTAAAGAGGGCATGCTTGAGGAGCATTTCCAGAATAGGGACTTACCTTCTAATATGATCTTGCCGTTAAAATGTCTTGGTCAAGCAAAATACTCATATACTACACCAAACCATCAAGGTAGCCAATCAAAGTAAAGACTAGCGAATGAAATGGCTCTTTCTGGAGATAGAGATGGCTTTTCTTAAGGTTGTCTCATCTTTGAATGAGCAGAACCTTCAAAATTGTTTGTTTGTATAATACTTTCTGATTGGTACCTTTATAAGTTGAATGAACCAGAGAGCTCTGTTGTGTAATGATCATGATACAACCTGACATAGAAATCCTGTCTCATGAAACCCTATTATGTATATGTTTCCATCTGTTTCTAGAAAAACCCTTACAACAATAAGATATGCTAAAATTACGTAAAAGTGCCCGCAACCGAGAGCTCTCCCTTGATAAGATCAAAGGAAAGCCTTGTCGACATTAACAAAAATAGTTGTCTTTTTCAAGGAAGCAAAACCCTAACTGAAATAATTTGAGATTTACCTGAACGTGTAGAGGCCTTGTCGACATTAACAAAAATAGTTGTCTTTTTCAAGGAAGCAAAACCCTAATTGAAATAATTTGAGATTTACCTGAACGTGTAGCGGCCATGGCAAGTGAGTGCATTTTTGCATTATTTGCCCTCTCGTTTGCAATTGTTGCTCGATGGTATGTGTACGCACTCACTGCAGTTTCTTAAAGCTTGTCTCTATAATGTCCGAATGAGCTCTGCTCTAGAAATCCCTTCTTGGCTATGGTGCTAATATTCTTTGCTATAATTTTGGGGTACATAGTTGAGGTAGCTATGGTGGTGCGACGTCAGAGATGAGCCTGGATACGGGTGGGAAGGGTTGAGAGAGCATAGGGGCAAGGCTGATTGGTGGCGATGCATGTGTAAATCTTTGTCTTTTCCCATTTCGTCTTTGGGTGTGGCTATGGTGATAGCGTGTCTTAATTTGATGATCAGAAGCCTTCACGGCTTGTGGCATGGCAACCTTTCCTGTAACAACTGGATAATTCTATACTACAAATTCTTGCTTGGCTATCTATAAGTTCTGGGCTCTCTGTTATAGACAGATAATCTTTGCTTCACTTGGCTATGGCGATGATGAGCTCTACTAAGAATTCCAAGCTTTGGGGTGCTCCGTAGCAATTGGAAGGTTAGGATTTCGTGTGTGTGTGTGTGAGAGAGTAGAGCCTTCACTGCTGTGAAAGCTAAACAGATGATGAAGATTTTCGTGTGGAACAAAGAGAGGGTGGAGAGAAGACCCACCCTGCTGCATCTTGTAGTTCTAGAATGGAGAGGGAGATTGCGTTGCCTCGCCATCGCCATGAGAACACAAAGGCACCAAGCATCATACTCAAGGACCGCGAGTCACAATTTGCATGAACTAGGCGCACGCTTCACGTCTGGTTTTTTTAAGCATAGAACTGGACCACGACGATGTCAAAGCTCTCCGATTTAGCATGTTGTGACGCCGCCACAAAGGCGTCTTGCTCGATTCGCTCTGCATGGACGGAGGCCTCGGAGACCCTGATCTGGCCGTAGCGCTGCGAGAAGAAGGTGACTGAGGAGAGATGATCAGAGAGGCACTGCACTAGGGACGTGGAGCATGCTGTGATGCCGCCACAAAGGCCTCTTGCTCGATTCGCTCTACATGGACGGAGGCCTCGGAGACCCCGATTTGGTCATACGCTGCGAGAAGAAGGAGACTGAGGATCAGATATGATCACAGAGGCGCTACATGATGTGCTTATAGTTGCAGTCGTCATGGACTTGACAGAGAAAGGGATCCTAGCTCGCACTGCCTATGGACAATGCCAGAGCCTTCCGATTCAGCATGCTGTGACGCAGACATAAAGGCCTCTTGCTCGATTCGCTCTGCATGGACGGAGGATCCCAATTTGGCTGTAGCGCTGCAAGAAGAAGGAGAGTGAGGAGAGATGATCAGAGAGGCACTGCAATTATAGGGTGGAGCTTGCTGTGACGCCGCCACAAAGGCGTCTTGCTCGATTCGCTCTGCATGGACCTCGAAGACCCCGATTTGGCCATAGCGCTACGAGAAGAAGGAAACTGAGGAGAGATGATCAGAGAGGCATTGCACGACATGCTTGTAGCTGCAGTCGCCATGGACTTGACAAACGAAGAGATCCTAGCTAGCATTGACTATGGACGAAAAGCTTACGAGCTCTGGTTGTGGCGAGGAGCGCTTCTTGCTCGATTCGCTCTGCATGGATGGAGGCCTTGGAGACCCCGATTTGGCTGTAGCGCCGCGAGAAGAAGCTAGAGACTAAGGAGAGATCTTCAGAGAGGTGCTGCACGATGTGCTTATAGTTGCTGGCGCCATGGACTTATCCTCGCTCGCACCGACTATGAACGAAAAGCTTGCGAGCTCTGGTTGTGACAAGGAGTGCGTCATGACGTGCTTGTAGTTGCTGCTTGCCATGACAGACAAAGAGATCCTAGCTCACACGGCAACATGGACTTGACAGACAAAGAGATCGTAGCTCACACTTACTATGGACTATGGAGGATACAAGTCAGCCCCGTAGAGATTGGTTTGGAAAAGATTTTGACTATGACGGGGAGCTGCAAGTTAATCGGATTTTATAGCAATGATGTATATTCTCCTTTTTAACCAGGCCGCATGTGTATATTCTCCTTTTTAACTAGGGTAGCACGCTTTTTAACTAGGCCGCATGTGTATATTCTCCTTTTTAACTGGGGTAGCACGCTTTTTATACTTGCACTTTTTTATTAGCCTTTGTTTTATCACACTTGGGTAGCACACTTCTGGATGTCATGTGGTCTTCTCTCAATGCTTACTTTTGTGTAAGCATTTTGATCCTAGCTCGCACTGACTATGAACGAAAAGCTTGCGAGCTCTCAAGCTTAAGAAATTGGACATTAGCATGGCAATTGCAAAGGGAATGTTGGGCATGGCAGATGCCATGAATAAAATGGCCGACAAATGATAGATAGATGCAAGTTTAGTAGAATCGGCTACCAGAGACTACTGATTTTATATTGGGCAGCTACTTTTAATTAAGCTTTGTTGGATGTAGCATTTGGGCACTTACATTCTGATAATTCTTGAGTTTGCATTCCTTCTCTTGCTGTCCACACAAATATTTTGAATCAAAGAATTTGTTTCCTTTGTTTAAATCTATGAGTCTATTACCACGTCCATAGCAATGCTTGCATCGATACAGACATACAGGACATTATCTTGAGTTTTGAATAATTTGGTTGATGACACAAGATGAACATCAAATTAAGTTACATAGATGGATCTCCAATTTGCACAACACATCCTCAATTTGCATCAATCCAAGCAGATGACCACCCAACATCTTGCCCTGTCTATTCTCCACTCTATAGTGATGGTGCCATATGTAGACCATTGCATCACATCCATAGGATGATCAAACGATCCGTGTGCCATATGTAGGCACAAGTTTGTGGTTGCAAATCGTAAAATATCCATAGAAACACACAGATCGTACATGTTGAAGATGCTATAGCTATAAAGGAACATTGAAATCATGAGGGTAAGGTGCAGGATGCAATGAAAAAGGTACCAGAAGCATGGAGAGATGAGGAGATCATAATGTGTAAACTTTTTGGTGCTATCTTTTAAGATTGTCCTACCGAAAAAATATTTCAATTTTCTACTCTTTTAACATGCTTAGGTTCACTCAGAGCCTCCATAGTTACCATCTTCTACATATATATATGAATATAAGTCTATCTTTGCACACCTATAAGTTGACCTCTTTAAACTCTTAGCATTGGTTGTATATCATGCCCTCTATGTGCTTATAAATAATAGAGCAAATAATTGTGTCATGCAAACTGTCAAGGTAAGTATATACTAAAGGCTTCACTATTTGGGTCTAGAAATAGACTCAAGGATGTTTGTAGATTTTTTCATAAATTATGGAGCTTATATTGTTATGTATTCTAATATTTTTTCATAAATTATGGAGCTTATATTGTTATGTATTCTAATATTTTTTGAGTGCTTATCAAATAATGTGCATATTTATGCATAGTGGTAGAATTTGTCCCAAGAAAGTTCATTAAAACAAGTATCTTATATTCATGAAATTTATAAAATAAATTTTTATTTGAAAAAGATTGATATTTCTTTAAGTTATATAGACTCCTATGTCATTTTGTAAGTCAAGTTTATTTTTGTGTCACAAACAACAGCAGTTTATAAATCTATGAAGGTCACACGTGTTCTCAATCTTGAAAAAATAGCAAAATTCATGTAATTTTTAAATTTATACATGGAATTCTAGATGCGCTTTCAAAAAACTATGTTTTTAAGCCATTTTTTAGATTTAACACATTTTGGGAGGGAATCTTTTTAGGTAAGCCTTATCAGTTATCCGATTCTGCTCGTCGCAATAGTGTTTTAGGGTTTCAACAATCATAATGTGTGGAGGCAAGTATAAGTTGAAGATGTTCGAACTGTAGAGATTCAATGGGTGGAGGGTTGCTGTTGGAGTCAAGAAACCTCTTTGCTGTGAGCCTGCTCAGAGTGGAAGCTATTGTTGTTGTCACCATCAAACTGAAGAGATTCAATGGGTGGAGGGTTGCTGTTGGAGTCAAGAAACCTCTTTGCTGTGAACCTGCTGAGAGTGGAAGCTATTGTTGCTGTCAGCACAAACTGAAGAGACTGTCTCATGGAGGTGATGACCGCTGCTCTATTGTGCACCGACGATTGTGGCCCTCTTGTGGCCATAGCTGGCTCTGTTGATGCCAGCTGCTTCCTTTCGCTTCTTCCAACTTGTTTAGCATGCTATGAGAGCTTCTTCTTGAAAAATTACTACCATTGGAACTATTTTGGGAGACTGAGAATTGCAGTGCTATTTCTGACAAGTCAAATGGTATAGCTAAACACAAAAATAGGTCTCTCATGGAAATTGCACATTGTATGGTCAAAAGTTAGAAGTTATCTCATGGTTTCTGGCTAGAAACAGTCATGTGTGCAACATATGTTTTTATTTTGAGTTAATATTTTTTTTTGAAAAACAAAGCTTCTATTATCTCATGAAATCTTTATACAAAAATTAGAGTGATCTAATCACTCTCATTACCCTACTCTGCCAATCTTTGTCTTTGATTACTTGAGCATCCTCGAGCAGTTTGTTCTTCAGAATATCTCGTGGTGGCAACCCAGAGGAGAATAGGATTTGCCCTTGAAATACAGCAGTGTTCCTAGAGATCCAAATCCCCCAGCATCCAAAACCTCATGTGATCCATAGTCCATTGCATCTCTTGAGCTCCTAGGTCATACAATCCAAAGGTGACTTGGTATCTGTTGAATTTGCATCCCAATCTTTGTTGTAGAATTGCAATGAGTTGGTTCCACCATTCTTGAACAATCTTACAATAGCAGAAGGCATGCTTGTGAGTTTCTCTGCTACTCCCACATCTGCTACACTTACCATTTGTAAATCCTTTCTTTATAAGTGTAGAAGCTAGAGGCGACCTCGAGGAGGCGACCCTCTAATCAGCAGTCTCCCACAAGAACACATTGGCTTTCAAGTCTCTATTACCTTTCCAGATTGCACTAATTCTGGTGGTACACCACCACCTGTTAGTTTTTTTTGCATACCCCAAGCTTGATTACATCTGTCCTGTGTATGTTTTTTCTTTCTAAGAGAATGGTATAGAAATCTTTTATTTCTGTTGTCCACTAGTTAGCTGAGCTTTGTGGCAGTGCCCAATCCCTAAATCTATCTTGCAGGTTGAGTGTGAGTGGTACTGGCAGATTGCACACATGAGAACACAACAGATTTAGATATGGCCCAGTTGATCAGCTCAGAGTTGGATACATTCACACCTATAGGATACCCAAGGTGGCTGAGGACATGCCCAGTAGGTAGTCTTTTTCCATGCCAAACTAAAGAGTCAAAATTTTCTACAGTCAAGTTGATCAGAGTGAGTAAATTTTTGCAGGTTTAGTTTCAGACCTGTGGCAAGTGAGTAGGTCTCTAACAGCTGTAAGCATTTAGCAATGCTGACTTTAAGAAGCATGAAAGTATCATCCATAAACCCAAGCCCAGTGATTTGTTTGTTGGACACTCTCAACCCAGTGAGGGAGCCATTATCAGACATATTTTTAAGCAGGTAGAACAGAGGATGTGTTGCTACTGCAAAGAGGAGAGGGCTAAGGGAACAGCCTTGTCTTACAGACCTAGTGAGATGGACATGCTCAGTTAGCCTACCATTCAAGCATATGACAGAATATCCTCTTTTTTGCAATTCTAGGTCCAAATCCCATTTTCCTGAGCCACTGCATGTATAAAGTTCCAACTAACTGTGTCAAAAGCTTTAGCAAAATCTAGCTGTAGCATCACCATATCTTGCTTAGATAATTGAGCATACTTTATTACCATTTGCACTGTTAAAATGTTGTCATATATTGACCTGCCACCCACAAATCCTATCTGACTAGCATGAATGTGTTTCCTCAGATGAGGGTTAAGCATTAAGGCTATGGCTTTAGCCAAGATTTTGTACATAATACCAAGCATAGTAATTGGCCTCTAGTGGGCCAGAGAGCTACATAAAGTTTTCTTAGGAAGTAACTTAATAATACCTTGCTTCAATTTACTATCCATGCATTGATTGCTCCACATTTCATTTATAAATTCAGTTGTTGTGAAAGAAGCCAGTTTATTCCAGTATGAGACCATAAATTCTTTTGAAATACCATCAAGTCCTGGTGTTTTCTCATTGCCCAGTTGCAACAAAGCATAATGTAATTCCTCTTTTGTAAAACATGAATCCAATCTGATAGCAGTCTGAGCATCAATGCATGTGTTCACAACCTAAATCAAACTATTAACAGCTACATCCTGTTGTAGTGAGTTTTCTGCAATCACATTCAAAATTTTGTAGTGAGTTTTCTACAGTCACATTCAAAATTTTGCCATAGTACTATGTACATTCCTTGGCAATTTCAATGCCAGTATTAATTCATGTGCAATCCTCTCTAACAATTTGGGCTATGGTGTCCTTGCTTCTCTTCCTCTTAACCAGCTTTCGGAAAATTTCTTCAGAGGTACATGCAACATCTAAAATGTCCAGCCTCTTGGATAGAAATCTGGCCTTTTTGGCATCATTAGCATCAGCCTCCTGAAGCAGAATAGTTTAATCATGCAAACATTGTTCCTCTTCGGGGGTCAAATGTCTACTGTTGCCCACATTTCTTAGTCTGCCAAGATTATGTTTAGCCTGCATAATATCACTTCTCCCCTTGTTAGCATAATGCTTGCCACATATTCTGATGCAGGACTATATGTCCTTAACAAAGCTTTCCCACTTAATCAAGTTAGAAGCACACATACCTAGAGCAGCATCAATATTGTGGACAGAGCATAGCTTTTGAACAAAACATTATTAATAAACAAATTATTTATCATTAGAGGTCTTTTGGTCAACATACCTTCCATTGCATGAGACCAATCATATCTTGAAAAGGAAAGGAGGATGGGGAAATGGTCATACCAATGCGCCTTCAGGTGCACAAAGATTGAACAAGTAGGGGGGGAGCCAGTCATTATTCAATATGCATGAGAGCCAGGGGAACAAATTTCCCAGATGTCTAGGAGGTTGTGAGTTTGAGCCATTTGCTCCCACTTTAACTTGGGGATTTTCAACATGGTTATTAACAAAGAAGATACTGCTACTAGTGCAGCTTTTATCCCACACAATGATAGATGATTCCTTGGAAGGTAGGAATGGAATCCATCCACTCCCATAGATCAGATCTAGGCTTAGAGCTATTAAACCCATAAAAATTTCCAATGCTCAGTTTCCCAAATTCAATGTCCATTTCAATGATCAGGCATCTACCAGAAATGTGGTTATGGGCCACAGTGGGGTTTAGACTATTTTTAACTACGGTGAGAGTGCCAGAATAGCCAGCAGTGGTGCCCCCATAAAACATAGTGTAATTGTTACAGAACTGAGTCATATTATTCAAAGAGTGATGTTTTTGCCTTGAAAGCAAGCCACATCTAAATCCAAGGTCATAATTCACTTCCAAATAGCTTTTAGTTTGTTAGGGCAATTATGGCCCTTCACATTTTATAAGAGACAACCTTCATAACTACATACGAGTGTTAGTAACCTCCTTATCCATGTCGGTCATGATAACTTCTATGTTGATCCTATCAGAAGAAGCGTTATTGCTTGTAAAAGATTTTGAGCCCTCTTCATCTCTTGCATTATGCAGGGCTTCATAGCAGTTAGCATGTTAGTATAACTAGAAGAAAATACAGTTTTGGGTCTGGTCAAGGCTGTTCTATATGACACTGGAGTGAACCCATCTGAGTTTTCCCTCTGTCTAAGGATTTGTTTACCTGATTAGTTGGCCTAGAGGGAGCTCACACATATTAAATTGCTCCTAAAGTAGAGGAAGCAAGGGGATGTCTGAGAGGCTGGTTGGCCTTAACAGGGGGAGTGGGGATTGAAGAAGTCTGAGTAAGTCTCTTAACTTTCCCAAAGATTTGCTCGGCAGGGACCAAGTTTTTGCTGCCTGGGTAGCTAGGAATAAGAGTTTGGGCTTCTTTAAGGATTGGGTAGCTTTTTGTAAAGTGGCCCAAGTTCCCACAGTGATAGAGCAGGAGCTTGCCAGGTTACCCCATTTAAGATAGATTACTATTCTCATTTCTCCGCCTAGGTCAATTTCTAGGGTTTGAGGGAATTTTTCATCTATTTTCCACATGATGCAAACCTTTTTCCTATTGGGTGAGTTAATTGAAGGTGAGAAAAGCACCTTACCCAAGGATCTAGCAATCTCCTTAATGTTCCCCCATAGAAATGAGGGTAAGTCATAGAATTCCACCCACACTGGGCAGTTGTTCAACAACTCTTCTTTAATAGGTTGCCATGGGAAGACATGGACCACTTGTTGGTTTAAGAGAACAGTAGGAGATGATAAAAATATGTCTCTATCCTCTTTGAGGTGAAACAATACTTCATATAACCCTTGTCCAACAAAGAAGATTTTGTCCACAACATAGTATCGGAAGCCATTATCAATAGCCATAGCTATGTCTTTAATAATAGGTAGTTTACCTGTAAAGTAGAGCACTAATCCTCTTTTCCTTAAAATGTTCACCTTTTATTTATGGGTAGCTTGACAACTTTTTCACCTTTTATTTATGGGTTATAAGTTAATGCATCAGACAAAACCAACTTCATTTCTACTTCATCATCTCATAAGGCACAAGATTAAGCTCCTCATATCCTCTCAATAGGGGGCTGGCATCCTCATGGTCAGCAATCCTAAAGGCGAGAGGGAGCTGTCCTTTTCCTCCATCTCCATTACCAGTACCTAAAGAGTTGACCACAACAGCCATTGCATAAAGAGAGAGTAAAGGACATGTATACGCAAAAGTCACTGGAGAGATGCAGGCATAGATTGTATCCGCATTGAGCTGAGTTGCTTGAATATAACATATGTTTTGAACAAGTGCAGCCCCCCATGGCTCACTTTCACATTTTTGGTTGTCTTGCTTATGTACTTGTGCCTGAGAAAATTCGTAACAAGCTTGATGATAAGGCTGTTAAATATATTTTTGTGGGGTACAACTCATAAAGTAAAGGTTATCATCTCTATCATCTTGCTACCAAGCAGATTCTTGTGAGTAGAGATGTTGTATTTGTGGAAGATGCAATAAAGCCCTTGTTTTTGTGTAAAAAACACCAAAATGTAGCAAGACATATTCGACACTCTCCTTCCATTGTTCAATGCGGGACACATTGATGTAGAGCATTTGGGTACTCAAAGGAAGGCTAAAAATTAGCCTATACAGGTTAAAAATCAACATGTTTTTCAGCCCACATATCAGCCTATTGATGAGCTAAATGTGGATGATGCAGTTGATGATGATAGAAGGGAAATTGAGGAGTCAAAAAGTATGCCAAAATGGCTAATGCAAACACTACGTGACAGCAAATTGGCCACTCTTTTGCGTAGCAGAACATGTGCAGGTTCTTATCATGCAGGTCATGTTGACATAGGTCATAATCTTATTGTTCCCAGTTTATGTAATGAAGAGGAGCCTGTCTCCTTTGATCAAGCAAAGGGATTAGAACAATGGATGAGTGCTATGCAATCTGAATATGATGCTTTACTAAAAAATGGTACTTGGGAGTTATCTGATTTTTCTCATATGACAAGAAGACCATTAGCATATGAAATGGGTTTACAAGCTTAAAAGTAAACTGATGGTAGTGTCAGCGATACAAAGTAAGGCTTGTTATGAAGGATTATACATAAGAAAAAGGCATTGACCTTTGCACCCACATGTCGTATGACTCCCGTACAAAGTATCATTGCATTTACAGCACATAAAGGCTGGAATGTATGTCAATTGGGCATCAAAACTGCTTTTTTGAATCGATAGTTACGTGAGGAGGTCTATGTATCTCAGCCTCGTGGTTTTGTTCAGATAGGTCAGGAATCAAAAGTATGCAGATTGAAAAAAGCTTTGTATGGTCTTAAGCAAGATGCCAAAGTATGGTATAAGAAGATACATGCATACTTGGTTGCACAAGGTTTTTGCAACGGTCCTATTGATAGTGTCCTCTATATTAAGCCTCTATATTAAGAGGACTGAAGATGAATTTTTAGTCATCATGCTATATGTTGATGACATGCTACTCACAGGCCCTCATGATGATCATATTTCAGCTTTTATAGCTAATTTATAGAGGTCCTTTGAAATGTCAAATCTTGGCCCGTTGTATTATTATTTGGGTATTGAGTATACATAGCGGCAGCATAATGATAGCATTGTTATGCTGCAGACACAATACATAGAGACATTGTTGAAGAGGTTCAATCTTGGAGACTACAAACTTGTTGCTACACCTATGGAACTTTAGCTAGTGGATGCCTTATCTTCTTATGTAACACTAGACTTAACATTCAGTATGGGGTCTCAGTATTGAGCAGATTTATGCATAGCCCAAGCACAAAGCATTGGCATTGTGTCAAACGGGTGTTCCGTTACCTAAAGGGCACCAAGCACTTTGGGTTGTTTTATCCCAATGGGGGTAAATCATAGCTACATGCATTTACAGACTCATACTGGGCTGGATGTTATGACACATGAGTGTCCAGCATCCACGAAGTGGTTTTTGCTTTCACCTTGGTGATTCATATATATCATGGCTCAACAAGAAGCAACCCATTGTGACCACTTTGAGCTATGAAAGCTGAGTATAGGGTAGAATTTATAGCTACAATTGAGTGTATTTGGCTAAGACGCCTTATTATTAGTGATTTGGGTATTGGTGAGTCCTTAGCCACTATCATCTTTATTGACAGTCAGAGCGATATGACAGTTGCGAGGAATCCAGTTTTTCATTCTCACACAATGCACATTGAGGTCCATTATCATTATGTCAGGGAGAGATGCTTCACAGGGGAAATTAGCTTGGGTTATGTGCTGACATAGGACAGCATGGCAGATTTATTTATGATGGCTCTCACGAGAGAAGTTTGAAGCTTTTGGCAAATCTTTGAACTAACTTCCCTTTCAGGATTAGTCTAGGTTCCCTCTCATAGTCCAAAGAGCCTGGCACATCTCTATACTTTTAGTGTCAGCTCACCCCTTGTTTACATCATCACTCCTAGGGGAGATTTGTAGCCATATTTGGTAGTGATGTGTGTGAACACACTAGAACCAACCGGGGTACTTTTTCTCTCTTTAGGAGGTTTTGTCCCCCATGCTAGTATACACCCATCTTAGGGTATACTTATCATCTTTGTACATCACACATTCATTATCTAACTATCATCTCATTGTGTTCTCTCTTGAGCTTCTCCACCACTCTGTGTGTGTGTGTGTGTGTGTGTGAAATTCTTGCTTTTTGATTAGATTTGCCACATCATCACACCAGAACATATAGAATTCCTTTTACATTAGCTTGTTGAAGCCTTTTAAAGGACCACTTTCTACACATCTAGTATACTAATAACACTAGTATGGCCCTAAGTACATATACCAATAACATCGAGTCCTCAAATATTAAGTGGTCTCACCCACAATACCAACCCGTCAACATGGTCCAATGGCTACCTAGGCATAATGACATTCTCTCTTGCTTGAGTTAGCAACTACTAACCTAAGTTTTATGTTTGGTTACATGGTCCAATGGCTACCTAGGAATAATGACATTCTCTCTTGATTGAGTTAGCAACTACTAACCTAAGTTTTATGTTTGATTATATGAGAAAATGAGGTTTAGACAAGAATGAAAAAATTGCCCAGGCATCACTGAACATCTTCCCTTGGATGGTTCTTAAAGGTCAAAAGATATTTTGTGTGAACATGTGAGTGGTGGTGTGTCGATGATCAATGATTGTGTGGATTCTAACTAATTGTTGTAACGGACATGGTTGGTATTTGTGCGATACATGTTGAGCAGTGCAATGGCACTGACTAAGGTGTTGCATTGATACTAGTTTGTACATAGCATATAATCACCCACTACGGTATCATACATTGTGTATTATTTTGGTTGGTCTGTGCCACACACAATGCTTTTGTTCATGCTTTGTATTTGGTTGTTTTAATTAGCTGATGTTAATTATTCAAACTATAATTATAGACATGTATGTGGTGGATTAATATCTCTTTGTCCAAGATTCTATCATGTTGGATAGGGGGGATGGTATGTAAACCCCCTTAGAAGTTCCATGTTTAAGGTTTGACTTGTGAAAAACCATTATTGCTCAATGTAAACCATCAAGGATCTTATAGCACTTGCTCTATACAGACACTTACACATTTTGTTGACAAACAATAGAAGGCAACTAGAATGCTTGGAAAGCCTTATTTGCCTATACAAGTGCCCGAGTGTGCTCAAACAAACATGAAGTCCTAATTTCTGTAGCACATCTTCTTTCGAGGCGTGTCTTTCCCAAGTTTTGGTTTGCCATGTTACCTCTAGAAAATGTTTGGCGGTTTTGATTAACATGTCTAGAAGGCAAAGTTCAAAATTAACAAACATACAACCATGCAGTTTTACTTATAAATATCTTGAATTGATCGAACAAGCATGAATCTATAAACATACTTGGAAAGGGTGCTAGAGGCATGTCCCTATTGATGAACCGCATGCCTACGCTTATGATCGATGGAAATCTTGAAGTACCTCACAAAAAGGATAATTACAAATTGGTTAGCGCATCTGAATCTGAGTTACACGTCATTGAGTCATACAAATTTTGTGTTTGTTTGTGCAAGTGAAAAAAAACAATACATAAAGTATGGCAGGGAGTTGTCATAGTCCTTCCCAAAATTTTATAAATATAAGGGAATGTCCATTCCCCCGTTTTCTAAATAACACTCTTGGTATCGAAAGTGTACCAAAGATACACCTTCATCAGTGTTGAAAGTGGCCATTAGTTTATTTGAATATAAAAGAGAGAAAAATAGGAATACCTTTATCAGTTTGTGATATTGAAGTCCATGATGCGATGAGTCTCGATCGATCGTGTGATATTTTTTCACGATCACTAATTAATGTACGGCTATAAACATTGTCAGTGTGCACGAGTTATCTTCGACCTAGTAACCAAAGCCATAATTTGCAAAAAAACATCCAAATCAAAAACAAAATTAAGATGTAGAGTCAAAGATGCTCTTGCAAGAATGGCTATCGAGGCAACTTGATCAAATAGGTGCCTAAAGAGGGCATGCTTGAGGAGCATTTCCAGAATAGGGACTTACCTTCTAATATGATCTTGCCATTAAAATGTCTTGGTCAAGCAAGATACTCATATACTACACCAAACCATCAAGGTAGCCAATCAAAGTAAAGACTAGCGAATGAAATGGCTCTTTCTGGAGATAGAGATGGCTTTTCTTAAGGTTGTCTCATCTTTGAATGAGCAGAACCTTCAAAATTGGTTGTTTGTATAATACTTTCTGATTGGTACCTTTATAAGTTGAATGAACCAGAGAGCTCTGTTGTGTAATGATCATGAAACAACCTGACATAGAAATCCTGTCTCATGAAACCCTATTATGTATATGTTTCCATCTGTTTCTAGAAAACCCTTACAACAACAAGATATGCTAAAATTACGTAAAAGTGCCCGCAACCGAGAGCTTTCCTTTGATAAGATCAAAGGAAAGCCTTGTCGACATTAACAAAAATAGTTGTCTTTTCCAAAGAAGCAAAACCCTAACTGAACGTGTAGAGGCCTTGTCGACATTAACAAAAATAGTTGTCTTTTCCAAAGAAGCAAAACCCTAACTGAAATAATTTGAGATTTACCTGAACGTGTAGAGGCCATGGCAAGTGAGTGCATTTTTGCATTATTTGCCCTCTCGTTTGCAATTGCTGCTCGATGGTATGGGTACACACTCACTGCAGTTTCTTAAAGCTTGTCTCTATAATGTCCGAATGAGCTCTGCTCTAGAAATCCCTTCTTGGCTATGGTGCTAATATTCTTTGCTATAATTTTGGGGTACATAGTTGAGGTAGCTATGGTGGTGCGACGTCAGAGATGAGCCTGGATACGGGTGGGAAGGGTTGAGAGAGCATAGGGGCAAGGCTGATTGGTGGCGATGCATGTGTAAATCTTTGTCTTTTCCCATTTCGTCTTTGGGTGTGGCTATGGTGATAGCGTGTCTTAATTTGATGATCAGAAGCCTTCACGGCTTGTGGCATGGCAACCTTTCCTGTAACAACTGGATAATTCTATACTACAAATTCTTGCTTGGCTATCTATAAGTTCTGGGCTCTCTGTTATAGACAGATAATCTTTGCTTCACTTGGCTATGGCGATGATGAGCTCTACTAAGAATTCCAAGCTTTGGGGTGCTCCGTAGCAATTGGAAGGTTAGGATTTCATGTGTGTGTGTGTGAGAGAGTAGAGCCTTCACTGCTGTGAAAGCTAAATAGATGATAAAGATTTTCGTGTGGAACAAAGAGAGGGTGGAGAGAAGACCCACCCTGCTGCATCTTGTAGTTCTAGAATGGAGAGGGAGATTGTGTTGCCTCGCCATCGCCATGAGAACACAAAGGCACCAAGCATCATACTCAAGGAGCGCGAGTCACAATTTGCATGAACTAGGCGCACGCTTCACGTCTGGTTTTTTTAAGCATAGAACTGGACCACAACGATGTCAAAGCTCTAATGTGTGGAGGCAGGTATAAGTTGAAGATGTTCGAACTGTAGAGATTCAATGGGTGGAGGGTTGCTGTTGGAGTCAAGAAACCTCTTTGCTGTGAACCTGCTCAGAGTGGAAGCTATTGTTGTTGTCACCATCAAACTGAAGAGATTCAATGGGTGGAGGGTTGCTGTTGGAGTCAAGAAACCTCTTTGCTGTGAACCTGCTGAGAGTGGAAGCTATTGTTGCTATCAGCACAAACTGAAGAGACTGTCTCATGGAGGTGATGACCGCTGCTCTATTGTGCACCGACGATTGTGGCCCTCTTGTGGCCATAGCTGGCTCTGTTGATGCCAGCTGCTTCCTTTCGCTTCTTCCAACTTGTTTAGCATGCTATGAGAGCTTCTTCTTGAAAAATTACTACCATTGGAACTATTTTGGGAGACTGAGAATTGCAGTGCTATTTTTGACAAGTCAAATGGTATAGCTAAACACAAAAATAGGTCTCTCATGGAAATTGCACATTGTATGGTCAAAATTTAGAAGTTATCTCATGGTTTTTGGCTAGAAACAGTCATGTGTGCAACATATGTTTTTATTTTGAGTTAATATTTTTTTTTGAAAAACAAAGCTTCTATTATCTCATGAAATCTTTATACAAAAATTAGAGTGATCTAATCACTCTCATTACCCTACTCTGCCAATCTTTGTCTTTGATTACTTGAGCATCCTCGAGCAGTTTGTTCTTCAGAATATCTCGTGGTGGCAACCCAGAGGAGAATAGGATTTGCCCTTGAAATACAGCAGTGTTCCTAGAGATCCAAATCCCCCAGCATCCAAAACCTCATGTGATCCATAGTCCATTGCATCTCTTGAGCTCGTAGGTCATACAATCCAAAGGTGACTTGGTATCTGTTGAATTTGCATCCCAATCTTTGTTGTAGAATCGCAATGAGTTGGTTCCACCATTCTTGAACAATCTTACAATAGCAGAAGGCATGCTTGTGAGTTTCTCTGCTACTCCCACATCTGCTACACTTACCATTTGTAAATCCTTTCTTTATAAGTGTAGAAGCTAGAGGCGACCTCGAGGAGGCGACCCTCTAATCAGCAGTCTCCCACAAGAACACATTGGCTTTCAAGTCTCTATTACCTTTCCAGATTGCACTAATTCTGGTACACCACCACCTGTTAGTTTTTTTTGCATACCCCAAGCTTGATTACATCTGTCCTGTGTATGTTTTTTCTTTCTAAGAGAATGGTATAGAAATCTTTTATTTCTGTTGTCCACTAGTTAGCTGAGCTTTGTGGCAGTGCCCAATCCCTAAATCTATCTTGCAGGTTGAGTGTGAGTGGTATTGGCAGATTCCACACATGAGAACACAACAGATTTAGATATGGCCCAGTTGATCAGCTCAGAGTTTAGTACATTCACACCTATAGGATACCCAAGGTGGCTGAGGACATGCCCAGTAGGTAGTCTTTTTCCATGCCAAACTAAAGAGTCAAAATTTTCTACAGTCAAGTTGATCAGAGTGAGTAAATTTTTGCAGGTTTAGTTTCAGACCTGCGGGGGCAAGTGAGTAGTAGGTCTCTAACAGCTGTAAGCATTTAGCAATGCTAACTTTAAGAAGCATGAAAGTATCATCCACAAACCCAAGCCCAGTGATTTGTTTGTTGGACACTCTCAACCCAGTGAGGGAGCCATTATCAGACATATTTTTAAGCAGGTAGAACAGAGGATGTGTTGCTACTGCAAAGAGGAGAGGGCTAAGGGAACAGCCTTGTCTTACAGACCTAGTGAGATGGACATGCTCAGTTAGCCTACCATTCAAGCATATGACAGAATATCCTCCTTTTTGCAATTCTAGGTCCAAATCCCATTTTCCTGAGCCACTGCATGTATAAAGTTCCAACTAACTGTGTCAAAAGCTTTAGCAAAATCTAGCTGTAGCATCACCATATCTTGCTTAGATAATTGAGCATACTTTATTACCATTTGCACTGTTAAAATGTTGTCATATATTGACCTGCCACCCACAAATCCTATCTGACTAGCATGAATGTGTTTCCTCAGATGAGGGTTAAGCATTAAGGCTATGGCTTTAGCCAAGATTTTGTACATAATACCAAGAATATTAATTGGCCTCTAGTGGGCCAGAGAGCTACATAAAGTTTGCTTAGGAAGTAACTTAATAATACCTTGCTTCAATTTACTATCCATGCATTGATTGCTCCACATTTCATTTATAAATTCAGTTGTTGTGAAAGAAGCCAGTTTATTCCAGTATGAGACCATAAATTCTTTTGAAATACCATCAAGTCCTAGTGTTTTCTCATTGCCCAGTTGCAACAAAGCATAATGTAATTCCTCTTTTGTAAAACATGAATCCAATCTGATAGCAGTCTGAGCATCAATGCATGTGTTCACAACCTGAATCAAACTATTAACAGCTACATCTTGTTGTAGTGAGTTTTCTGCAATCACATTCAAAATTTTGTAGTGAGTTTTCTACAGTCACATTCAAAATTTTGCCATAGTACTATGTACATTCCTTGGCAATTTCAATGCCAGTATTAATTCATGTGCAATCCTCTCTAACAATTTGGGCTATGGTGTCCTTGCTTCTCTTCCTCTTAACCAGCTTTCGGAAAATTTCTTCAGAGGTACATGCAACATCTAAAATGTCCAGCCTCTTGGATAGAAATCTGGCCTTTTTGGCATCATTAGCATCAGCCTCCTGAAGCAGAATAGTTTAATCATGCAAACATTGTTCCTCTTCGGGGGTCAAATGTCTACTGTTGCCCACATTTCTTAGTCTGCCAAGATTATGTTTAGCCTGCATAATATCACTTCTCCCCTTGTTAGCATAATGCTTGCCACATATTCTGATGCAGGACTGTATGTCCTTAACAAAGCTTTCCCACTTAATCAAGTTAGAAGCACACATACCTAGAGCAGCATCAATATTGTGGACAGAGCATAGCTTTTGAACAAAACATTATTAATAAACAAATTATTTATCATTAGAGGTCTTTTGGTCAACATACCTTCCATTGCATGAGACCAATCATATCTTGAAAAGGAAAGGAGGATGGGGAAATGGTCATACCAATGCGCCTTCAGGTGCACAAAGATTGAACAAGTAGGGGGGGGAGCCAGTCATTATTCAATATGCATGAGAGCCAGGGGAACAAATTTCCCAGATGTCTAGGAGGTTGTGAGTTTGAGCCATTTGCTCCCACTTTAACTTGGGGATTTTCAACATGGTTATTAACAAAGAAGATACTGCTACTAGTGCAGCTTTTATCCCACACAATGATAGATGATTCCTTGGAAGGTAGGAATGGAATCCATCCACTCCCATAGATCAGATCTAGGCTTAGAGCTATTAAACCCATAAAAATTTCCAATGCTCAGTTTCCCAAATTCAATGTCCATTTCAATGATCAGGCATCTACCAGAAATGTGGTTATGGGCCACAGTGGGGTTTAGACTATTTTTAACTACGGTGAGAGTGCCAGAATAGCCAGCAGTGGTGCCCCCATAAAACATAGTGTAATTGTTACAGAACTAAGTCATATTATTCAAAGAGTGATGTTTTTGCCTTGAAAGCAAGCCACATCTAAATCCAAGGTCATAATTCACTTCCAAATAGCTTTTAGTTTGTTAGGGCAATTATGGCCCTTCACATTTTATAAGAGACAACCTTCATAACTACATACGAGTGTTAGTAACCTCCTTATCCATGTCGGTCATGACAACTTCTATGTTGATCCTATCAGAAGAAGCGTTATTGCTTGTAAAAGATTTTGAGCCCTCTTCATCTCTTGCATTATACAGGGCTTCATAGCAGTTAGCATGTTAGTATAACTAGAAGAAAATACAGTTTTGGGTCTGGTCAAGGCTGTTCTATATGACACTGGAGTGAACCCATCTGAGTTTTCCCTCTGTCTAAGGATTTGTTTACCTGATTAGTTGGCCTAGAGGGAGCTCACACATATTAAATTGCTCCTAAAGTAGAGGAAGCAAGGGGATGTCTGAGAGGCTGGTTGGCCTTAACAGGGGGAGTGGGGATTGAAGAAGTCTGAGTAAGTCTCTTAGCTTTCCCAAAGATTTGCTCGGCAGGGACCAAGTTTTTGCTGCCTGGGTAGCTAGGAATAAGAGTTTGGGCTTCTTTAAGGATTGGGTAGCTTTTTGTAAAGTGGCCCAAGTTCCCACAGTGATAGAGCAGGAGCCTGCCAGGTTACCCCATTTAAGATAGATTACTATTCTCATTTCTCCGCCTAGGTCAATTTCTAGGGTTTGAGGGAATTTTTCATCTATTTTCCACATGATGCAAACCTTTTTCCTATTGGGTGAGTTAATTGAAGGTGAGAAAAGCACCTTACCCAAGGATCTAGCAATCTCCTTAATGTTCCCCCATAGAAATGAGGGTAAGTCATAGAATTCCACCCACACTGGGCAGTTGTTCAACAACTCTTCTTTAATAGGTTGCCATGGGAAGACATGGACCACTTGTTGGTTTAAGAGAACAGTAGGAGATGATAAAAATATGTCTCTATCCTCTTTGAGGTGAAACAATACTTCATATAACCCTTGTCCAACAAAGAAGATTTTGTCCACAACATAGTATCGGAAGCCATTATCAATAGCCATAGCTATGTCTTTAATAATAGGTAGTTTACCTGTAAAGTAGAGCACTAATCCTCTTTTCCTTAAAATGTTCACCTTTTATTTATGGGTAGCTTGACAACTTTTTCACCTTTTATTTATGGGTTATAAGTTAATGCATCAGACAAAACCAACTTCATTTCTACTTCATCATCTCATAAGGCACAAGATTAAGCTCCTCATATCCTCTCAATAGGGGGCTGGCATCCTTATGGTCAGCAATCCTAAAGGCGAGAGAGAGCTGTCCTTTTCCTCCATCTCCATTACCAATACCTAAAGAATTGACCACAGCAGCCATTGCATAAAGAGAGAGTAAAGGACATGTATACGCAAAAGTCACTGGAGAGATGCAGGCATAGATTGTATCCGCATTGAGCTGAGTTGCTTGAATATAACATATGTTTTGAACAAGTGCAGCCCCCCATGGCTCACTTTCACATTTTTGGTTGTCTTGCTTATGTACTTGTGCCTGAGAAAATTCGTAACAAGCTTGATGATAAGGCTGTTAAATGTATTTTTGTGGGGTACAACTCATAAAGTAAAGGTTATCATCTCTATCATCTTGCTACCAAGCAGATTCTTGTGAGTAGAGTTGTTGTATTTGTGGAAGATGCAATTCAGCCCTTGTTTTTGTGTAAAAAACACCAAAATGTAGCAAGACATATTCGACACTCTCCTTCCATTGTTCAATGCGGGACACATTGATGTAGAGCATTTGGGTACTCAAAGGAAGGCTAAAAATTAGCCTATACAGGTTAAAAATCAACATGTTTCTTAGCCCACATATCAGCCTATTGATGAGCTAAATGTGGATGATGCAGTTGATGATGATAGAAGGGAAATTGAGGAGTCAAAAAGTATGCCAAAATGGCTAATGCAAACACTACGTGACAGCAAATTGGCCACTCTTTTGCGTAGCAGAACATGTGCAGGTTCTTATCATGCAGGTCATGTTGACATAGGTCATAATCTTATTGTTCCCAGTTTATGTAATGAAGAGGAGCCTGTCTCCTTTGATCAAGCAAAGGGATTAGAACAATGGATGAGTGCTATGCAATCTGAATATGATGCTTTACTAAAAAATGGTACTTGGGAGTTATCTGATTTGTCTCATATGACAAGAAGACCATTAGCATATGAAATGGGTTTACAAGCTTAAAAGTAAACTGATGGTAGTGTCAGCGATACAAAGCAAGGCTTGTTATGAAGGATTATACATAAGAAAAAGGCATTGACCTTTGCACCCACATGTCGTATGACTCCCGTACAAAGTATCATTGCATTTACAGCACATAAAGGCTGGAATGTATGTCAATTGGACATCAAAACTGCTTTTTTGAATCGATAGTTACGTGAGGAGGTCTATGTATCTCAGCCTCGTGGTTTTGTTCAGATAGGTCAGGAATCAAAAGTATGCAGATTGAAAAAAGCTTTGTATGGTCTTAAGCAAGATGCCAAAGTATGGTATAAAAAGATACATGCATACTTGGTTGCACAAGGTTTTTGCAACAGTCCTATTGATAGTGTCCTCTATATTAAGCCTCTATATTAAGAGGACTGAAGATGAATTTTTAGTCATCATGCTATATGTTGATGACATGCTACTCACAGGCCCTCATGATGATCATATTTCAGCTTTTATAGCTAATTTATAGAGGTCTTTTGAAATGTCAAATCTTGGCCCGTTGTATTATTATTTGGGTATTGAGTATACATAGAGGCAACGTAATGATAGCATTGTTATGCTGCAGACACAATACATAGAGACATTGTTGAAGAGGTTCAATCTTGGAGACTACAAACTTGTTGCTACACCTATGGAACTTTAGCTAGTGGATGCCTTATCTTCTTATGTAACACTAGACTTAACATTCAGTATGGGGTCTCAGTATTGAGCAGATTTATGCATAGCCCAAGCACAAAGCATTGGCATTGTGTCAAATTGTGACCACTTTGAGCTATGAAAGCTGAGTATAGGGTAGAATTTATAGCTACAATTGAGTGTATTTGGCTAAGACGCCTTATTATTAGTGATTTGGGTATTGGTGAGTCCTTAGCCACTATCATCTTTATTGACAGTCAGAGCGATATGACAGTTACGAGGAATCCAGTTTTTCATTCTCACACAATGCACATTGAGGTCCATTATCATTATGTCAGGGAGAGATGCTTCACAGGGGAAATTAGCTTGGGTTATGTGCTAACATAGGATAGCATGGTTACCTTCTTCGCATTCTCCCATAAATCTTTCAATGCATCAAGTAACTCTAGTTCAATATTCACATAACACATTTGATCCGGTAAAAGCTCAAGAAAGGTATGCATGTTCCATAAACCATCTCTTGATGTCTACGACCCATCCCGATAAGAGAATTTTGCTTTTCTTAGTTTTCTGTAGTTTGGAGCTCTCCTCCCAAGAAAGTTTAGGTAATCTGTACCCATCCAAATTGTGAGCCTTTGTGACATGTTTATAAGTTCTCTCCAATGTAAGCATCTCAAGTGGCCTATGTCCTGTCTCCCAAAGCATGATGGCATAGGGGGTGGTTACCTTAACCCCAAGGTGCCGACATACAAACATCTTTTGTACCTTTTTAATTTCCTTCCATATGTAGATTTGGATACACTTCAAGCAGGTAAAGCAGGACATCACCACTTTGCGTACTCCCAGTGGATGCATGAGATCATTGAAGGGAGCCTTTACAACCACTAAGAAAAGAGGCGTTGAGCAACTATATGGGTTGAAGTCCCACGATTGGCACAAGATGCTCCAAGTAAGTGTTTTCCAAGTCTTGTAAGTTGAAATTAAATTTTGTAATGCCATAAACCATACGTACATGTGCTCTTATGTGCGCAGTTCATACTACCTACTAGCATCGACCATTGGGCAAATAAGAGTTTGAAAATATGTATTTATAAGATGGGCGAGCTTGTGAGGTATGTAAAACACATGTCAGATCACCCTTCATTATACCTTGCAAAATGAACGTGCATGAGGTATAACATACTATTCATTTATTTTTCAGATATGTTAGTTCCAAAGCAATTGATCCAGCCACGTTGGATGATGTGCGTGTTATGGCAGTGGAGGTGGTTTGTTTGGTAGAGGAGACTTTTTCGCGAACCATTCTCACAAGTCAACTACATCTTATTGTGCATTTAGTGGACGAAATTGCTTTATGTGGCACTGTGCATGCACGTTGGATGTTCTTCCTAGAGCGCTTCATGAAGACCTTAAAAGACTTTGTGAGGCAAAGTGCAAGGCCCGAAGGAAGCATGGCCGAGGGTTCGTTGATACAAGAGTCTCTTGTATATATTTCAGAATTTCTTGGTCAGGTGGACAGCTCTTTGCCATGACTATGGAGCAATGAAGAGGACTTGAGGATGACCTCTATTGTGCCTCAAGGAAAAGGACAGAGTAAAGTAATTGACAGAACATTGATTGATGATCTCAATTTCACTTGCATCCTTAATAGTGATGTGATGAGCAGATGGGTTACAAGATATGAGGATGCAAAGACAAAAAGGCAAGCAGAAAGAGCTCTCTTTCGGAGGCAACATGGCTCTCATAAGGCGTACCTAAGTATCTAGCAACACTTTCGAATGATATCCATGTTGATTGGTTGCATGAGGAAATGGAGAGAGCAGAAAGTGACGAGGGGCTGCATATCACGACGGAAGAATGGGAGTATGCACGAGGATGCATGTTAAAGGTACATAGAACTAATGTTTTGCATTAGTTGTAAGTGATTTGCTTTTAATATTTATTCACATTGCTTACACAAATATTGCTTCTATTTGTTAGTGAAGGCAAGCATTTTCGAACACAAAGAATTGATAAAAAAAGGAATACACAAGATTGCGGTGTCATTAGTAGCTTTGAGGGAGCTAATGGAAAAATGGATGATTATTGTGGTACAATCCAAGACATATTTAGGCTTGACTTTCGTCGCTTCTTTGTGTATGTTTTGGATGTCAAATGGCAAATGAACGTGGTGGAAAAAGGGCCTAATGCAACGATAAAACGCCATGCAAGTGGCTATGTAACTATTGACTCTACAAAGTTTTGGCAAACAAAGAAAGATAGGCTCGTATTGCCACAAAAATGTGAGCAAGTATGCATTTTTTTACTAATGTGTTTCATGTACATATATATCTAAGCTCGCGTACCCCTTGACTTTTGATATGCTAATTAATTACTGCAATATGTGTATTTGAGTAGGTTATCTATTATCCAATGGTGCATGACATTAAATGGTGGTACGTCATCCCTATTGCACCACGTTCCAAAGTGATGTATAATACATTCACTGATATGGAGCATATGGAGGATGTAACAAGCCGCAAATGAGGATGATGTCGAACATGCCAATGAAGATGTTGTGATCGATGATCAAGAAATAAGAGATGATCATGATAATGAGGATGAGCGTGCCATTTCTCATGATCATGAGAATGACCCTACCATAGAGGATGATAGTGATGTTGATGAGGATGATCAGGACATCGATACCATTATCAATGGATAGAATATCGATAGTGGAATAAATTTAATCGTAGCCTTACAAATTGATCAAATGGATATTGATGTTGATCATTTGGCAAGGATGGATCTTATTGAAGATGAGATGGAACCCTAACCAATCCATCACTGTATCATTCTAAATTGATGACATTTCTATTGTATATGTTGTCTTTTAATTATCTCATGATTTATTTTTGAATATATTTCATTGTTGTAAATGCATGTAGTGGGATTGTGTAATGATATATACTGTAATGTACTATGAGATGGTTTAAAGAAAATAGTTTTTAATTTTGTAAAGAAATTTAGTTTTTTTTAATAAAGCATGTATTGATGCGTGTATTGATGCGTGTATAATTGCGTGTATATACACGCGCTTATACACGCGTTTCTAAAACCAGTATACACGCGAATTTAGATGCCAATATACACGCGTTGTTAGACGCATTACTTAAAGTTCAATACATGCAAATTTAGGAGTGGTTGCAAGATGAGGTTATCTAGTTTCATGTAGTGGGCGCCCTTGGCTTTAGCTGGAAAACAGGCATTTTTTCAAGAAGAATAGCCAATCTCTCATAGTTAGCCAAGGAGTTTCACTTCAAGGTCTTCTAATGAAACATCATATGCAAAGTTGGGCACCTAAAACTATAATCTGATCGAATATCCAATAATTACAAATCCCCTTTTCTTTGGGAACCAAGTTTGTATACAGGCCTTGTCGTAGGTTTAGACAGATACAGTGAATGTGAGTAAATTACGTATAACTTCTACATTATTACTCATATGATGTTCCCACTTTGCATATCACAAATACAAATAACATAGAGCTTAACTTGATTTATCGAGTAATTTTTGATGTGTTCTACTATTTTCTATATTATTTAAAATGTATTAAAATTATTAAAAAACATACTATTTTATCCTCCCACCACATCTACCATTTAAAGTACTCAAATTGTATGGATCTAGTGATGATTAGATTGGGAAAGATTAGTATAATGTGGATATAAGGTAAAATTACAAATCTAACGGTTGGATTTTTGTAGATTTACTTTGGAAAATTTATTATGACTGTTAGAGACCCATTAAATCAATAGTAATTTAATTCTAGAAAATTAAATATTGAATCTTTCAATCTAAAAACTCAAGGGATCAATACTCTTGTTGCCATGAATTTATTAAAAAAAAATTGGCTTGATTTGAGTATGGGAAGGTCCATTTTCAATCCTCCCAAGTGAAAATTCCCATATTGTATCCACTCTCCCCTTTTCAAGTCTAAAAACAATCCTAGTTAGGTTTGGAAATCTAGGCTTGGTAAACTTCACAGCTTAGGTTTCATTCCATGTGTGAGGCTTGGGTAGGCACAAATCTTATATATGCATGCCACTTTATGTCAACATGAGCATCGAGAGGATCCACATAAGCAGCTTGCCACCTCAGCTTGCCACCTCCACCCTCCGTGTCAACATGGTCAACCTAGTTGACTCCACACCTCATCATCCTAGTCATCATTAATGCCACATCATCTTGCCACCTTTGCATGCCACCTCGCACTTGGTGACATGGCATGCCACATCATGGAATTGCCACATCAACCATAATAGTGCTACATGTCAAGAGAATGCCACGTGTCATGCACGCATGTGACACATGGCACCTCCTTCCCACCCCCCCTCTTTTTTAAAAACATATTTTTGAAAAAGTTAATTTAGTAATTTAGAGAAATAGAATATAAAATTTTAAATAATAAAATATATGTAACTTATTAAATAAAAGAATTTAAAATCACTAATTTTAAAGGATTATATTTTGGGATTAGACCAATAATATTATTATTAAAGATCATATTATTAATTTAAAAAAAATAAATTTTTTAATTTAATATTTCTTGAAATTTTTTTATGTAGAATAAACCTTTGAATAAAATTTTAAAAAAATACTTTATTAAAAAAAATTAATTATATAATTATAAAATAAAAGATTTTTTTAAAGATATATTTATATATCTAGTAATGATAAATATTTAGACTTGTTAATAAATATTATTAATAATATTGATTTTTAAGTGGATAATAGTTTATCTTTAATTATCTTTATGTTTATCTTAGTTATCCAATCAATCTTAGATAGGAAATCCAATGAGATTTGAAGTGGATAACCTATTTTTCCTATATAATCACACATCTCTAGTACTATCCCACACTTATCTCTAGTACTATCCCATCATTGAGCCTTTATAATATTTTCTCTCTTAGCTTCCTTGAGAATGGGTTCTCAAAGTCGTAGGAGTCGGAAACGTGATAGAACTAGACTCCCCCCCGTCCACCAAGTTCAAGAGGAGGAGAGGAGAAGGGTAGCTCGTGAGAGAAAGAGAGAGTGGAGAGCACGTCAACGAGCAACACCTTCCGTTGGCGATGATCCAAGCCTTGCTCCTCCTCTTCCAGTTCCTCTCCCTTCGCCCTCTTCCCCCCCACTACCCCTTAGTTTAGATAATCCACATGAACCCGCCCTTCTTGAGTCCTCTCTTCTACAAGAACCCACCCCCCTCCTTTGGGCACCCTTCGTGTGGATAGGAAAGAACTATCAAAGTCAGGGGCACATCGTCGTGCCCATGCAATCTTCCATTCCTATTTCAAAGACCTCACATCTTCATCACAAGCATGTGTGCTTGATGCTTTGATTGATCTGCCCAACATGGCCAACTGCAGGGCGCTTTCCGACATTGGAGGTCGAAGAGAGAGGAGAGCTGGCATGACGGTGCTACAAAGTGTTCGTCATTCCTATATAGTTAACAAGAAGAGGAACTCTGCGGATGCTTTGGCTGCTCGACGGGCTATTGTGGCAGCCATAAGTAGCTCCCAAATGAAGGGTAAGGTTAGTGCCACATCTCGCATCCTTTCCATAGCACCACACGCACTTAGAGTTGGGTCTATTAGACGACAAAGTTTAGATGCCAATGAGGTTGGTGCTTTGTGGTCGTGTAGCTAGGCATGATCGCCTACTAGATGAAACCACTAGAACCTTGATAGAAAGTTTTTGGGAGGAGAATTGTCGTGCCTCGCCAGTTTTCAAGAAAGCTTTGCGTAAGAGAGTGACAAGAGGAGTGTTCATTGAGCACGATGCTTGCTTTCTTGAAATGACCCAAACTGAGTTGTATTCTCAGTTTGTGGCTTCGTATCCAGAGCTTAAAATTGGGCAAAGGTCATTTGAGGGGTGTAAGCCTTGGTTTGTGAGGTACTCACGTCAGCGTGACACATGTTGTTGTCGCTACCATGTTAAGTTCAAACTTTTTTATGATGTGTTCCGTTCTCTTAGTGGGCATAGAGAGTTGCCTTGTAGTCCACGTGATTTCATCCACTCTCTTTTGTGTGCATGCACAGAGGATGCCCAGTTCCATAGGATGCCTTGTGTGGAGAGCAATTCCACATCATGTGGTTCACTTGCACATCTACAGATGGTAGATCTTGATGCAAGTGACCAAGAGATAGTGGCTTGGCAACGTTATGAGTATGTGACACACCAGCTCCAGAGTGGTGGACAGTCCAAGAAGTTGCAGCTCGTGGACAAACATACACCACGTTGTCACTTCACAGCCACATTTAGGGAGCAAATCTACCCCTACATACGGCACAGTCATTGTGCCAAGTGGCAGGATCGTCAGTTCTGAGCATGCCTAGCAGAGTTTCCTATTGGTGTGGTCGTCTTTGTGATTGATTTTGCAGAGAACTACACTTTCACACCTTTTCAAGAGATACAATCTGAGTATTACTTCTCAGAGCAGGTAATGGTTATATTTTGTAATATTTGTTTTATGTTTGAGCTACATTACTTATTTGATTTTTTGTGTCCTAAACGTATGTATTGCTTACCTCACCAGGTTGCTATTATGGTCCACATTAGCTATCGACATGCAGAGGCTCATGTAGATGGGATAGCGAGTACCCTCGAGACCCGTGTCATTATTCGAGAGTATCATTTCTATATCAGTGATGATCGTTCACATGATGCACATTTTGTGCAACACTATTTTCGTCTCCATAATGATTTTTTAGGAGATTGTGGGATCAGACGTGTCCAGCAATGGGTTTGGTCGGATGGTTGTGGCACACAGTTCAAGTCATCACGACAATTCTATTGGCTCTACAAGTAGTACTTATGGTTTTCCTACATTTACAATTAAACTAAATTCACTAGAACATCTTAAAGAAAACAATAACTAAGACTATCTTTTATGGATTTATAGGTGGCATGTGTAGTCTAGTATCCCAGTGATTTGGTCATTCTTTGAGACTGGTCACGGGAAGGGAGAGCATGATGGTGCGGGCGCGTGTGTGAAACGTGCCTTGAGGCGTCATCAGCTGCATGCTCAACGGTTCAGAGATGCGGGCCACGTAGTCGAGTGGTGCTCCCAACGTTTGTGTGGGAGTGCAGCATCATCGTACCCCAAACGTGATGCTCGGATTGTCAGAAGATTTTTTTGGCATGTGGATGGTGGCATGATTGACCGTAGAGCCTCCCATGATTGTGACACAGTACCTGGCACCTTGGACTTACATTCCATCAGGAGCACGTGCATGGCGGCCCCCACGATTTACACACGACGGTTTGCATGCTTCTGTGGAGCATGTATGGATGGCAATTGGTCACATTGTGCCTCGAGAGGATGGGCAGATGCATGGATACAGACATTCCTCTCCCCCGAGCATCCTTCACATCCAGTACTGTCTGATGAGCACACAGGTCTTGCGTTCATGGTCAGTTATGATGACCTGACAGATTTGCTACAGGAGGGTGATGTATTTGCTGTTATTGCCAGTGAGGGAAATAGCGAGGGAGTAGACTACTATCTGATGAGTTGCACTAGGCCAAAGTGCATCCTTGACCAGGATACAGTGGATGATCATGGGTTTTCTTATGACGCCCATAGCATGATTGTGGCAGGCCCATTCTACCAGCAGATTATTCGACTTCATCGGGGGAGTCTTGAGTTCCAGCAGTGGAAGTGGGAGTTAGAGGCATTTCAGTTCTCTCATCTAGTGGTTGCTACCAGGCTCACTCTTGTTCGAGTACAGAGCCGAAAACACAGTTCTCACCCTCGTTTTCGGCTTCGAGTGGATGAGAGTATTCTAGAGCAGTTGAGAGCTAGAGAGGGTGCTGCTGACTAGATCTCTATCTTGATAGTGACTAAACTCAGACTAGCTGGGTTAGCTCACTTACATTGTACTTAGATTTTTGGACAGTGACTAACCTCAGACTAGCTGGGGTAGCTCATTTTCATTCTGATGTACTTATTTGATGTTTATATCATTATGAGTTTTTTCATTATTGAGTATCATTACATTTTAGTTGATGTTCTTGATTTTATTTTATTTTTTAACACTTTGGCTATCATCACATGCTTGCAAAGTTTGGTCACCATCGGAGCATGTTTGGGTACGATGATATGGGGAAGGCCCAATTTTCCATGGCCTCTTAAGCACCAAGAGACTTCAAAAACCCGCACTGGGCGCTAATTACCAATCCAAACATGCTCTGATTGTGACCAAACTTTGCAAGCATGTGGGGGTGGGTCCCCCCCCATGCTTGCAAAGTTTGGTCCCCATCGGAGCATGTTTGGGTACGATGGTATGGGGAAGGCCCGGATTTTCCATGGCCTCTTAAGTACCAAGAGACTTGAGAAATCCGGACTGGGCGCTAATTACCAATCCAAACATTCTCCGATGGGGACCAAACTTTGCAAGCATGTGGGGGACCCACCCCCACATGCTTGCAAAGTTTGGTCCCCATCGGAGCATGTTTGGGTACGATGGTATGGGGAAGGCCCGGATTTTCCATGGCCTCTTAAGCACCAAGAGACTTGAGAAATCCAGACTGGGTGCTAATTACCAATCCAAACATGCTCCAATGGGGACCAAACTTTGCAACCATGTGGGGGGGACCCACCCCCACATGCTTGCAAAGTTTGGTCCCCATCGGAGCATTTTTGGGTACGATGGTATGGGGAAGGCTCGAATTCTCCATGGCCTCTTAAGCACCAAGAGACTTCAAAAACTCGCACTGGGCGCTAATTACCAATCCAAACATGCTCTGATAGGGACCAAACTTTGCAAGCATGTGGGGGGAACCCACCCCCACGTGCTTGCAAAGTTTGGTTCCCATCGGAGCATGTTTGGGTACGATGGTATGGGCCTCTTAAGCACCAAGAGACTTCAAAAACCCGCACTGGGCGCTAATTACCAATCCAAACATGCTCTGATTGTGACCAAACTTTGCAAGCATGTGGGGGTGGGTCACCCCCCCCATGCTTGCAAAGTTTGGTCCCCATCGGAGCATGTTTGGGTACGATGGTATGGGGAAGGCCCGGATTTTCCATGGCCTCTTAAGCACCAAGAGACTTGAAAAATCCAGACTGGGCACTAATTACCAATCCAAACATGCTCTGATTGTGACCAAACTTTGCAAGCATGTGGGGGTGGGTTCCCCCCCCATGCTTGCAAAGTTTGGTCCTCATCGGAGCATGTTTGGGTACGATGGTTTGGGGAAGGCTCGGATTTTCCATGGCCTCTTAAGCACCAAGAGACTTGAGAAATCCAGATTGGGCGCTAATTACCAATCCAAACATGCTGCAATGGGGACCAAACCTTGCAACCATGTGGGGGGGACCCACCCCCACATGCTTGCAAAGTTTGGTCCCCATCGGAGCATGTTTGGGTACGATGGTATGGGGAAGGCCCGGATTTTCCATGGCCTCAAGCACCAAGAGACTTCAAAAACCCGCACTGTGCGCTAATTACCAATCCAAACATGCTCTGATTGTGACCAAACTTTGCAAGCATGTGGGGGTGGGTCTCCCCCCCATGCTTGCAAAGTTTGGTCCCCATCGGAGCATGTTTGGGTACGATGGTATGGGGAAGGCCCGGATTTTCCATGGCCTCTTAAGCACCAAGAGACTTCAAAAATCTGGACTGGGCGCTAATTACCAATCCAAACATGCTCCGATGGGGACCAAACTTTGCAAGCATGTGGGGGGACCACCCCCATATGCTTGCAAAGTTTGGTCCCCATCGGAGCATGTTTGGGTACGATGGTATGGGGAAGGTCCGGATTTTCCATGGCCTCTTAAGCACCAAGAGACTTCAAAAACCCGCACTAGGTGCTAATTATCAATCCAAACATGCTCTGATTGTGACCAAACTTTGCAAGCATGTGGGCGTGGGTCCCCCCCCATGCTTGCAAAGTTTCGTCCCCATCGGGGCATGTTTGGGTACGATGGTATGGGGAAGGCCCGGATTTTCCATGGCCTCTTAAGCACCAAGAGACTTGAAAAATCCGCACTGGGCACTAATTACCAATCCAAACATGCTCTGATTATGACCAAACTTTGCAAGCATGTGGGGGTGGGTCTCCCCCCCATGCTTGCAAAGTTTGGTCCCCATCGGAGCATGTTTGGGTACGATGGTATGGGGAAGGCCCGGATTTTCCATGGCCTCTTAAGCACCAAGAGACTTTAAAAATCCGGACTGGGTGCTAATTACCAATTCAAACATGCTCCGATGGGGACCAAACTTTGCAAGCATGTGGGAGGGACCCACCCCCATGTGCTTGCAAAGTTTGGTCCCCATCGGAGCATGTTTGGGTACGATGGTATGGGGAAGGCCCGGATTTTCCATGGCCTCTTAAGCACCAAGAGACAAAAACCCGCAGTGGGCGCTAATCACCAATCCAAACATGCTCTGATTGTGACCAAACTTTGTAAGCATGTGGGGGTGGGTCCCCCCCCATGCTTGCAAAGTTTGGTCCCCATCAGAGCATGTTTGGGTACGATGGTATGGGGAAGGCCCGGATTTTCCTTGGCCTCTTAAGCACCAAGAGACTTCAAAAACCCGCACTGGGCGCTAATTACCAATCCAAACATGCTCCGATGGGGACCAAACTTTGCAAGCATGTGGGGGTGGGTCCCTCCCCATGCTTGCAAAGTTTGGTCCCCATCGGAGCATGTTTGGGTACGATGGCATGGAGATTTTCAACAAACAATATGATAGCCAAAGTGTTAAAAAATATAATAAAATCAAGAACATCAACTAAAATGTAATGATACTCAATAATGAAAAAACTCATAATGCTATAAACATCAAATAAGTACATCAGAATGAAAATGAGCTACCCCAGCTAGTCTGAGGTTAGTCACTGCCCAAAAATCTAAGTACAATGTAAGTGAGCTAACCCAGCTAGTCTGAGTTTAGTCACTATCAACGGTAACCCAATCAAAATCATCATCTCTAACTGCCGGTCGACGTGTGCGTCGAGGCTACTGTGCACGTCGAGGAGGCTGTGCCGGCTGCGGGGGTCGTCGAATGTCTGCGGGGAGGTCTGCCTCAAAGGCAGGATCGTGAGCTGGTGCCGGTGTACTCGGGAGCTCACGAGTCCCAAAAGCTGCTATAGCCCTCTCTCTCTCTCTACGTCGTGCTAATGCAAGACGTCTCTGTCTGTAAACCCAAAATCTATAATCTGCAATGGTACGTGTCTGCCACTCTGCTCGTGTAAGCTCCTCTGCTGTAAGGACACTGTGCTCATGAGAAGCAGCACTGCTGCTAGCACCATCACCCGAGGTGCCACTAGGACCAGCACCACCCACGCGCTCATATGTTGTGATCTGGCTCTCATGTAGGACTCTCTGGTATGCATCAAACTCATGTGAGCTCCACTCAATCTCTGGAGGCACCTCAGGCTCCTGATCTCTATCGTCGAAGGCGTCGAGTCCCAAGTCAATAGCTGATGTAAAATCAATAGGCCTGCCAGTCTCCTAGCATCTACTCGAACAAGGCCTAGGTGAAGATCATCGATGCCCAAAACTCTGTATGTCGCTAGGTCGACGCGTGCACGGCAGGAGGGGCATGCTGAGAACCGTACTAGCTCCTGGGTGATGCAAGACAAACAGAAAAAATGTCCACATCCCAGGGCATATCCACCAGTACTATCAATGTCCTTGATACATAAAGCGCAGCACGCATCATGTAGGAAGGGTGGTGCATCCTACGGGAGAGGTCGTCGAAAAACCTCTGTGAGGCCGTGGATATAAAGATAGGTAAGGCACTGTCACGTCTGAGGATTTGCGAAACTCTCGAACATGCAGCATCAACTGCTCTGCCCTATGCTGGGCAATCCGCTCCATAATCTGATGATGCTGTGCCTCAGCTCTAGAGCTCTCTACCTCAGTCCGAGCTTACGCAAAAAAGTAAAGCATTAAAATAATTGATTAGTCTCTCATTAGGTATTACTTAAAGAAATTTATAACTTAGGACCTTAATTATAACTCTTTTACGTGCAAGAGAAACCTACCTGCTGGATGTCGGACTCTCTCAAATGCTGTGCCTCTGCAGTAGCTGCCTCTACCATCTGTAATGCAGCTCTGAGGCGGTCAATCTCCGCTCTCGCCTCTACCAACTCCTGAGTGAGTCTCTCAGTGGTAGGTGGGGGACCCTACGTGACACAATCAACCATGCCGCTCATGTAAAAATATAGAAAAGTACATATAAACATGTAAATAAATGACTAAAAAAACTTAAGAAGTAAGATATATGTAAATACCTCGACATCTGTCATCGGTATAGATCGTGAGAACGGGTGCACCACGTGCTGGATGCTCTCCGTGGTACTCCGTACGTCGATGCCGACCTGGGTGCCAACAGCCTCTACTGTCGACAATGGCACAAATGAAGGATCTGTAGTAGGTGCTACACGAAGGGCTGGTGGAGGCCGCCTACCTTGGTCCTGGAGACGGCCTCGGCCAGCACCACCACCCGACCGATGGCTGGTGTAATCCACCTCCTCCCCTAAGACAAACTCCGCATATAATTGCTTTGCGAAGTATATGGGAATCTGGCGGTTGTTCGGCATCCTCCCATATGCGGCAACATATCGACTATAGATATGTGCCGCCATACGAGGATGCGAACACCGTGAAATAGTAAGGGGCTTGCCCGCCCCAGGTCTCATCCCACGACTATCGAGGAAAAGATCCAAGTAGGCTCCATCCCTAATCGGAGCAAGATCACAGACCTGACGATATGTCAGGCCATGTGACACAGGAGCAGTGCGATGCTGGGCTATCCACTCATCTACATAAACAATATCGTGAAGGCTACGAAGGGACGAAAGCATCGCCTCCAAGTCTGCCACGATATGTAATGTAGACGGTGTGTCTCTAGCACTCCTACGGATAGCCGCTAACTCGCGGTCTATCTCCGCAATGAGGTCCGCAAATAGATGAGCGCCCCTCCTCATGGCCCTCCTCGTGTGACTCCATGCTAAAACGTAAGCCTAACACGAAGGTCCAATGTGAAGGGTCTAATGTGAAGGCTCTAATGCTTAGTGCTAAGTAGCACTAATGAAGCTATAAAACAATGCTAATGGGCTCGCTAATGCTAATCCAAATCAAGAGAGCAAGGAGAGTGAAAACGACTTGTGACAATGAGGCCAAAAAAAAAGTTTTCCGGTTTTATAACCTCGATCAAGGTTCGGTAGCATCATGCAATTTAGGGTTTGCAAGATTAATGCTCTGGATATTAGGATTAGTGCAACATACAGCCAAGATACACACTTAATTTTAGGGTTGGTGAAGGATCGACGGCTGAGATTTGATATTACTATCTCGTTCGAGGTACATGGACGACTACGATTTAAAGTCATTACCACGACCAAGGTATGTCGACGGTCGAGATTCATTATATACCTCGATCGAGATATTTAAATGGCTGAGATCGCATCTTCCAATGTACCTGAATGGACAGTAGAGATTGCGTTTACGTATCTCGAACGAGATATTTGGACGGTGGATATTGCATCTACGTATCTCGAGAACGAGATATTTGGACGGTGGAGATTGTATCTCTATATCTCGAACGAGCTGTTTGGACGGTGGAGATTTGATCTCAGTATCTCGTTCGAGATACGTGGACGGTGGAGATTGTATCCCATTACCTTGAACAATGAATGGTCGCGATTTGATTTTAATTTCTCGTTCGAGATACGTGGACGATGGATATTGCTAGTCAAATATGCCTAGGGGGATACAGCGTGGCCCTGATGTGAATCCGAGTGGCATAGATATCTCGATCGAGATAATGTAGTGGCGGTGACATGTAATGGTGACATGGATGACGACTGGAAACCCGGACCTGCTAGCGTGGCATTAGTTGGCATCTCGATCGAGATATGTTGATTTAGGCTTGGGAGGCACGTGTCATGTTTTAATTCACGGCACTATCACGATCGAGGTACTCCGCCCGAGATGCATGGATGTCCCAATTTTAGAGAGAGTGAACGAAAGTGAGTACCCTCATCTTGCAACCTCTTTTAGATGCCAATATAGACGTGCCCGATACTATTCAAATACATGCGCAACCATACACGTGCCCGTAACTTATCACGTGTATGGAATGCATGTATGACAGCAGTGTCTTGTAGTGTTTATACTAAGACTAGAACAAAGATTTGTTTCTTCCTCTTGGTTGACTTCTTCAACCACATGTGCCTTTGCTAGCTTTTGATCTCTTTGGTAGCACTTTGCAAATAGATGATTCGTCTTTCCACAATACTCACAAACAATCCTTAGTAAGATGATTTGTACGACCACAAATAGTACACTTCTTCTTTGTCGATGTCGAAGTAATAGTATATGCATAAGGATCTATCACATCCTTTGTAATCTTCTTGTCTTCTTCCTGTAAAGAATTTATGATACTTTCCAAGGAAGGGACTGGCTCCTTCTCTTTAAGTACCGTCACAATTTGCCTAAAGCTTGAAGGTAAGCTTTTAAGCAAGATAGCAATAGCATCCTCTTCAGGAATAGGAGACTTAACATAAACCAATTGTGTCATTAAGCTCTTCAACCTGTTAATCACAGCTGTTAAATTTTCATTACTCTCCATGGTTAGATCAAAGAGTTGCATCTTTAAACTGATCTTGGAATGCTTTGCCTTTGCACCAAAAGTACACTCTAGTAATTCCCAAGCTTCCATAGCTGACTCAACATTATCAATATAATGAATAAAATCATCTTCTAAAGCAGTAATGATAATACCAAGTGCTTGCTCATCTTTTATTTGAAGTGCAGCCGTTGTAGCTCTTGTAACAACAGAAATACCTGCTTCATCTTTAGGAAGTGGCTTGACCGTACTCCATAGATTTTTCTTCATGAGGTAGCCCTTCACCTTGATTTACCAAGTATGAAACCCAGTGTTGAATTTGTCAGGGAATTTGGAGCTCATGATGATGCAATATGATGCTTGATGTAGCCCTTCACCTTGATTTTCTTCATGAGGTAGCCCTTCACCTTGATTTACCAAGTATGAAACCCAGTTTCGTTGAATTTGTCGGGGAATTTGGAGCTCATGATGATGCAATATGATTCTTAATGTTGATAACTTGCTCATATAGATGATTTAAGCCCAAATAATAATAATAACATCAATATAGATCAAAATAACAAGCACCATGTTGTTGGAGCAAGAGAAGCAAAAAACAGGTGATTGGAAAAACGCTTCGTACAGGAGCTCCTGTGGACCAAATACTACAAGATTTGGTATGCTGAATCCTCACATTATAGACTTGAAACACCTAGAGGAATTAGACTAATTCATAGAGACGGTGCTGAATGAACCCGATTAGCAGAAAACGGCCTGTTTTGATGATGGCGATGATGACGAATTCGCGAAGCAGCGATCAAATTTGCTTTTGAGCTGCGTTTTAGGGCATGCGTGGGAGCAAAGCAAGAGGCCTATATCAAAATATTGAGGTATAATCTCCTCAGATGCAAGCATGGAGGCAATCTACAGCATACTATCCAAACAGAAAAAAACAGGCTATGGTGATTAAGAGATAGATTAGGGTTTTTGCTAATAAACTAAACCTAATTAGGTCATGCTCTGATACCAAATGTTGGATATGATAATTCACCTATGAATATTCATCAAGACATACTCAAGGTAGATCAAAGCTTGTACAAAACATCATGAACATGAGGGACAAAAACTAGTATATGCAGAAAATTGCTTTGAGATTAACACAAAAAGACTCTAATTATGATTAGGCATGAACCAAACTTACATAATCACTTGATCACGACTTGTACCTTATTTAGAGACTCCTCTACCCTATTTTTAGTTGTATGAGTTGCATGAACCATATGAACCAACCATTTGTAGGCTTTACACCAACCAACTGACCACTAGCCTAACCACCACACATGAAATTGGACTAAGGAGTTGGGATTACATTTATCCAACACAGCTTTGATGTCCAAGGTTGCATCCTTTAGTCCAACATCCACTGTATGCACTCTCTTTCTTGTTTTCTTTTGCACACCACTGTTGGTAGGTGTTTTCTTGAACCCACTTGGGGAACTTGAAGCAGTGATAATTAACGCAGTTGTGGAGGAACTGTTTGTGGGATTGTTTTCTTCAACAACTAGCAACCAAAAGAAGTTGTTAATGTAGGTATTATAATAGATACATGAATGATAAAATACAATCTAACAACTAAAGGCACAAGAGACATCCATGATATTAAAGGAGAAGCTTGCTTACAGTTGGAAGTGTCAATGACATCTGCCGTAGGATCAGTAACTCTATCGATACCCCAATAACGATCTATAATGTCAAAGAGTCCGCGATCAAAGTTCAAATGCTTTAGCCTATTCTCCTTAGCATGGCTAGAGGATGTCATGTCCCAGTAGCTACTCTTTCGCGAAGGGATGTTCCTTTCCCAATCATGGATCTCCTTATAATGATCATACATCCTTCTCCATTTCTCACCACACTGTTGGCCCATGACTGCTAGCCCTTTCTTGACACAAAGGTTGGCAATAGCTTGCCATTGCTTAGTAGTGGTCTTCATCTTGCCTTTTGCACCACAATTGCTGCGGAGAATTTCATACTCATTCTTGGCCTCCACTAGAATCAGGGAGAAGATCCCAATGTAAGCGACCAGATGAAGGCTTCACCTTGTCACTCGCTTTCTTCTTTGCACTACTTGGTTGTTGCTGGTATTGGCTACTGTTGGATGATTGTCCTCCTATAGTAGCAATTGAAGAAACTCCAGCATTTGGCTTGTGTTGATTTACATGCATGTGCAGTTGTTGTGGATTCATGGTGAGAAAATCATTTGGGGATGTTGTAGGGCTGGCTGCCATTGATCGAGTACTCAAATATCCCATTCCTTGGTGGATTGATGTTGAGCAATGCATGGTTACCCCAACTTGTGAGTCAGGAACCATGTCATCATTCTCATTTTGAGAATTAAGGTGGTGTGGGGGGAAGCTGCTCGAAGTTGGCAACACGAGGAGAGACATGAGGACATAATAAATCGTTTATCGTAGAGCTTTCAAAGTAGAAGGACGAACAGAAAAGAACTGAGAACCAGAAAAAAATGCCCACCACCACCAACCTCAAGTGTGTAAAGCCTTTTTATCTCGTAAAGACAATAAATTGAGCGAGGGAATTTTGAAATTTTACAACCGAGCTTAACTTCATGAAGCGGGACGATGCAAAATTTGAGTGCGTTCAAAATTTGAATAGAAGGTGAAGAGGGAGTCGAGGCTGCTGTCTGTGGGTAAGAGGCTTCTCTTCCCTCCCTGATTGCTATATAGACCTTTCACAGCGACTAAACAGCAGAGCTACGATTGCCGGACCCCTCTCTCTCTCTCTCTCTCTCACGAAAGCACGCATGGAGGCTCATCAACAGCAAGCACTTGTTGCCATGCGATGGGATGAGAATTCTGGGATGGTGCTTCCTCGCCCTCGCCGGGATCTGCTTCCTCATCAGCACGCTCTCCCCTCCAACAGGCAAGCGCTCGCCGACATCACCCCTCTCTTCTACTCCCAAGTAAGCCCCTCCTTTCTTACCATGCTTATGCTTTCAAGCGGGGTTTCAACCCGATTCCACAGAGAATCCAACTGTGTGCGGTTGTGCTGGCGTTAGTTAATCACTCCTTTTTTGCAGTGTAATTCAGTCCCTTCCTCAAAAGTGATGGAGCTGATGGCGTTTCACTCTGTAGCATCTTCTTCTGCAATTGGGTCCGCCGGCCATGGTGGGTTCAAGCGGCTGGCCTCCTCTCCGGCTCGTGCGCCGCACAGGCCTGCATTGAGAGCCATGAGGTGAGGTAATGGTGACCCTCTTAGCATCACCACCACCTTCATTATCGCCATCTCTATCTGTGCGGGTGCACCCATGTCCACTTCAATTCAATTCCATTCTTTTAATTCCAATCCGGCCAGTTTAACAACTGTGTATTTGATCTTACACCCATGGTCGTGTAAAGTCGCCAACAATAAAGCTTTTTTTCTCTTTTTTTTTTGGGGGCTTGCGAAGTCCAATGTTTGCAGAGAATTGATCAGCTCTGCTAAGAGTTCTTGAAGCCCTACAATTAGATGCTACTTGAGTGATGATTTGAGCCCATTGTTTGGTCAGAAAGTACATGCTTGCTCTTGAATTTGGCATGTGATTGATTCAGCGATGTCACGGTGTGCCCATCAATTGTGGGGGAGGTCCTTCATTTTTCGTTGTTCTGTATCTTTCACCGTGGTTATTAGAGAACTTTGGCACACTTCCACCTGATTTATACAGTAATAAGCAATAAGGATTTATCTAACCATTTGATCTTTCAGATTAAAAAAGTTGTTTAACTTGTCACATATTTCACGAAGTCTCCTCCTGTGCATTACAATCCTAAGATTTCCTGTAAAATCTTCACTTGCTATATTTCCTTCTTAAAGGATGAATTGGTATAATAATGCTGTCTTTTGGTGGCCAATGTAGTGTGTTAAGTTATCACAACCAATTTGTGGGGGTGTTTGAAATCAAGGGCTAAGATCATCAGCAAAAAGCAAAAAAATGCATCTTGTTCGGGCTAAAATTGAAGGTAGATATTGTAGATTATGATGGTTTAATAAACTTGAACGTTTCTCTAATTGGTTTCTAAATTGGATCTACGTTACGAGGCTAATGGCTCCATCACATTTGTGATGTTCTTACCATTTAATTATGTGATATACCTACACCTATACCAGACTCATTGAAATTGAGGATGTAAGTGGGATTAAAGTGTGAAGGATATTATGAAGATCTTTAACAATCTATCAATTAAGTTGAATGCATATGAGGATGAGAAATTGAGAAGGAAAAAACCTTGTATACAAGGAGGCCAAGGAAACTTACTTTAAGATTACTACTCTTGATAGAACTTGAGTTAACTACCCTTGATAAAACTCAAGAAGAGTGGAAGAGGTTTCAATAAGGTGGTCAAAAAGGAAAAGCAATTTGGAAGAGATATACCATCTGCACATGTTAGATGATATTCCCAAGGGAAATTTCATATAAGAAACGTGTGATGTTTCTTTCACATTGTTGAATATTAGTTGTGAAGGTAGGCAAGGATACAACCTTCACAAACATATCGTGGTGGTGAATCAAGTTAAGAAAGATCCTCTAACATCCCATGTTTATGCAAAGGCGGTGTTCACATAAAACTTCATGTGAATCCACTTTACTATCGCCAAGATTTTAAAAATCAAGTGAAATGGCAAGGAGTAAAAATTAAATTTTTTTTATAGAACCTTCCTCTTGTCTTCAAGTTTATAAGCTTAGAGTGTAGAAGAATATTATTTCACTCAAAAATTATGGCCAACCATGATTTAAGAAATTCAATGGTAATTAAATAAAATTTAAGCTTTTTCTAAAATTAAAACCCCACACAAAATAGTAGAAATT
The DNA here is from genome assembly GCF_041138505.1 of Cibotium barometz. Classification (NCBI taxonomy): domain Eukaryota; kingdom Viridiplantae; phylum Streptophyta; class Polypodiopsida; order Cyatheales; family Cibotiaceae; genus Cibotium; species Cibotium barometz. Next base: position 51,687,872 of record NC_141061.1, on the reverse strand, counting down.
GAGGTAAAAGAAGGGTTTGAAAGAAAAAATTGGGATTAAAACAATTGTAAGAGACATGAAAATAAATATTTTTTAAACTCATCTCGTGTTGTATAATTGAAAATTCTATGTGAAAAATAAGCAAAAATCTAGCTAACAGTTTTACCAAGTTGTGAAAGCCAATATTCGGGGATTAGGGAAGGAGAATGCAAGGATCCATAGCTCAAGGGATGCACTACTTATCACGTGCATTCAAGGGGTATTAAGATAACCCTTTACTTTCAAAATTTTCATAAATAAAATGACTCCTTTTTTTAATGGACTTATGAGTTTTTTTCAAAATCGATAAAAAAGGCCCTTTTGTAAATGTATTTCTATAAATTTACCTTAAAGTTTTAAATTAAAAAACCCTTTCATTTGAACTCACATGGTTATACTTATTTTTAGGTGAACCCTTTGAGATCTACAGATTGTCGGAATGCTTTTTCTTTGGTGTGATTTGGTGTTTAAATTCAACGTAAATTTGTGAAAATAACTTCGTTATATGCATAGGTAGGATGATTTCAGCAAATTGATTTGCTTATGCTTCATTGTAAGTGAGTTTTTAACAAAAAAATATATTTTCATACAAAAATAGCTTATAAAGATGCAAAATAGATAAAAATACATAAAAGTAGTTGAAATTTTTAAAAATGAATTGAAAAGTGAAACATAAATTAAGGTTATTATTTAAGCTTTAAAATATTAATTACTACTTTTAATCCCAAAAACAAGTAAGCAATTGAGCTTACAACCTTATTAAGTGAGTCCCACCCTCTAGTTGTCAAATAAGTTGCAACTTAGCAAGATTGTTGACATTGAAGAGTCCACGCTTGGTACTGTTGATGTGATATTGTTTGCAACTCCAGATCTAAGTGTAAACATTCTCGAGTTATAGTTTATGGTTTGTGACTTGTTGTTTAGGGGAATTTGAAGTAGCTTCTAGAAATATATAGTTTTAGCTTTTTCTCAATGGAAGATGGGTAAGGGTAGCTTGCAGTACAATATAACCCTAAATTAATTTTTAGAGGCATCAAATATATGAAAGGGTGTTTTTTAAGTCAGGTGTAAGTGAGGTTTTTGCTTTCGGTGATAGTGTTGCATAAATATTGACTCGAAAGCACTAAATTGCTAAATATAATAGCTTCGTAAAACTAGTTAAGTGTAAACAAGATTTTCGTATTTTGGTCATATTTCTCTATCAAAGTAAATACTTGTTCTTCACTCATAAGAGTGTGTGTATACACACTCTTATGAGTGAGTGTATAAGTGACCTTGTCACTTTACTTGTTCTTCACTCATTCTCGTCAATCTACTTTGAGTGTTGTGCTTCTCTTTATCTTTGCTTTCTTGTTGCATCTATGTGTGTGTTACTACCTTAGTCTCCACTCCAACAATTGGTATTAGAAAAGGTTCTCTTGGTCCTCACCCCCTTGTCACATCACCTTCTCGTCGAGAGTTGCTCTTTTGATTATCTCCGATTGAGCTATCCTCTTAGCTAGAGAAGGTATACCCTATAGTGTGAAGTTAACTATGTTAGCAGGCTTTTTGCCTTTCGGGCATATTTCGAGGCTTGTTCGTATGCTGTAAGATTTTCACAAACATCCCAGGGGAGTGTCAGTTTTTGAATTATCTTTGTTTTAGGTTTTCTACACTATAGTAGCAGCATGCATTTGGTATACGGATAGGACCATAATTGCCCTGCTTCTCTTTCGACATCACATCTTTGAGCTCGTCATCAACATCTTCGTCACAATATCATTCTTATTATTGTCATCGATTTTTGCATCTTTGCCAGTCATATTTCTAGACTCTACACTTCGTAATTTTTCATCCCTGCCCCAATAACATTTTTAGACTCTACACTCTACCATTTTTCATACACTTTATAGGTTTCTTCACGATCAATGATTTGCTAGAAGCCATCTTGATTGCATTCAATGGTGGTTATTGACAATACCGATAGGTTGTTTGGATATTTTCGTTTTGTGTCATATTTGTAGGCTAAAATGTCAGGTAGTGGTGTATTTGGGATGCTTTCCACTGAGGATAAGCTTGACGGGACCAACTACCCTCTACCCATTATGGTCCGATATGATGCATCATGTATTGGTGTTGCCATAGAACTTTGGAATTTTGTTATTTGCATTAAGACACTTCCTATCTCACTAGCATAAGATAGTGTAGGTACTTTAGATGGTGGTGATACTAGTTTAGATGTAACTATGGTATTCATTTCCATGCCTCCCATAGTGGGAAAAAGCTAGGTGGGATGACAGGGATGCACTTGCACATGCATTGGTGGCACTTTTCTCATGGAAAGGAGCATTATTTCTCATATTTGCTTATGTAAAAATGTCGAGCAGGCTTGGGATACGTTTATTAGGTGCGTAACGAGGCACGAGTGGACTACTTATGTAAGAAGTTAGAGTTCAGGTATATGAATGAGGAAAAATTAATAGATGAGATTCTCACAAGAATAAAAGATCTTAGAGATCATCTTGCATGTATTGATGAGGTATATTAGGATAATTCAGTGGTGTCTACTATTCTCATAGCTTTACCAAATTCATACCAAGGTTTTACATCCACACTTTGGCTAATGATGAAGGGTAACCCCAATACCCTTATGTTTGATAAGTTGGTTGTAGTGCTCTTGCAACAAGAAGAGAAATATCGGCAAATCCAAACTAGTATACATATGGGAGATCATGCATTTTCTGTTAGTCACAAAAAGGTAAAGGCAAAGCCTTCTCTCATGGTGGTTGCAAGAAAAAGGCAGGATCAACTAATCTTCTGGAAAGGATGCCAAGAAGGGGGTTGAAAAGTTTAAGAAGAAAGGAAAATAATTTTTTTTTGGAAGCCATACCATTATATATCAATGATGAATACAGAAAAAGGCTAGAGAAGGAGAAGAAGAAAGAGTCAAGCATGGCTATGGATGATGCATCAACACCAAGTGCTAAAAACAAGGAGCCATAGCACTATGCAGATTGGGTATTGGGTATTCATTGTGCACTATAGTTATGACCATTTTTTCCATGATGTATACATGTCAATGATGATAGATCCACATGTTTGGTGTTTAATAGAGGTGCACATTGCTTCTTAATGTGATTTGTTTTCCTCCCTTAAGTCTGCTCCTCAAGGAGGCATAGTCACATGTGCAAAAAACTCCTCATATCCAGTGAAAGGAGTTGGTAAGGTTGTTCTCATCATTGCTAAAAATGGTGAGACAATCCCTCTGTCAAAAGTCTTCTTTGTTCTAGGCATTAAAAAGAACTTACTTTTAGTCTTTACCAATTGTTGGAGTAGGCATAGTGGTGGTTAGATTTGTTGATGTGAAAGGTGTACAATCCATGACCAGAGTGATGGAGACATCACTATGGTATATCCAGTGTTCTAAGCCATGGGCTTTACAAGTTAGACATGTATGAGAGATTGGCACATGATGCTTGTTCAATTACTACCACACATGCTATGAGTGACATAGAGCTATGATATATCTACTGTTCTAAGATGGGCTTTACAGATTAGACATATATGAGAGATTGGCAGATGATGCTTGTTCAATTACTACCACACGTGCTATGAGTGACATAGAGATATGATATATCCAGTGTTCTAAGCCATGGGCTTTGCAAGTTAGACATGTATGAGAGATTGGCACATGATGCTTGTTAAATTATTACCACACGTGCTATGAGTGACATAGAGCTATGGCATGCCCACTTGAAGTTGGTCACTTGAATTTTGGCACAATTGTTGTTCCTTAAAAGGTGAGAGATGGTGTGAAATTTTCCAAAACTTGAGGCCCCTATCAAAAACGTATGTGAGGGGTGCAAACCCGCATCATTCCCGAATGATGGATTAGGGCTATGAAATTATAGCTTATACATAGTGATGTATGTGGTCCTATGAGGACACCATTGATCAAGGGATATCTCTACTTTGTGACTTTTATTGATGGTGACTAATCTAGGCACACGCGGGTGTATCTATTGAATGTAAAATCAGAGGTTTTACATGCTTAAAGCACTTTATTTCTATGGCTGAAAACGTGTCTACATATAAAGTTGGTACAGATCGAGGAGGGGAGTATAAGTTTCATACATATATATGGTTGAAAGAGGCATAAAATGTCAATGCACAGTGCCTTACATACCTCAACAAAATGTTGTGGTTTGAGAGGAAGTATAGATCTCTCATGGAGATGGCACGTTGCATTGTTAAAGGCCACGGTTTGCCTCATGTTTTTTTTGTTAAAGGTAGGTATGCGTGCCACTTATGTGATAAACAAATACCCCACCAAGACCTTGTAACCCTTATAAATATTGGAATGGCACAAAGCCCTTTGTGGCTCATTTGTGAGTTTTTTATTATCTTGCTTATGCTCTTGTGTCTGAGCAGCAACAACATAATAAGTTGGATGATAAGGCAGTAAAATGCATTTTTGAGGGATATAGATCAAAAAGCAAAGGGTATAGACCCTACCATTGGACCACCACAAGGTATATTTTGTGTTGTCTTTATCAAGAACTCAGTTCAACTTGTGTTTTTATTACAAAAAAAACAAACAAAATGTATGCTCATAGGACACCTTTGATACACTCCTATCTTTGTATAATCCAAACAGCCATATGTGGAGAAAATGAATGCTCAACAAAGTGCTACGAAATCAGCCCATACCGATTGAAAATCACATTGAATTTCAACCTACATATTAGCATAATTGATGAAGCAATTGTGAATAATAAAGTGGATGAGGAAAGTGCAGCCATACAAGCATCCAAGAGTATGCCAAAATGGCTAGTGCGAACATTGAGGGATAACAAATTAGCTACTCATTTACCTAGCAAGACATGTGCAGATTCTCATCATTCATTTCATTCTTTTTTGTAGATCATGCTCTCATTACCAGTGTATGCGATGAAGAGGAACTTGTTTCCTTTGAGGAAGCACAAGAAAATGATCGTTGCATGCAAGCCATAAAGGATGAGTACTACTCAAATCTAAGAATGAGACTTGGTATTTGGCATATTTTCCTTATAGTAAAAAGGCCATTGGTATAAAGTGGGTTTATAAGTTTAAATGTAAAGCTAATAGTAGCATAGATTGGCCACTACAAGGGCAAGGCTTGTTATAAAGGGTTATGCTTAAGAAAGGGTATAACCCTTTTCTTGAGCAAAGGGTTATGCTCAAGAAAAGGGCATAGATTATGGTAAGCCCTTTGCCCCCATGTCTCGTATGACTACAATTTGGTGTATTATTCATTGGTAGTGCATCATGGATGGAATATACATCAGTTGGATATTTAAGGCTTCCTTCTTGAATATTGAATTACATGAGGGGATTTGTGTATCTCAGCCTCCTCAAGGGACACGAGTCTAAAATATGCAAGTTAAGAAAAGCTTTATATGGCCTTAAGAAGGCTCCCATAACATGGTATGAGAAGATAAATGCATACTTGGTTGCAAATGGTTTTTGCAACCAACAATCCAATGGCTGCTCGAGTACCCTCTATGAAAAGAGCAACAAATATTATTTATTAGTCATAATTTTATACATTGATGACATATTTCTCATACGCCCTAATAAGGAGAAGATTTTAGCCATTAAGGATGATATGCACATGTCATTTGAGATGAGATATTTGGGCTCATTGCATTATTATTTGGTCATACAATATATGCAGCATGATGATATGGTATTGTTATATTACAAAAATCAAAGTTCATAAAGAGATTGCTTACATGGTTTACTATTGAAGACTGTAAGCCTATTATCGTGTGCTAGGCTAAGTCCCCAAGATGCTCTCTAGGATGTAGTTGAACCATTTAATTAAACACTTTATCAGTATGTTTTTGGGTGTCTCATCTATCTATGCAATACAAGGCCACACATTCAATCTAGGGTCTCCTAGTTATGAATAAGTTTATGCATAGTCCCGGAAGTAAGCATTAGCACAAGCTAGCAAGCTACCAATACTCACTTGGAAAGTTTCCAAGTGAGTATTTTGATACTTACATTCCCTTGGGCTATTCTCTATGCTAAGGGGGCCCGTGATACTCAATTACATGTTTTCAATTTTTTTGATTGGGCTAGATATTATGACACGCAAATGCCCACCACTAATGCCTTTTTCTTTATCTTGGTGATTCATGTATATCATGGCTTAGCAAGAAGAAGCTGATGGTGGCCATTTTGAGCTATGAAGCTCAGTAGATGTTAGCTTTCATAGTAACTATGGAGCGTGTATAGCTCAGACACCTTTTGACAAGACTTGGTGTAACAGTTTTGCACCTCAATCTTTAATGGTAGAACTAGAGTGTGTAAGTGAGTGTGTACACACACTTTGAGGGATTTACCTAAACGCTTTAAATGTGCTGAAAATTTTGTATGCTAGTGGTTTTTCCTCAAGGCCTGTGCAAAGACCTACGCTCATTTAATTACCAAAAGACCACTTTCAAGTTGCGATGTAAGCAACTTTTAGGTTCTGGAAAGCCATATGCGAAAACTATGTCAGTGTCATACTTTTTACATACCCAAAGCCTATCAAAATTGGTCAAGGTTTGATATACGTAGGGTTTAGACATTAGTAGATAAGATGTGTACAAGCTCGTACATGTTGCTTGTTTGAGTGATGTCATTGTCCAATAAAGTAGCCATCCAAACCATAGTTAGTGCAACTTATTTCAAGGCTATATGCATGATCTTGACCACTTTTGGTCTCATCTTACCCTATTAAGTCCAGATGTGAACAATTTTTTATCATTATTCCCGAGCTAAAAATAGCTTTTTCTACCTCAAAATTGACTCTCCTTTGTTTTGCAAGGTCTTTTACTGACCCTATATTAGATCTCATCTCATTCTAAGCATGACACATGCCAAAAATAGTAAACTATCAAAATTGGGTATTTTCTTTGTTACTAAGTGTGGACCTTGCCTATGGGTAGCCCCTTGCTAGAGTTATCAGAATGGCTTGATGCTTGATATTGTTATGCTCCTTGATGAAATAAACTACCATCCTTGATAGTACTTTCATAACTTTCCAGACGACAGCTTCATAACTTTCTAGTGACAACTAATGCTCTTCTTTTATCCATACAATTACCCGTCTTTGATAAAAAAGAAACCAAAGAGAGGCAATAGTGCCTTTAAGAAAAAGATCGAACTAATGTGTACTTCATGTGCTCAACTGCTAAAGGAGTTGACATGTACTTAAATTTTCTTTACGTTTGTCAATTTTTGAAGTGAAGTTTTTATTTTGTTTTCCTTAGAGTTATTAAATTCTTAGTATAATGTTATCACATACCATATGTAACAAATTAATTGGAAGAGCCTCACAGCTTGGTTTTTTAATAAACGTCAATTTCATAGTTTCCTTCAGCTCCATATGTATAGGCTATCTTTCATCCAATCCCATAAGTCCCTCCACAAATTTGTATTATTTTAAAGCAGAGTAGCAATTAGCACTCACACCTTGATCGATAAAAATCTATAACCTAGAAATATCTAAAACTTTGTGCTTTGTTTCACTTGGTCTCATGGGCTATGCTCCATATTGATAGGGGATTTTTCTTCAAGTCAGCTTCTATTGAATTCCATGTAATAGCCTGATACTCTACTAGTAGGTAATCATTTATGGATGGTACTTATGCACCGAACTTCTGTATCAGCTTTATGATTTATATGCCACCTCGATCTAGTAGTTTTTTATTGTTACTTTTTCTATTTAGCTCTTTTTTTTGGGTTTCACTACCTAAAGGGCTCCATTCATCACCAAAAGGCAATTTGTGTATGTGTTTCTTAGGCACCCACCAAAATAAGTTTGAACCTTTAGAAGAACATGGATTCAAGATTGCTCTCTTAGCCATCCATTTGTATTTGCTGACCTTTTCTAGTGGCTTTTTTGTACGATGAGAGGTGGGTTTGTATGTTCACTAGATACCAGGAGAGTGTCTGGTTCTTTAGGTGGCAACAAGATTTCTATAGCAAGTTTTGGCTCCACTAAATGTATAATAGTCTCTAAAGTTACCTTAGCATTTCTTTAGAAACCCCTAGGTTCTTGAACTCCTATATTTAAACATATCGCAAGTATATCATTAGTCAAATAAATAAATACTACACCACTCGACGGTAGCTTCATTCTCATGGTATGCTCTTTCCATTTTAGGCTACTCTTTTGACATTTCACTTACATTCATTACATAAAAACTAACTTCCAAAAGGTAACATGGTAGGAAGTAGTTAATATGCGGAGGTATTTAGAATCATAATAATTGAATGAACTCAAAACCAAACTTGATTCCTTTAGTTATAGTTTCCCCATTCTCTCCCATGTGTCATAGAATAGAAGGTTTTTATTAGCTCCACAATCCAAAAGGCCGAGGTCCAGGAAGTTTTTTGTTTGTGTTGGGAAGCACAACCAAAGTCTACCACAAGCAACATACTCATCATCATCGTTTGGATCATGGGTTGTGTTTTTAGCTTTATAGATATATGCCATGGTCTATTTCAATTTGTTTGTTTTGAATGAGATTTAGATTCAAATTGTGCTGATTTTTTCTCCCTTTTTTTCTATTGTGTTTTTTTTGGAGTTCTTTTAACATGGATTCGGTCAAAGGTCCATAGAACGTTCGCAATTTGCTTCCATTCACACAAGAATCGAATCCAGTGTTTCTAGCCTTATGGATCTAAAGATTGTTAACTCAAAAATTCATAAGGGTCACATACCCATTAATTTAATCTTTCCTTTGTTCTTTCTCACCGTATACACGAGTACTAAGTCTCCTTCCTTAAACTATACCAATTGTCAATAACCAAGTCTTTCTATGAAGTTTCTCCACATAAAGTCCATAATTGGCACATAGTCTTATCTCATCCATGGTTATTCTAAATGAATTTGTCTTTTTTAAAGATCATGGATGTCAAGCCCTACACCCATTGCTACTCTAAGAGATGGTACTATAATTTCCATGGGTATCACGACCTCTGAGACCTATAAACTAGATGGAATGGAGTATCTATAATTGCAATGTTGTATGCAATCTTTTAAGCACACCAAAAAGTAGCCGACTGGCAACTTTCACTTCTAGTCATTCCATTTATCATTCACAATCTTTGTCAATATGGTGCACACGATTTTTGTTATTACGAGCTTAAAGTGGAGGATAAATAAGAGGACCCATGAAACAAATTGCTCAAGCTCACAAGATGATTGGTACAAACTACTACATAGCACTGCTATAAATAGAAGGCCAATGACAAAACAAGGATCATTTGGTACAAACAATTGCAAAGAAATAACTTCTCAGAGCGCTTCTACAAGTAGAAGGCCGATGAAAAACAAAAGGATCGTGTAACATTATGATGAAGAGAAGATTAAGAAACTATAATATGAGGTAAAGAAATCAAAAGAACAAGACAAACTCATTAATGATCTTGTGTCAGAGGAAAAAAAGATAATTTTAACTAAACACTTTGTCAATTGTAACAAGATCATTGGGGACCTGGAGTGATGAGTGCTGAATGAGTACATGAAAGAGAAACCATAGAAGCAGAGTTGGACAAGGAGGCATTAAATGATATAAACTAGATCTTGGAAGCAAAGATAAAGAATTAGAAGATAAGAGTCTGAAGCTAGAGGAAGAATCCCTAAAGGTGACAAAGCTATCATCATCACAATGTGATGAAATGGAAATGCAACTTTGAAAGGTTAAGGAAAACTTCATATAGCTTCAGAAACAACAAGAACAAGAGAGGAAAACTGCTCAATGAGACAAGGAAAATGGAAGGAGTTGACTTTGCAGCTAGAGGAAACAAAGAAGGAAAGCCAAAAGTTCAAAGATAAAACCAAGGAGGGAACAACAAAATTGGAATCTATACAATATAGGCTTGTATAACTTGATGAAGGGGTATCTCCTCCGGGGGTGCTAGTCACAGGTACTCTATTGAAACAATTTCAAACCACACTAATTGGTTAGCCACATTAGTTATAGTCTCTAGGACCCCCTCTTTAACTCAATTTTTAACTTCTACTTTGCACCTCTCTATGGCTGAAAAAGAAATGGAGTTTGAGTCACCAATATAGTATAAAGACAAAGGATCGAAAAATATCTATGTATAACACACCTATTGATGACCATTTTCCATAACAACATAGAACTAGAAGATCCCATTGACATTTTTTTAGCCCCAATTAATCCCATAGTACTTAACTTCAGAGTGTGGTTCACAATCCTCTTACACTCATAATAATTCCCTGAAGATGAAGAGTTCATTCCTTTAGGCTTTTGCTAGAGAATCTAGTCTTTAAATCCCAGTATCCTAGGGAGCACATTTCACATAGCTTGACCTAGATGAGGATCTATGGACATAATGAGGCTAGGAACTGTTACCTTCATCTTAAAGCCATACAAATGTAAATCATAAAGACATAGAGTGGATGGTTTGGAAAATGTCTAGGCATAGCACACCTGCGCTATTGATGGCCATTTTTCATAATGACATAGAACCAGAAGATCCTGCTGATATCTGTTGATATTTTTTTGTCCCAATTCTTCCCATAGTACTTATCTTCAGAGCATGGGTTAGAATCCTCTTGCAATCATAATAATTTCTTAAGGATAAAGAGCTCGTTCCTTTAGGCTTGCTAGGGAATATAGTCTTTGAGTTCTAGTGTCCTAAGGAGCACATATTTCACATAGCTTGACCCAGATGAAGACCTATAGACATTATGAGGCTATAAATTGTTATCTTCATCTTCAAGTCACACAAAGTAGCTCTTAATAACCTTTAGGCATACAGAAATTGTATAAATTATTGTGAGATATAGGGTGCTAGGGAGTTCAATCATATTCATTATCTTAATTACCCGGTCCTAGAGATAGATGAGGCAATTCAACTAGAGAAGTCAACATAAACATATTTTTAGGGTAATCCCCAAGACCCTGATGTGAATAAGAAAGTGAAGAAGCATATGTAAAATTTAACCTACCCTTCTTCTTCACCCTCAAGCTTGCAAAACCAAGGCTCACATATAAGTCATCTGAGTGAAGGGGAGAAGCTAGATAAGTATAAGGATTCTTTGCCAAATGAAAATGTTCTTAATGAGTCACGAGTAGTACTAATTGAATATCAAGAGAAATAAATAATTACAAAATGAGTCATAGGAAGTACCAATTGGATATCATGTAGCAAAACCAGGAAAGCAATGACTACATAATGTTCAATATGCAATCTATGAACTGGAGAAACTTTAATGGAGCCTGCACGTGAATATAGAAGGGGAAGCAAAGCAAGACCTCAAGTACATAAGAATCTAGGAAAGTCATGATTTCCTTGATTCAAGAGAGCACTTCAATCAAGAGAGAGAAATGTGGCACAAGAGGAAGGAAGTGGTAGCTTAAAAATTTGAGAACATGGAGCATTCATTAGAGATTTTTAAGGAGGAATCTTAAGGAGGAAAGGCCCTACAGATCTTGGAACATTGGGTTGGCAGATAAAAATGTGTGCACTACAAAATAAGAATGAACATATGATGCTGTTTTAAAATTTTTGTTATCACTATGCAATTAAGCTTTCAAGATCTAACAAGAAATAATGTGCTAACTATGATGTCTTATCTCTCACATTGTGCCATGCCACACTAGTCTTTGGATCATTCCTTTATGATACAGATTGAGAGACATTCATAACTATGTGCTCGCTTATGTTTAACCTTAGAGATTTTCTAGAATCCTCTTACTTACATAGGTATGGAATGAAGATGTGAAACCCCTGGTGTACTGGCTACTCTAGTGGAATTATACTACTACTACAGTTAATCAGAATGGATACATGATAGTATTTGGTGGCTAGATGTGAAACCCTTGGTACTACCGGCATAATTATACTACTACCACAATCAATCAAAATGAATACATGATAGTAGAAGTTTATGGAGTTCAAGAAGTCAAATAAGTTTACCATCACTTCCTATAATCAAAGTATGACAGGTGGGGAGGTGAGGTAGTTGCTGATCACATCCAGGTTTCGAGGTGGATGACGATGTCTTTATAGAGCCTAAACTGCAAGAGGGAACCCACCCATACCTGTTGGATGCGGATGGGAATCCCATTTGATGTTGTTGAGTGTAGTGAGCTTTTGCAAGGTAGGACTAGAGCTTCATCTATATCACTCACTTCATTGCAATTCATTTCAAGTAGTGTAATCGTTCTATATTCATTGTATTTTTTATTTTTCTTTGTTCATATATATATATGTAAATGAAAGAAGTGTGTATGGCAGGTGGTTACTCGAGATGTTTAATCAGAGATTGAGGGTATGTAGTTCTAGATTGCTTTGTCAGAACTGGGACCCTTGCTAGAGCATGCAAGGGACTACATCGGCATTGCATCAGCATGAAGGGGGATGAGGTGTTCTTCAGTTCTTATATATGACCTCTTTTGTAGGCTCCCGAGGATTTAGGACAACCGTATTTCAAGGGAGACATCAGTGATTATGCTCGACAGGAGCAGTAGAGAGGGACATGGGGACCTCTTCTCCCCATATTCAGCACCACCCTCCTCCACCCATCCAATTACCCCCATGAGCCCAAAAAGGTCAAGTGCCTTGTCATTGCCACTAGGTGTTCCATTGGAGGCCCCATATGGACTTATCATGCCACATATGTTCCCCATGGTGCATCTTATGATGTCTTCATCATGGGGGCATGATGTCTCAAAATTGCGAGGCTGCTATTCCCACCTATACCATTTGATGGAGCTCCCCATATGCAGCTACATTCCTTTCATCACATCAGCTGAGGCACACTCTTTGATGTAATCCATCTCTTGTAATGACAATAAATTATTGATTTTCACATTATTTTGATGCAATTTCATACACTTAAATTGGTGCTATGACATTGTTTTTTTGTTATTGCTGTAACATTTTAGATAAGCAACTTAACAATAGAGAGAGACTGAGTAAGATGGAGAGAGTTGGAGAGGGAGAGAGAGAGACATTGAGTGAAAGAGAGAAAGTTTGAGCGAGAGGGAGATTGTGTTGTTGTCTTTCTATGCCGTAAGTCATGTGCATATATATTTGATATTTTTATATGCTTTAAAAAGTTATTTCTATATTAAATTTATGAGACTTTATAAATAGAATAGAGACTGTCATGTTCCACTACTTTTATTCGAGGGATGCATCCCACCCCACCCACCCCTTATTTCTTTATATTGTCATAGGTTGGGCATAAAGTCTATTTTCATGGGTTCATCCACCAATCCCTCTAATAATATGGTGTTTACAAGCATCTTAATTAAAGCTCTTGCATCTTTCATGCACCTTAAAGAAAAAGAACTAAGATTGGATGCCGATGTCCTTTTAGAGGCAAGGACAACAACATCCGAAGTGCAAAAGCTCACAACAGAGAAGGTGGTAGACCTTGCAGACAAGAACATGCTAGAGGTGAAAGCGACAACATCCATTGGGATGTGGAGAGCCTTTGGCATTATTAAAGAGGAAAAATAGGCTCCTCTTTGAGGAGAAGTTTCCACCTTCATTGCAAATTTAGGGTAATCAAAGTAGTCCAAGATGATAGTTGAGGTCCCACATGCTTTCATGTATTGTTGCTTGTGTTCAATATCTCGTAGTTGTTTGTCATAATATGATGTAGTCTTGTAATTTTGCTTTGAAATATAATGGAAGTTTCATCTTTCTATGGTGTCTTTGTAAAAAAGTAGCAATGATATTGTAGTATATTGAGGGAAGATAGAGAGAGAAAGATGATATAGTTGAGTCCCAATAGCATTACAAGGTCTCAAATGCTTTCTTGTTTTCTCCACCAATAGAATTTCCATGGTTGTGCCATTAACATTTGGCATTGGCATGGTACAGTGGGGGTACAGTTGTGCAGGATGAGGTAACCAAATTAGATTACCACCTTTATAGCAGCCTTGAGCTACTAATTGCTTTTCTACCCACCTTTTGTTGACACCTGAAAATATTTTAACATTGACTTATATACCTTCTTTTGTGAAAGTGAAGGTTTGGTACTTTTTTGTGAAAGTGAAGGTTTGGTACTTTTTTGACATTTGTTTGCAATGGAGTAGCAATAGTTTTTGGTTTGGGCACCATAAGTGATGCTTGGATCTTCATGAGAGGGGCTATTTTGCAATGGGTGGTGAAGTTGGATGGATTGACCATTGTCAACTATATTGATGAACTTTGGTGGTGTCCTTGTTAGTGATTTAAGATTATTTTGAAGATGACATGGTTTTTGTGATAGAGGCATTTGATTCCTTTGTAAAGTTTGGTTGAAGAGAGGAGGGGCTCTCGGAGTAGCATGAAGTACTTCAATGTAGAGGATAGGTTTTTATTGTCAATGTCAATCATGTTGGAGAGGTTATTGATGTTGAAGGTTGCAGAGGATTACCCTTGCCTGAGTAAGATTCAATCTGTGTTATTGGTGGAAATATTCTGGAGTGGATGTTGACTACAAGGTTGTGAAGTCAGAGATAGAAACCAATTCTTTTGATGGTGAGGATGAGACTAAAGGGATAGAGGCTTTGTCGGAAAAAGCTTCCAATAGAGAAGGTAGGTTGTCAAGTTGAGGAGTTTTATGGGAGGATCCTTGTAGACTTTTACGCTCAACATCATATAGATCTTTCAATGTCGGATCCTTTCTATCATAAAATGGTATCACTATTTTCGCAATAATCCATTCCCATCCTAGAACTAAGTCTATTTCCAAAAAAACTCAATCACAAAAAAATTTACAGTTAAGGGGATTAGTTTTCATGTAGATTGTATAATCAAAGTGTCATAAACATGGCATATTCATGTCCTACGTGAAGGGAATCTACTCTGAACGAGCTTATAATGCAGGTTGACCTAACAATTCCCATAGTTCAAGGGTCATGAGATTATGTTCACGCCATGGAAAAATTTGGGTGCTTAAATTATATTGATATTTTAAATGATCTGAATCCTACATCAAATCTTGTAAGATTTAAAGTAGAGTCGAGTTTAGGGTTTCAAGTTCCATGAGTTTAGGTGGTAAAGGTTCCATTTTTGGCAATGGCTCCTCTTCTCATACTCACTAGGACCTGGTCAATTTATATTGATTGGTCAGTAGAGTACTAAGAGCTACTTACCCAAAAGCCACCTCAAATGATTTCTTCAAGGATATCAAGGATAACTTGGAACTCCCATTCTATGTCAAACCGCCCTCAAGGAGAATAGTGACATAAACCCATATTTCCATATATCTACCATCAACATCTACTATCACATCAATGTGTCTAGAGGTGATTAGGGGTTATCTCAAGGAGGATAGTGACATAAACCCATATATCTACCATCAACATCTACTATCACATCAATGTGTTTAGAGGTGATTAGGGGTTATCTCAAGGCTACCCAAGTTTCCTTGACTCTGATAAGATCCTTGAATGGAATCATGAATGTTGCATTAGTTTTAGTTTCCCATTCACTTTGAGATGGAGGTATTGAATCTTTATTCCCATATTATGTATTCCCAAAGAGTTTATTTAAGGCATATTTTTTCTCATTTTGGCTCTCAACATTCTAAAAGGTACCTAATGTGGTGCTCAATGTGAATAAGGGAACTGTAGGTCCCCTTATTATGTTTACTTAGACTTGTTTAGAAGATTGTGAAGACCTTGGAGGTTCATGTTCATCATTAGAATACCCTCATGATTAGATTGGATTGGAGGGGTGTAGAAATTACATCATCATAGAATAAGGTTGTGTCCCCCCTAGTGTAGACCTAGCAACATCCTCCATCACTAACTTTCTAGATCTTTCAATCTCATTGTCAGTTGAATGGTGACTTGCAACAACATATGTGTTAGATTCCTCTTTTGATTTATCCTCATCACATGATTTGATAGATTAGTTTTGGTAGATAGTGCCTCTTCCTCTTAAAAAGGAAATTGATACTCCTCTTTATCAATTTTGGGAAATTCTTTTGGTTTTAACAAGATGTGGCTCAATGTCAACTGATGACCTAGTCAACAACTCAAAAATTTGGGCTAATGACCCAATCAAGAGCTCAAAATTTTTGAGCATGGTCTCTTAAATGTGTTGTTTGCTAGGGCTCATGACAAGAGTCTTGTTCTCATTTTGGGGTGGTGGGTCAGGTCTTAGTGCTTGAATTTCACTTTCAATTGCACTAGAGGGGTGCTAGACCTCATTTCTTTATCTAATATTTCTTGGATCACTAGAGTGGGTTCCTATTGTTCTTTCCAATGCAACGAGAATAAATCTTCTTTTGGGCACGTGTAGCAAGTGTCATCTACATTGGATCCTTGGTGTCAATTCTTGTGCATTGTGTTGCCTTTATCTTCCTTGGGCTTAGGCTTTCTTTAGGCCCTTGTCAGAGGTTTAGTCTCAACTTCTTTAATTTGTTAGCTTAGGCTTTCTTGGGTTTAGTATGTTATAAATTATTTTTAGTTTTTGTTTTGAGACATTATCCTTGACCCCTTTTGTAGAGTGTTCTTTTGTAAGCTTTTTAGCTTTGGCTTGCACCTTGGCCTTGAAAACATGTGAGCACATTCAGTGGAACCATGGACAAGTGTCCATGGTTCGACTTGTCCATTTAGTGGAACTATGGAAAAGTGTCCATGTAGAGTGTTATTTTGTAGGCTTTTTTAGCTTTGGCTTGCACCTTGGCCTTGCAAACGTGTAAGCACATTTAGTGGAACCATGGCCAAGTTTCCATTCTCCACACTTAAGATATTGCGATTTAGGTATTGTGAGGTAGTTTACGATAAAGCATCTCTCCGGGAAGTCTATGAACATGTGATCGATGACACATCATTCACATATGGGTTATGGGTTATTTAGGTATTGTGAGGTAGTTTACGATAAAGCATCTCTCCAGGAAGTCTATGAGCATGTGATCGATGACACATCATTCACATATGGGTTATGGGGCATCAAGAACTACAAGTGCATTCCACACTGGGTAGCGACCAGCAACCTTGTACGGCCCACGAGACAATAGAAGCATTAGATTGTTAGTCTAACTACTTCCTTAGCCGTTTCTATCCCTGGTTTTGTTTCTGTTTGAGTCAAGGAGACTAAATGTATACATGTGGCTCCTTGGTTTTGAGGTGATTATTATGCACTTGTTGCATATGAATACGTACATTGTGAGATGTCATGATCGAGCGCCTTGCAATATAGAAAGACTAGCATAGGGTACATGCAATGTGGACTAGAATAATGGTGTGCCCACAATGTATACAATTGGCCTATAAGAGAAAGGGGTCATAAGGGTTGCTGACAATTTAGCTCATCCCCTTTCTTATAGGTGACTTTCTAAGGTTTCAAGCAAGGTATTATAGAATTCTGTAATGGATATCTCAAATATCAATGTCTCTTGGCTCCTTACTTTTAATGGTTTAGATGAGAAAGAGTTTATCTCATTGGTATCTTATCGTCCAAGCGGATTGCTTCTTTGCAACACTGATCAAAAGAATTTGGATTTAAGACAATGATCAAATTGTGCAAAGTGTTTTTATTTAATCCCATGATGAAAAATCACTTTATTTGTGCATCATTGAACTTATCCCAGTCCTCACATTTTGAGTTCACAGTTTTTATGCTCTATCATATGATGAAGTTTGGTTGTGAGTTATGTTGTAGCACTCCACCTAGGGGATTGTCTCAAAAATCCATAAATAAAGGCAGTCTTCAAAGTTTTAAAATTTACCTTAGTTGCATGCATCAATGTGGTAAACCATCTACTAGCCTTGCCCCCACTTAATGCATATACTTTGATAGGGTATTCGAATTTCCAAATGCTCCACATCGCTACTCAAAAATTTTCATGAATTGATCATGATCAATAGTTCCATCATATTTGCCCATAATCTTGGAGATTTCTATGGGGACACGAGTCTACTCCTTTGGGTCATGTGTAGGTCCCTTGGTTGAATAACCCTACAATCCTTATGAAATCCCCAAGCCTTCCTAGATTGTTCAATATTATTAGAGTTTGGGCATCTAGGGGTTATGAGGTTTATGGGATACCAACTTTGAGAATTTGCAAGAAGGTAGGACCAGTTTGTTGGAGTAGGCATAGGACTTGTTACTATGGGAATTGGAGGTGGAAATTGGAGTCACCAAGGGTTTGAAATCTGGTGGCATAACAGACGTAAAAGATTAGTCCAATGCACGGTAGATTTGATTGGGGATTGTACTTGAGGCATGGGCCTCAAGGGATAGTAGGTCAAATTAAGTTTTGTTATTGGTACATTTAACCTCCCTAGCCCTTATATCCATTGTTCTCCCTTTTTTTTTTGGGTTTCCTTATAGCCCGAAACAACCTTTGTATGTTTGGTCTACCCTCGGTCTCAAACGATGGTCCGTTAGGGTTTGCTTGCATGGATTTTTTCTTGGACGCTAGGGCATGTGAACATCCTCTAAGAAATATTTTTTTGAAATGGTATCGAAACCTATTTTCCACCATTGTCAAATCGTGCGTTCGTTTTGAAAGATTTCAAAATAAAAATTTTACTTTTTGTAGCCATTTTTCGAATGTGCTACAAAAAAGTATTTGTAAACAATTTCTATGAGAGACATATAGTACTTTTAGAGTACTACAGCTTTGCTCCCCTGAGTCTATTAAAATCCTTTTATTTAGTAGCTCAAAGAGTAGTCCAAAAGTAGTCAATAAGCTTATTTTTGTTAATCCTACAAATTATAGCTACTTTTTTCTTCTTTTCACCATCACTGTCTCCCGTGAGCGTTGTCATAGCATTACGTGGACTATGCCTCGTCCCTCCTCTCATCTCAGATTACTCATACACACTCACTAGCCTATATTAGAGGAGGTATTTAGCAAGAGGGTTAGTAAGATAGCAAGACTATGGAAGAGTATGTTACATTATAAGCGACAGTGACAAATAAATAAGAACATAAGTGGTCAGACACACTTGAACTATAGCCAACCGGGTGGGCTCATGAGTGGCCTATTTCTCATACAATACTTAATCTCAGAATACATGCGTGAAGTAGATTCATAGGGAATTTACTCTAGCTTGTTGCCACGTGCTCTTGGAGCAAGATTGCCATAAGTATTCTATCAAACCATTTTCGAGCAGTACTGTCCAAGTTGTAGATTTGGACACCGTTTCTTTATAGATTAATCATACATGATCTTAGTATCTCCATCTTTGCTATTTAATATAGATTTATGGTGATAACTCCTATTAATCTCGAAATGGGTTAACATGAGACCATGGTGGGTATAAGCCTATCCCCCATGGTACAACCTATGGAGACCCCTCGACCTTGCAGGTACCTCCAAAGTAATTTAACACATGTAACCTCTACTTTCACTCTGATTTCTCTCACCAACATAGCCTCTATCCCATGGTATGGCCCATGGAGACCCGTCAGCCTTGCAACTACCTCCAAAAAGTGCCTTAACGCATGTAACCTCTACTTCGACTCTAATTTCTTACCAACACAACCTCGCCTTCACTACCATTTTCACCACGTAGAAGCCTCATATCTTAGCATCACCCTGTGACATCATGCCATACTCTTATGTCATGTCATGAAGATACGGACCACTATCTACCCATGCAAATCATTCCATGGTGATCTTGGTGCTTATTTCACCGTGGTCCTGGTGATCATTCCACCAATCTCACAAGGTGTGGACCACTTCTACAAACCACCTCATGTTAAATGGTCCACACTTCCATAATCTACTGAAGAACCTCTACATCGCCTAATCACTTTCCATGCCCCTCGACGATAAGCTACCTGTTGCCACTATTAAGGCTATCCAAAGATTCTAATCACTTTACCACTTAACCTTGACCACTCCAACTTCATGGTGTATCCTAAAGCATCCATACCTTTCCACACCCGGACACCAACTTTATGTTACCACTCTATAGTTTAACATGGTTTCACCCACCTTACTTACCGTAAGCCATCTTACCTGCTCGAACGGGCACTTATCTTGTGTAAGATAGTGCTAGCTTGAATTTTCTCTTTACAATCCGAGTGAATATAAAACGATAGAAATTTCTCTCTCAGAGTATTTACTTATTCATTTATCAAATACTCATAGAAATTAAACATAGAATTAAAGAGAATTCTAATTTTAATATAAAAATTCTTTATGCATCTATTTATGCATAAAATCCAACTTCAATGGAAATAACACTTTTATATAAAAGAAAATCCTTTTATGCATAAAATCAACTTAATAGGAATAACACTTTTAAAATAAAAAGAATTTCTTTATGCATCTTTTTATGCATAGAAATTAAATTTAATGAAAATAAAATTTTTTAATAAAAAATTTCCATTATGCATCTTTCCATGCATAGAAATTAAATTCAATGAAAATAATTTTTTTATGATAAAAAAATTTCCAATATGCATCTTTCTATGCATAGAATTTAAATTCAATGGAAATAACACTTTTATAATAATAAAAAATTTCCAATATGCATCTTTCTATGCATTGAAATTAAATTCAATGAAAATAACACTTTTATAATAAAAAAATTTCCAATATGCATCTTTCTATGCATAGAATTTAAATTCAATGAAAATAATACTTTTATAATTAAAAAATTCCATTATGCATCTTTCCATGCATAGAAATTAAATTCAATGAAAATAACACTTTTATAATAATTTTTTTTTCCAATATGCATCTTTCTATGCATAGAAATTAAATTCAATGAAAACAACACTTTTATAATAATAAAAAAAATTCCAATATGCATCTTTCTATGCATAGAATTTAAATTCAATGAAAATAACACTTTTATAATAAAAAAATTCCAATATGCATCTTCCTATGCATAGAAATTAATTTCAATAATTAATTTCAATGATATCCATGCATATTCATAGGTGAATATGTACATGGAGTAGATAAAAATATTTCTTTTAAAATGCACAAACGGTGGGAATTGTTCTTTTAGACTAACATAAAAATAAACTTTATTTTCCACAAAATTCAAGAAAATTTTGCCATAACCTCCTTTGTATGGCTGACCATTTCTCAATTTTTAACATTCTATTTTCAATTTAAAATTAACCCCAATTTGAAGTAAAGTACTCTAATCTACTCAATTTTCACTTTCTAGTGAGTAAACAATAAGAAAAGTTTAATCAATTTATTTGTTACTCATTCTAGGATAAAGAAAGGCTGAATTCTTAAGGAAGAGAAGGGGGTAGCCTTTTCATCAAGGCATAACATCAAGATTCACTTTAATCAACTAAAAAAAAAGCAAGGAAATAAAAAAACCATAGATTTGAAATTAAAAAGTAGAAATTTTAGCTTACATGGAGTTTTGTAAGCTTTCCTTTGGCTTGAGGGATTGAGGGTTCTACTCTTGTTTGGATCAAGAGTGGCCACCAATTTCTTTGGAGAGGATTTAGTAAAAAACAATTGAATTATCAAGAGAATTCAATGTAATTGGCTCTGGGTGGTAGGAGTAGAGTAACAATGCATAAACACTATTAAGCTTTTACAAAGGGGGAGGCTTTATAGGAAAAAGTGAGCCTCAAACCAAGCTAATTGATTCTAGAATTTTCCAGATCAGTTTGGTTAATTTTTGACCATTTTTGGGTCAGTTCAGCTTACTTTTTAGAACTAGACTTGAAATAGGAGAGAGGAGAGATGAAATATCTCACTTAATTGATTTAAAATTGGAAAGCAATGATGAGAAAAAAGATGCCTCCATCATGAGGGGGAATTCCCACTCTGAGGTGTCAAAAATTTATTTTTTTAATGTTTCCTTTGGTCCTTAGTCCACTCTTCATTTCGATTACTTGGTTCACCCTTTCAGTTTGACCATCGGTCTCGGGGTGGTAAGCTATGCTGAGATCCAAGAAAGTTCCTACTGCTTCAAAAAATGCAGTCCATAATCTTGACGTAGACTTGGGATCTTGATCACTTACTATTCTCCTGGGTAGGCCATGCAATCTGAAGATTTCCTTGAGGAACACTCTGGCCACATCCACTACAGTGTAGGTTTCTTTTACTGGAATCAGATGGGCAACTTTGGTTAGTCTATTAGTCCAGTAATAAAATCCATACTAATACATTCCCACTTCATCTAGGGAATGTCTAATGGATGTAACTTCCCAGGTATTTTTACTCTCTCTGCTTTGACATTCTGACAAATCAGGCATTGACGTACATGATTAAGTACATCCTTTTTTAGTACAGGCCAAAAGAAGCTTTTCTTTAAAGACATGTAGGTCTTGATGAAACCTGGATGTCCTGCAATAAGGCTGTCATGGGCTTCATTTAGAATTTGACCCTTAGTTTCCTCATCATTGTTTGGGAATGCATAGCCTGCTATTATAATACATAATTCCATCATCCAGGCTGTACCCTTGAACTCGGTTCAACTCATGAGGAGTTTTGCTTTCCTACATAAGTAGGGTAGCAATAGGGCCAAAGAATCTATCCTGCATGATCTTCTCTCTTGCTTCATTAATCAATGGATTTGACACCACTGTGATTGCAAGCAAGGAGGCTTTTCTGCTGAGGGCATCTGCTACCACATTTTCTTTGCCTGGGCGGTACTTGATTTCAAAATCAAATTCCTGTAGGGTCTGCATCCACCTTCTTTGGCGCATGTTCAGATCCTTCTGAGTGAAGATCCACTTTAAGCTCTGATGATCTGTCATCAAAGTGAATCTTTGACCCAGTAGGTAATGTATCCACAACTTCAGGGCATATACTACTGATAGTAACTCCAGGTCATGGGACAGCATAATTTCTCTCATACGTTCTGAGTTTTCAGGATTCATAGGCCACTGCATGACCTTCCTACATGAGTTCACCTCCCAGGGCAAAACCACTGGCATCAATTACTACCTCAAAGGGTAGAGAGAAATCTGGCAATTTCAGAACGAGATTGGTTACCAAGGCGGTATTCAGCTTATCGAAAGTGCTCTGACACCTGGCAGACCATTGGAATGGGATATTCTTCTTGAGAAGATTAGTCAGGGGGAAGCTATGAGAACATAATTAGGTATAAAAATTCTATACCAACCAGTTAATCCCAAGAATCCTCTGACTTCTTTCACTGTCTTCGGTTCAGGCCAATCTATGATTGTTTGGACTTTTGCAGAGTCTAGAGAAATTTCATCTTTGGATACCAGAAAGCCCAAGTATTTAACATGGTCGACAGAGAAAGTGCATTTGCTCTTTTTTGCAAAGAGTTGGTGCTTCCTTAGAATCTCAAGAACTTTTCGAACGTGAGCTTCATGGTCAGCTGCATTCTTTGAGTAATCAGAATATCATCAAAGAAAACAAGAACAAAATCATCCAAGTATTCTCTGAGAATGTCCTGCATTACGCGATTGAATGTAGCTGGGGCATTTGTCAATCCAAACGGCATGACTGTAAATTCATAGTGCCCATATCGAGTATTGATGGCTGTCTTTGGGATACCTTGCTCATTAATCCTGATCTGGTAATACCCTGATTTGAGATCTATCTTTGTGAAGATATGGGCTCCACTTAGCCTGTCCAGAAGCTCATCAATTCTGGGAATAGGATACTTATTCTTAACTGTCAGCTGATTGAGACCTCTGTAATCCACACAGAAGCTCATCAATTCTGGGATAGGATACTTATTCTTAACTGTCAGCTGATTGAGACCTTTGTAATCCACACAGAGTCTTAGCATTCCATCTTTCTTTTTTTGAAAGAGAACTGGTGCTCCCCAAGGTGAAACACTGGGTCGTACAAACCCTTGTTCTAACAGCTGCCTAAGCTATTCCTTGAGTTCAATGGCTTCAGGGACGGGCATTCTGTACGTGCGCTGGGCTACTGGTTGAGCTCCGGGGGTCAATTCTATCACATGATCTACTTCCCGAATTGGCGGCATCTTTGTTAGCTCTGCTGGGAATAAATCATCATACTCACTTAACCATTCTAGTTCTTTAGCCTTTAACTTTGTGTCTACCGGATTCATTTTGACAGCGTAAATGAGCTGCTTCTTTCTAAATCCTTTCAATAACTTAGAAGCTTTTACTAATTGCAGACCTGGGGATCCTGAAATTTAGGTTCCTTGAACTTTGTTTTCGTGAAGGTCATAAAAGGAAATGGTTCCATTGTGATAGCGAATGTCAGCTTGATTTTTGTGGAGCCAATCCATTCCAAGGATCCTGTCAAAAACTCCCAAAGGTAGGACTCTGAACTTATAGTCAGTTATATTCCCATCTAGATTAAACTGAATACAATCTGTCTCATGGTGAGTGAAAAGGATCTTCCCACTGGCCAATTCAACTTGCATAGGTTTCCTTGTTTTTTGTTCTAAGACTAGCTTACGCAAGCATCCAAGGGAAATAAATGAATGAGTACTGCCTGAGTCAATCAAAAGTTTGAATGACTTACCCTTATACTCAGCTGGAGTATGGATGACAAAGAATTGACGATTTGGCCCTTGGTTCTCAATTGCAGCATAAATTTGACCTCTTTCCTCTTCCACTACTTCTGCTATCGTAACTGCTCTGGCTGCTGCTACTGCTGCAGCCTGGGGGCGGAACTCTTTCTCTTTGGTTACCCTAGTTCTGGGAGGGAGTTCTGAGATTACTCTGAACAGAGGCAGATGGCTGAGCTGGATTCCTCCTGGGATTGCCCTAATTTTGACGAGACGGGACTGATAGGAAGGGGCTGGTCTCTGCATTCTAGGTCCCTGACTTCCTTGTCCTCTTGACATGGCAGGAGTTAGGCAGTCTTTAAGATGGTGACCGAAACCCTGACATCCAAAACATCTGTTCTCACTTCTAAGCTCATCCCTCTGAGTCCTTGAAAAAGGTGGGACTCCAGAGAAAGTGTTCTGAGGGAAGGGTCTTCCTTCACTTCTGAATCTACTAGCATCTTGATTCTAATTTGGGCCTTGTTGCCTCTTTGGGGGTGGAAAGTTTGAAGTACTTCTCGAGGTTTGGAACCTTTTAAAGTTTGAGGGTGCAGGCTTTGACGGGACCTTGACAACAAATGCCTTGGTAAAGTCCTTTGCCATTCTGATAGCTTCCGCCATTGAGACTGGTTTGGCATTTTTCACTAAAGTCTCCAATGGCTCGTTCATTCCTCGAATGAATCTGGCCATCAACAGTGCTCTTCATCCAAAAGTGGAGAATATTTGAGGAGAAGGGCAAATGTCTGATGGTATTCTTCAATTGTCCGGCTATCCTACTTTAATTCCAAGAACTCATTCATTTTGGTTTTCAGGAAGCCCAGAGGACAGAACCTCTTTCTGAGGTAAGCTTTAAGATCTGAGTAGGTCTGGGTATTTCGGTCGAGACGGTTTGTCTCGCAATGGTTCCTCCATGATGCATCTTCTTGGATGGATTCTCTAGCTACAATCAGGTATTGATTGACCCCAAGGATCAACACAAAATCGCCTTTGCTACGGAATGGGGAACTTATGCATACTGTGTCGTCATGCATTTTAGGTTGACCAATGTCCCCGACACCTTCCAGCGTCTGATGTGCACAGCCTACAAGGAGTATCTTCTAAAATTCCTTAAGGTCTTTATGGATGACCTCTGTGTCAATTCCATGGGGAGGAACGCACACCTTGAATGTTTTACGGAAGGTGCTAGAAAGATGCAGGCTATACCGTAGTTTATTGAACCCTCTCAAATTGCCAGTTCTGGGTTAGGCATGGAGTTATCATGGGACACATTATCTCCAAACAAGGAATCTCCACAGATAGCAAGGTGTGGCTCATCCTTGATCTTTCCCCACCAACCAACTTTAAGGGATTCAAGCGCTTCATGGGACACGTTGGCTATTATCGGTGTTTCATTTTCATATATGCCAATATAGCTCGCCCCTTTTACGAACTCCTAATCCTCTTTGAGTGGACAAAGGAATGCCGATAGGCTTATACCACCCTAAAGAAAACCTTGGCAAGTTCTCCTATTCAGAGGTCCCCCAACTAGGACATCATCTTTCATGTCCACATCGATGCCTCCGCCTTTGCTTCTATTGGGTGTGTGCCGGCCCAACCCGGTGAACATAAGATGGATTTACCCATCAGCTTTGGCCAGCTGACTAAATGAGGCAGAACAAAATTATACCATAACTGAGAGGGAAGGGTTAGCTATGGTTTACATAGTCGAGAAGTTTCACCATTATCTTCTGGTGACCAAATTTATCCTTTTCGTCGTAGACCATCAAGCTCTTCTATATCAAGTAAACAAGCCTTGCACAACAGGAAAATTCACCAGATGGTTGCTAATCTTGCTTGAGTTTGACTTCACTATCATAGTGCGGAAGGGCTCACAACATGTCTTGGCAGACCATACGTCACGCATCCCTAAAGGCGAGCCACCGGTGGGAGTTGATTTACCAGATGCCGCCTTGTTCCAAATATGCTTAATTTCGGAATGGGGCGAGGAGGTTGCACAGTTTCTAGCCAATGGCCTACCAGTTGACCCCCTCCTTAACCAAGGACCGTGCACGGCATCTCATTAAAAAGGAGGCCCCCTACCCAACCGATTATTGCAAGCCAACTCTACAGGTAGGGGAAAGACAAAATGATCAAACGATGTGTCCGAGAAGAAAAATATGTATTCCTTTTAGAACAAGCTCTGCCTGTACTAGGAGACACTTCATGACAGATATCATTGCAAACAAAGTCCTCACCATCGGGTTATGGTGGCCCACCTTAATGGCCGATGCCAACGAAATATGTCACGTGGTGCGATAATGCCAACGAGTGGCAATTCCCTGCTTTAAGGATAGTATGCCCTTGAACCATGTTATGTCCTTGCAACCATTAAAAAAATGGGGCATTGATTTCATTGGACCCATTAGTCCTGTGGCTAGATACACTCAAGCTCGATACATTATCGTCGTAGCCACACAGACTATTGCATGAAATGGGTCGAAACAAGGGCTACCTACTATAAAGTTGATGCACAATCTATTGCTAAATTCCTGTATGAGTCAGTAATCACTCGCTTTGGATGAACCTTGAGATTGTGAGTGACAATGGCACGCACTTTATTAATGAGGTAATCCAATTCCTCTTACAAGAATTCCTTGTCACTCATCACAGGAAATCTTCCCCATATTACCCCCAAGCTAATCACCAAGCAGAAAGTAAAAATAAAGTTGTATATGCCATTCTCACCAAAATGGTTGAAGCTAACGATTGGTTAAAAAAGTTGCTAATAGAACTCTAGACCTATCGAACATCCTACAAGGCTACTACCCCCAATGCAACACCCTTCAGTTTGACCTATGGTACTAAAGCGGTTATGCCTATGGAGTTATTGGTTCCGAGTTTATGAATTGCTGTAAAAGAAAAACTCATCGGCAATGTCCTAGGCTGTCACCTGTTTGAGCTTGAAAAGCTATACGGAACACATCTCCTCACTGTCTAAAGCATGATTCTAAAAAAAATGAGGCGTAAACAATGGTTTGATGACCATCTGAAGGACAAACAAATGAACGAGGGAGACATGGTCCTCCTCTTTAGCACAAAAACCCATAAAAAGAAACTCAAGCGCAGAGGCTTAGGACCTTTCGTAGTCACTGAGATAACCCCGCAAGGTGTAGTGTGTATAGAGACACTCGACGGCATAGGGATGGTGGGATATTTCAATGGTAGAAAATTAAATTGCTACTATGGTCCACTAACCACCCTCATGGCCATTCATGATAAAAAACAAAGAAAAAACGAACACAAAGAAATGAAACAAGCAACTCAACAAGAGGCTAAAGAGTGGCAAGCCAAACTTTGAGGGTAAAACATTCTAGTCAACATGGCCCAAGTTGTAGACCTTGAAGAAGAAGATTGGGAGGTGAAGCCTACTCGGTTATGGTTAGGAATGACCACCCCGACAAGCTTCGCCCAAAAATTAGCTCTTGTAGATAGCGGGGATAATTACAACTTAATGTCTTATGACACATGCCTTTCCCTCGAGAAACCCCCATTAAAAGAGACTCCTGCCATGGTCAGAACAATGGCCTCTCAAGAAGTTCACTGTTTAGGCACAATCACAGTCTTATTCCACATTGGAAATAATCCCTTAGAAGGGACGTTTTATGTGATGCCTGTAGGAACCATGCGTGAGGAGATTCTTCTCTCGGAAGAGGTTGGATGGGACACAACTGGTGCAACATCGACTGGGATCCAAGGATTGCCACCCTACAAAACTGGCATCTGGCCATTAGGACTGTGACTCGGCCTCCAGCCAATGGCCTCCAGCCAAGTTATAGTCCTAATGACGGATGAAGAACCAGTGCCCTCTGCTCCTTCATGCCAAGATGATACTCCTCCCCTCACCATCGTTATTCTGACTTCCGATCCACAACGATCCATACCACTTAAAAAGAGACCGCTCCCCACTTTGGACACTTCACTGCCTTGCGTATCCTCTCAACTACCCCACTTGGCCGCATCCCAATCCAAACTCTCAAAAGCCACCACCGGTGCTTACCCCCCCCCACAAAACTAAAACAACACTAAACCTACTAACAACTCTAACCAATGCACATAGGGCAAGCACTCTCGATAGTGGGTACCTAAAAGGCTTCTCACACAGCCCATGGGTATTATGAAGGTACTACCACTTTGTGGATCCCTCGGCGGATCCACTTCCCATACTCATATACCGGTAATGCAAGCTTCTCGTGCCTCTCGAAGGTAACCCATTCGACAAACCCAAGCCCATAGGGTAAAGGAAAATCACCGGCCCAAACGCTCCTCAAGGCCAAACCATCCTCACTTACACCCTAAGACTTGCCTAACAACAAATTACCACTGGATCCCAAAACCTCTACTTCAAGCTCAACATTACTATGAGGGCAATTGCCAAATTTGGGTCCTCAAAATACCAAGGTACAAACTCCCTACTCTTGTCATTTCGCAGTTACCAACCTTCCAATGGAAGCCCAAAGTGGCCTCTGCCACTAATACTACACACAGGAGAAAGGGAAGCAAAAATTTCACGACGACCCCTTGCCCCCTCAACAGCAAAAGCCCATGGTAATAGCGAGTCATGAAAAATGTTCACAAAATTGTGCAAACGTTCACTTAACTCCATTTTTGGAAATAAAAACTAAAAAATGTACCTTTTTTCAAATTTATGGAGACAAAAGACATACATTCATGTCAAACATAAAAAAAAACCACTACTTTTGTGGAAAAAAATGTATAAAACATTACTTACATTTTACTCTAAACCCAAAAACATCCAATTTGAAAAAAGAATTACAAAGGAGAAGAAACTCTTCCGATCAACTAGAAGAGTCATTGGACCTTTTGCTTAAAACTATCAATTGTTTTGTGTTTTGTTCATAATTTTTTAACTTAAATCCATACACAAGAATTTCTATATCATACAAATTAAGCATGTCCACATGTTCACGAATTACACTTTTCTTTCCTTTTTTGCTTTGTTTAAGCATCTCTAGATCATACTTTCTCTTGAGCACGGATAAGTTTTGTACCAATATATGTTTCTAGAGTGCGTGTTGTATGTAGCGTGTTATCTACAAACTAATAGGTGGTAAAATTGACGTTACTTTTAGACCTAATATAATTTGATGAAACTCTCTTACATGGGACTAGTGTATTATCTAAGAAAATAAATTTTCTTTGTATACAAAGTTGATCCAATGGTTGAATTTAAGAATATTTTGATATTAAGGTAGGTAGGTATATGGAGTCCATGGCCATAGAAGAGGTTTATTGAAGGCAAAGATATCTCTAGATTTAGATAGAAATCCAAGCGGTCAAATTTTAGACGGTAGTGAGTACTATAATTTATCACTTTACTTTATTTTGATCTAATAGTTCGATTGTGAGTTATAGTCTTTGCCAAAACATAGTTTTTAGATTATTACAGTTAAATTTTGAGCCATAAAAATGATAATAGTTGTTGTTTTGAAAAATTGATGAAAATTTGGATTCTAGAATCCACTTTGTTGATTCTGGAATCTAAAATTCCATGACAAACTCACGTTTCTATCATGATAATGAAATTTTCGTCCAAAAAAAAGAGAAATTTTGGTCCATAATAGTTTTACTTTTATTAGACGAAAAATTTAGTCCATCGATGGAAAATATTTTCACCAAACGAAATTTTTTCCATTGATGGAAAAAAATTTTGTTGATGAGAATTTGGATTCCAGAATCCACTTCGATTCTCAAATCTGAATTTCCATCGATGGTTTGAAATTTTTGTCTCGCGAAAAATTTTTCCTCAAAAATTTCGTTGATAGGAAAATTCCATCAGAAAATCCGTCGACAAAAAAAATTCCATTGAAAATTCCATCGAGAGAATCCAAATTCTCATCAACAAAAAAAATTTTCATCAAAAATTTCATCGATGGAAAAAATTTTCGTCAAAATTTTCGAGACGGAAAAATTTTCGTCGATAAAAATTTGGATCAACGGAAATTTTTTCCATCAACGAAAAAAAATCGGTTGATGAGAATTTGGATTCTACAAATTGAAACTTATGTCGTCGGGTTGAAATTTATGTCGTTGGATTGAAATTTTCGTTGCAGATGGAAATTTGGATTCCAAAATCCAAGTGAATTATGGAATCCAAATTCTCATCGACGGAATTTTTTTTCCTGTTGATGGCCTTTTTTCATCGACGAACTAAATTTTTGTCTTATAAAAGTGAAAATTTTGTTCATTAAAATCCAAAATTCCTCTTTTTCAGATGAAAATTTCACTCTCATGATAGAAACATCAATCTTTTGGATTCTAGAATCTACTTTGTCAATAAAGTGGATTCTATAATCCAAATTTTCATCAATTTTTTAAAACGACAACTGTTGTTATTTTCATGGTTCAAAATCTAGACGTTATAAACTAAGATTTATGTTTTTATAAAGACTATAACTCTAAATCGAACTATTAGATCAAAATAAAGTAAACTAATAAATTGTAGTACTCACTACCATCTAAAATTTGATTCTTTAGATCGTTGGTTTTCTATCTGAATCTAGAGAAATCATTTCTTTCAATAAGCCTCTTCTATGGCCATGGACTCCATATATCTTCTTATCTTAATATCAAATATATGCTCTAATTCAATGATTGGGATGAAGTTAGTTAAATTCTTGTAGAAGAAAAAGCACATTTTTGTAATTCTAAGTAAAGAATATTATAGATTAAATAGAAATGCATTCTAAGTAATGATTGGGATGAAGTTAGTTAAATTCTTGTAGAAGAAAAAGCACATTTTTGTAATTCTAAGTAAAGAATATTATAGATTAAATAGAAATGCATTCTAAGTAAAGAATATTATAGATTAAATAGAAATGCACGAATTATTATTAGTTTTAAAGAATATTAGATCTTGTCATTGACCTTGTTTTTTCCATTTTGTTATTTGACATAAAAAAGTGAAAAAAATTCACCTTTAAATTAGCAATATGTACGTTTTTTAAAGAAGTTTGAAACTATGCTTATTTTGCAAAAGTTATAAAAAAGTTCTCTTTAATGTCTCCAAAAGATTGTAAAATTGTTCAATATTTAGAACTAGTGAAAAATCAAGATAGCCTGTTTTGCAAATGACTACTCACGACAAGTGAACATTTTTCATGACTCGCTATTATTTAGTCCATAACAATGACATACCCTCGACTTCAGCTCCTCCCCCACCCATCATTATTAGGCTACCTCTCGGAGTACTCCCACTACTCCCTTAACCTCTACATTCTCAACTACTCCCTTGTTACAAACCTCTAAACTTCCCAAGGAGATACCAACCTCGCTATCACCCAATTGGAACC
Organism: Cibotium barometz; assembly: GCF_041138505.1. Taxonomy (NCBI): domain Eukaryota; kingdom Viridiplantae; phylum Streptophyta; class Polypodiopsida; order Cyatheales; family Cibotiaceae; genus Cibotium; species Cibotium barometz. Next base: position 51,656,068 of record NC_141061.1, on the reverse strand, counting down.
ATCTTCTCCATTTGGTGAGGTTGGCATGAAGTCAATACAGAACCCACAATAGGCCGAGGGCACACAACCTATTTACAGGGTGCCCACAAAAAAAAACTTACCACGGTTTTTCCAAACAGAAGCCACAGTTGTACCAAAAGAAGCCACGGTCGTACCATTCTCATTCAACTTTTCCACGGTCGTACCACAAAGAAGCCATGGCCATCCCAACTCCAAGCCACGGCCACACCATTATGCACCTCAATTGTGCCACGACCGTACTACCAAAAGAAGCCAGGACCATACCAACTTTGCCATGCCCATACCTTGGAGTTGCCACCACAGCCGTACGAAATGAAGCCACAGCTATACAAACATCTACCTCAACTGCCACGGTCATACCAACTTTGCTATGCCCGTACTACCAATTCAGAAGCATACGCCTGTACCCCAGAGTTGCCACGACTGTACCAAACGTAGCCATAGCCGTACCAACCTCTACCTCAACTACCAACAGTCGTACCAACTTTGCCACACCCCTACCAATTCAGAAGCATATGCTCGTACCCTAGAGTTGCCATGCCCGTACCAAATTTTACCACGACCCTATGTCCTTCTGAGAACCTATAAATATGGGCCCTTCCTTTTCCTCATTTTTTACTCTGAGCCTAGCCAAACTCTTGCAAAAGTTTTTCCTAAGCTTGCACTTCATGTCCCCTATCCTTCACTCCACGGCAACAAAGACCTCTGACTCCTCCCTAGAGGTCCACAAGCACACCACCCAGAAAAAGAAGTGCCCATCAGGGGGACGCTTAGAACTATGTGCATCACAAATTTTTCCACTTTTCTCGTATCTCACATCATGCACAAACACATGCACCTGGAGCTAGGAGTATGGATGCTATCCCACACAGCTGTCACACCTTGGAGAGAACTTGATGAAGTAGGTTAGTGAACACATATCCAAATCTTGATGAAGAACACTCGTAAGGTGGAGCACAAGATCCTTTACTACACAGGGCCTTGTTATCGAGCTGTTTTGCCGATCCAACCATAGTTGCAGATTGGGCTCGGCAGGCTACCAACTTTGGAACCCTGGGGCCCAAACCTTTTCAATTGCCTCTATTTCACAGAGACTTACGATGCACATGACACAACTAGACAGGTGTTGGATGCCATAGGTTAGACCCAGACAATGCACCTCAGTCTTGACATGGTTCGAGATGCTCTGCACCTCCCTAGGATGGAACAACCTTATGTGCAGCTCACTAACGCCAACAAACTGACACACGACATCTTTCAAGGCTCCACCACCAAGGATGGGGTGGAATGGCACACAAGAGGAGCTTGTAATGCCAGCAGCTAGGGACTTATCATTTTTTCTCACAACCCAGTGGACATATAGGTTTAGAAGGTGCATCATCTCCACATTGGCAAGGGTCTACTAGGGCACGCCCGTTAACTCGGCAAAATATTTGCATAGGGAGCTACATTCTGTCTGTGCCAACAAACCCCAAGGAAAGCTAGTAGATGCATCCCTATTAACCAAGGTAATATATCATGCTGCTCCTCCCCACAGGGCAATTCAACTGATAGGGCCCGATGCTGTGCCAGTATCTCTCCCTCCACCACCCCAATCCACTCCCACCTTTCCACCCCCAAAGTGCCATCACTCGGAACCAAAGCAGTAAGAGCAAATTCCACCCTAGTCCACCAGCCTTGGCCCGAATGCTGAGGAGATTGCTACTGAAGCCAAATTGAAAGCTGCTGAGGAGAAAGCCAAGCGAAAAGCATTTTTTGACAAGAACTTTTACGAAACCCCACCCCCCGAAGGATCCTTTCCTTTCCCTCCTCATTACTCAGACATTGGCCATACTATGGCCACTCTTCTCATAGGAATACTATGGAAAACCTCCGTTGGGCATGCACATGAAGTTTTCGATCACATGAATCCTACTCTGAGAGCGTTAGTGCATCACATGTGGAAGTGCCAGACTTTCCCTAGGGCTTCTCCCATATGGCATGTGAACTTATCACTTAAATGACGGAGTGTATCTATCGGCAACAGGAGATAGCAAGAGTGGTGCAGCAACATATGTTGCTTGTGAAGGCACACGAACAAGAAAACGCGCGAAGGCTCTCTATGTTGCCACCCTCAACAATATCAACCTCCAACAAGCCTTGGTGGATGACAAAGAGCAAGTACTAGAAAGCACCCTATCATCCCTTCCACCCTCAACAATATCAACCTCCAACAAGCCTTGGATGACAAAGAGCAAGTACTAGAAAGCACCCTACAGGCAGCAGCACAGGCAAAGCAGCAGGCCCTCAATGAATTCTCCCTTGCCCAGGCCACAGCACAAGACCTCCTCCAAAGGGCAGTATAGGCCAAAGAAAGCCTCAACAAAACAAACATTGACTTCTAGCACTACCGTGAGGTTGTAAAGGAGACTCTCTCCATAAAAAAATAGTGGAGCTAAAAGCCAACAGTCTAACACCCCGCCACTCCCTCTAGCCCTGTCCCTAGCATGGTCGAAAGAAAGGTCGGCACGATGGACACAGCTACAGAGCTTCACATCCTGTCCATCCCCCCCAAAACCCCTCACAAACCCTTGAGCTCAATTTTCACACCATTTGCCTTAACCTACTACAGCATGACATATTTATCGATGAACCCCTCTCCCAACCCACCTTTTCTTATATACTAACCAAACTCCCAGCCCACAGCATCCCCCTCCCACCCTCTTCTTTCAAGGGCAAATTTCTTTCACCCACCCTTCCATCTTTTTTGACCTCCCAGTCCATCCTCTCCAAGCCACCCTTCTCAATTGGGCCCATCTCCTTTGATATGGCCAGCCAACCGAACACCCAAAGCCCATAGACCTTGCCGTACCAAATGGGCTCTGCCCTTACTCTTATTCCTCCCCAAAGTCTGCTGAAGGCCTATGATTCCTACACCACAAAGGTTGGGAAGTCATATATGATTCCTACACCACAAAGGTTGGGAAGTCGTACATGATTCCTACAAATCCCTCAGACACTACGAGCTTCAGCCATACTCAGCATTGTTATTTGCAGATGGAGGTTACCCATGCCATAGCTATCATGTAGTTTGATGACTCACATGTGGCCTACCCAATGCCATAGCTATCATGCAGTTTGATGACTCACATGTGGCCTACCCAATGGATTACACCCTCGAGGAAGCCGCAGCCACCACCAAAGCCCTTTTTCCACTCTAAACGCCCTAAAGACTCCGACTTAGATGACGGTAACAATGACAACAACGATGGCAGGCGAGGAGCCCCATGCACCCAACCACCTCAACAACTCGCATCTTCATCTCCCCCCCCCCATCAGTCTCCTCCTCCCAGCCCCTCTAACCTTAGCACAAGCACACAACCACCCCCACCCGGCACCACAACACTAACTCTCTTCCCCTCACAGTCATCTACACCCCCCCATCTCCCCACTCCACCTCCCTCACCAACTCTCCTTCACCTAGGACTTTAACCCTCAATTTAGGCATGCCCAACGCCATCACCAATTTACCCTAAACATTGACCATGCCTCCCCCATTACTTACCGCAAGCCTCGCCACCATCACCTTAACATCAGCCACCCCTCCACCCTCATCACAACTGCCACCTAAAATCCCCTCCTCCCGACCCTTGGAAGAAGGAAAAATCCCACTGCCACCACCATGAGAATAGGAGAAAATCGACCCTCCTCTCAACCCCCTCAATTGGCACAATCCACTTGATTGCACAGAGTTTGAGCAGGCCATACAAATCATGCTCGGTCAACAACTCCAAGCGGTGCCCATCACCAAAGTCACTGATGCATGGACCTCCATGTCCTGTGACCCTACCTCGATGCCAAGCATCATAGCTAGAAGCATGAGCACCCACCTCAACAACGCGGTGGCTACCACAGGCCACCCACACCACTGCTCGTCTCATCACGTTCGATCTCATGGGTGAGGAGTCAGCCTGGCGACATCCATTCCTTCTCAAACCTTATATCTGGGACCAATATTATAAGGCACCGCGCTAACTCAGGATCAACCCCGAGTCGTCCAATCCGTTGATGGGCATGGAATCTATTCCATGAGGAGCAGACCAAGAACTCAAAACTCCTTTACAATTTCCAGTGGTTCGCTCCTCGACGTCGCCACAAAACCCCGCACACCAAAGCCAACATGCTCATTCGCCTACATGACTTCATTAGCAATACGAACAAGCACCAGATCCCGTTGAGGTCACCACAATGAGATTCCTCACTCTGATTATCACACTGTTGGAGACCTTCCCAAATTGGAGCCATTACCCACGAAGGCAATCAAGGCTTGGCCTCCTTTGACATCAACAAAGTCCTAACACTGAAGTAACTATTCGGCTACTACAAGCGCATCCAGTGGGTGCATTCCTAGCACCTCCAAAGCTTCGAGGATATGATGGATACAACCTTCTGGATGATTTACCATGTCTTCCATTGAGCCCCCCCCACATCCTACCTCGTAACACAACTTTGTCCGGATGTACTTGATCTACTACCATTAGATCTTTTGTTGGCTCCGAGGACGGACCTGAATTAGGGAGGGGGGGTATGTTAACCACTCCGAGTAGCATCATTTTTCAAGTGTGGTCATGCTTCTTTTAACCTATAATTTTGTAACTGCGCAAAGCACTTATCGACAAAAGATATATGGGATGACTTAGCTTACGGCTTGTGTAATTCTGGTCGTAGGAATGAGCTAGATGTACATAGAGCTAGAAAGTCAATGTTGGGAAATGGGCATCCAGCCATTGTAAAAGGTGAGCTCCTGTATATAAGTCATTTTATAGAATCCTATTTTTCTCAATTGAGTCTCTCTCTCTCTCTCTCTCTCTCTCTCTCTCTCTCTCTCTCTCGCTTATGGTTGCATGTTTGTATTGTGAATGCTTGCTTGCTTGATTGTTGTGTATGCATGGAGGGGATGGTGTTAATCTAGCTTCTCTTCTCCTCTCCCTTCTCTTGTCTTTCTCTTAAGATCCCTCTTGCATATGCACCATTGGCATTGAGTGGAGGTAGAGCTTTCCATAGCTCCCCTCTTATTTGCTCATTACCTAGCTTGTGGATCCCCACTTGGGTGACAAAAGTGGTGGTGGGGTGAGCCCCTAGCGGCCTCACATAGGGGAGTTAACCCTCATTAGGGTTGGCTAAATGCTATTCTCTAAATTAACCCTTGCATGATTTCATTCTCTTCTTCTCTCCCTGTCTTGTGCAAGGTAGGATGTTTAGGTTAACAATTACTTTCACAAATAAATTGAAAGCAAAACTATCAAATTTTTATATATAAGAAAATTATAATTTATAAACATTAAATATTATCCCTTGCAAAATTGAGCTTAGGGATACACCATGTATGACCACATGTATGACCAATGGATAAACGATTTGGCCTCTTCCTCCTTCAAAGCTCTACAAGTTTTATTTGTTGTTATCATAGTTGTATAAACGCTAAAATTTCACCCCTTATACCTTAATTCACTACTTTAATTCTTAGTAATGTAAGCTAGGAGTAATGTAGTAGCAAGTACCACACTGAAAACTGAGCAAAATGTACTCTCCTAGCTTGATGGAAAAACTTATGGATTTCTAATGGTGGGGGGGATGCCTTTTTATGTTTGAAAATGATGGCTACATGCCTCTCACACACCATTATTCATCTTAAGTTGGTAGCCCACAATATCTTTATACAACTCCACTTTAATCTTTATGCATCCATTCATTTTCTCATGCACTCAACCACCTTATGTGTATCCACCCATATATCTAGTTAACTAATACATCTATTTATAGCTGGAGTCTTCTATTAGTTCACTATGCATATCTCCACATTAATTCCTATTTTTCTTCTAAAAAACTAACCCTAAGATATTTTCACTCACCCTTCAACCTTAGACTTTAATCTTTTGCCCATTCACCCTTGAATTTAATTAAATGTGCATACTATTCACATCATTAGCAAGGCTAATGCATACATATTCCCTTGCATTTTTTTGGATAATTCTTATTAATTAATTTCTATAAAATTAACTCTTTTATTTATTTAAAAAAATTAATATTACTTCTATTAATTTCTTCCTCTATTTTATCTTCAATGGTGCAAGGGATGCACATGTACACACAGAAATCTCTAACTTAATTTTTTGCACATGACAACTTGAATACATTTTAAAAGAATATATTTTCTAATTTCTCACTCTTCCGAATTTCTCATTATTAAATCTTCATGTTCTCCCACTAGAAATATACGTCTAAAATTTACTTTCTTAGTTATACCACCAAGATAAGGGATATCTTACATTAGGATAAGGGAAGAGGGATCCTACATAAAGCATAAGACAAGAGCATTAGATACAATCTTTCTCCCCAATATGGGTGGCTCCAACCTTCCATATTAAATCATACTGATATAAATAACACTTGGAGACAGTAATAGTTTCATCCTTAAAAATTAGGTTTTTATCTTTATAGCAATAACCTTAGTGCTAACCGCATTGCTTTAGCACCCCAAATAATTAAAACTATTACACATGACATATTACAATGCATGTGCACATTTATCGCTTGGCTTGAGCCAAAATAAGATGTGAAACCAAACAATTACTAAGACTAGCACATGACCAACTTAAATATAGTAATGCTTTGTTCCATACTATAAATTATATTCTCGTGCTGTGCATAAACCATCATCAAATGTAGTACTTTAGTCGGTGCCACTGCACTGCTCATCGCCTATCTCACTAACATGAACCATGTCAGTTAGAATAATTAATTACAGCTCAGCATAAAATAAGCATAAACACATACACCAATAATACACTAGCTCATCATTTAACATTAGCCATGTTAGTTAGAATAATTAATCATAGTTCAACATAAAGTAAGCATAAACACATACACCAATAATACACTAGCTCATCATTTAACATCAACTATGTTAGTTAGAATAATTAATTGTGATTCAACTAGCTCTTCATTTAACATGGTGTCACACACTAGCTCATCATTTAACACAGTGTCACCTGAAATACCAATAACACTAGCATGGTTCCAAATACATATACTAATAATATATCATCAGTATTAAGTGGTCTCACCCATGATACAAACTCTCAACAATCACCCATGATACAACTCGTCCCAGGTAACCTTAAAATAAGAATAGAGAAAAAAATATCTAAAATATATAGATATGGATAGTGGTCAAAAAGAAAAAAAGATTTCATCTATTCAATCGCCAAATTTGATTAGAATTGGATCACTTACTAAAAATAGTAATTTTTATAGATATTAAGTTGGCCATGTGTTCGACACACATATATTTAAGATGCCAAGGGAAACATATTATTGAAGTTTGGGCATGATCTAAGGTTTGCCCAATTATATGCCTAAGCTTAATTATTTTGGAGAATAAAGGGTAAAGAGCTAGAGTAAGGTATAAGTCATTTATGGGTGGCCAATGGTCAAGTGTGAAAATTTTCCACCTCTTATCCATTTGTATATAATTTAATTTCTCTACTTTGTAATGGATCATTGTTTAAGTCAAGCGCTTACCTTACCCTTATATATCAAAGCATGTGTCATTGGGTGGCCAATGGTCAAGTGTGAAAATTTTCCACCTTCTCTTATCCATTTGTATATAATTTAATTTCTCTACTTTGTAATGGATCATTGTTTAAGTCAAGCGCTTACCTTACCCTTATCGAAGCATGTGTCATTGGGTCTTGCCTTAGAGCCATAAACTATAACTTCCCTATGTGGGTGCACTAGCTCATCCGTCTCGTGCATCTTCTGTTGTCACACTAGAATGCTCCTTTGCCAATAGGGTGAAGGGAGAACTCTCCTATACCTAGATGGAGGGAACTAGAGATGGTCCTTCACGATAGTTTTCTCTCACAAAATACAGGGGAAGAAGAAGCTGATGGAAGAAGAAAACCTACAATTAAACCTATTTAAACAAGAATCCATCTAGCATGCAAGCAACTAAGAACGACTAGTTTCCACGCTAGGTCGACCAAACTTACAAATGACTAGTTTTCACATGAGGTCGACCAAACTTAAAAATGGTCCGGCCTCTATATTACTAGTCTTAGGAAACTATGTGCATGGATTTTGTATACTTTCCTTAGGGTAAGGCCGCTTTATATGTTTGTACAAATTAGATATGTATGATAAGTGTGATGTTTCTTGTCCGAAATATTCAGATAAATGATTAATTTATTCCTCATCCGAATTTGTGATTAATTTAGAAATCAATTAAGTGAATATTCAATGAATGAAATTCAATAAAATAGTAACTAAAATATCACCCCCTTTTCGAGAAAGATAGTTCAAGAAAAACCTTATCAGACTCGAACCCTGAATCAGACTATGACCAAGACTAAACTCTTTCGTCAGTTTCGAGGAAAGATGTGACCAGTTTAGGAAAATACACTCAAATCTCCCACCAAACCTGAAACTAAGTTGAGACCCTTTGAATTGATCTGAGGATCAAGGTTATAGAATTCGAGGAATTCTGTTTTGAAATTTAGTATTACGATTATGAAGTTTTGGGGATACTGACTTAAGATATACTTATTGTATTCAAAAGAAAATCAAACTAAAAACTTGCATAGAAACCCTATTTTCTTAAAGGAATGTCTTACTCCAGAATGGACATAGACCTTGTAAAACCAGCTCACTGGCTTATTAACATGGCTCAGGCTAAAGCATGGCTCAAAGATTCATAAACCATGGCTTAGAGGTTCATAAAGCATAACTTAGAAATTCATAAAGCATGACAATGCAAAGGACTCAACTTGGGGGACAAGACAACCTACATCGGTACACCAAAACAACCCCCCTTTCTTAAGAAGAGGAAAAAAGGGAATAACGTAGAGGAGCCTTTTATAGAAACAAGCTGTTACAAAATCCAAAAGGATCCAAAATATATGACTCAAATTTTGGGGGACTACCTGGGCAAAGAATCTAACACATACAATTGAAAAGATAGATTGTCAGAAGTTTAACAAACTTTCTGTATAGTAGAACATCAATGATGATTTGATGTCATCTTCTTGCGTTGACATTTCCAAGATTTCGACACTTGATTGTCAAGTGTGGGAAGAGTACTTGCAAAGAATAGATGTGTTGTAATGGTGCTTGCAATACTAATAATTCCAATCCTTTTTGGCATGATGGCCAAGACAAAGAGCTGGATAAGAACCTACATGATACTTTATCTTAAGATATTAATTATATGAGCACTAGGTACCTTACTATCATATGCAAGAATAGATGTGTTGTAATGGTGCTTGCAATACTAATAGTTCCAATCCTTTTTGGCATGATAGCCAAGACAAAGAACTGGATAAGCACCTACATGATTATCTCAAGATATTAATTATATGAGCACTAGGTACCTTACTATCATGTGCAAGAGGTTTTAAGGATGTTCTAGAGGCATGACTTTACAAATGGCACAAAAGAGTAGGATCCCCAAAGATGTAGCCACAGATATGATCAATGGTTAGGAAAAGGCAACAAGAGAAAAAAACAGACAAGTGAGCAAAACAGGATGCTTATGGAGATTGGTGGACGACCAGACGAGTTGGTGACATAGGTGGCAAAGGTGCAAGACACCAGGAGGGCATAGTTGGCAGCACCATTACAGTGATGTGCAGACAGTGCTGAAGAGGCAGAGGGGAGATGAGATGAAGTGCAAGGTGTTAATGGTGGCTACATGTTGTTGGTAGGGTGGTGCTAGGAGAAGCAGGGCAGACAGTGAAAACATAAGGGAGAAGATGGCAATGGGAGACCTTCACATGCAAAAAATTTACAAAAAGCAGGTTGATGATGGAAAAAAACAAAAGTAGGTTGATAATGGCTAAGGCAAGAGGGGGCGCAAGGACAGCCTGAGAGAGTCACAATAGGCAGTGTCAAGGGTGGTGAAGGCTAGCTTTGGAGCCGACCTATCACCACACGGGTGGTGTAATAGTGGAGCTTGAGGTTGAGCGACGAGCTGAGGAGCTGGCTTAGACTTTAGAGCTATCAAGCTAAAAACCTAGGTCTTGCTTCAAGATGAAAACATAGAGTCAGCTCTCTGAGGTTTTAAAGCACACATGGTGTGGGGGTTTTGATAGAGACCCCCCAACTCAGTGTGAAGACCAAGAGGGCGGAGTTGGTTGAGAAAGAACACCATAGCTAGGCAGTTACGCATTGGCTGGGAATGGATGCATGTAAGAGAGCGAACGGGTCTATTTGTTATATTAAATGAAAGGGCCATATTATAAATTTTATAAAGGATTCATGCCTGTTCACATCTGCCCGTGTATTGACACATGGACGTCATGCCTATTCACATCTGCCCGTGTATTGACACATGGACGTCATGCCTATTCACATCTCCAACATTCACACCATTTTCTCAAACGGAAAATCAGAGTTTTGGAGTTTACTAATGCATGAGATTATTGTGCATCTAATTGTGTCTAGCATGCATGAGATTATTGTGCATCTAATTGTGTCTAGCATGCATGATGCCATTTTTTGTAAGGTGTAGCATACACCCTAGTTGCATGTGCATGTGCTATATGCTATAGTATGATTACATCATGAAATGTAACTTAACCAGGATCAATCATTGCTTTGATTGATTGATAAAGAAAATATGTCATCTTCGTCTTGACTTGTGGGTAGGGTCTTGGTCCTACATGAATCTTCACATAAACACCCTTCTCTTTTCCCATATCTGAACAACTTGCATGCATTGTAAAACATAGAAAACTTCCATGCAGCACCATCTTGGTTTTGTGGAGGTATATGTATATCAAAATCAACAAATTGAAACCTTTTACTAGCATCTTGATCGTAATTCATATCTTCATTGTCTTCAAGGTTGTCTACATCTTGTGCCTTTGCTTCTTCACGTGCAGGTCCATCTTCTTTGGTGGTGAGGTTGCCGTGTTCCTCTGCTTGAATGGGCAGCAACTCGCCCTCTTTGCCTTCAGTCCGGGTTTTTGTCTTTAGCCGGGTCTTCAGGGTTCTTGCCCTTGTCATCTTCAGTCGGCGGGCCTGCAGGGTTCTTGCCCTTTTCTTCTTCAGCATCTCCCTCTTCTTCTTGTTCGGCTACAGCACCAGGTTCTTTTGCCCTTGAGAGATGCTTCTTGGCTAGGGTCATCGCCCTTTTCTTTATCTTCCCCTTTTATTGGCAGGAGGTTACCTTCTTCTTCTTCCTCTTGAGAGAGTAGGGCTAATAGCCCAGGCGAACAAGTAGGCTAACACAAGCCCTAGAGCTCGAAGGCTCTGATACCATGTGGGGGTTTTGATAGAGACCCCCCAACTCTGTGTGAAGCCCAGGAGGGTGGAGTCGGTTGAGAAAGAACACAATATCCAGGCATTTATGCACAGACTCGGAACTGTTGGATAGGTGTCATCTCCAGATGGTGTCACGCTAGTGGCACACTCTTTAGCCTCTAGGCATTTTTGGGATTTATAGCATTCATTTCCATTTTTTCCTATTTACACACTTTTTTGGGTGGAGGAAAGGGTGGAGGAACTTTCCTATATATATGAGGCATTGTAGTTCATTTCTAATGAAGTTGGCTAGTGGTTCATTGATGAGTTCTTGAGTACATTGTCTCTTCTCTCATCTCTTCTTTCTCACATGGTATCAGAGCTGGTTTGAAGCCTCTTGCATCATTAAATGAGTGCAAGGATGATGAGTAAGGGCTTCTGCAAAAAACGCAAGCAGAAATTCTGCATGCAGGCAGTATGCAAAGAATAACTCAAAAACGGTGAAGAATTTGCGAAAACTTTCTTCTGCAAAGTTGTAGACCACGGTGATTCCAGTAGATCTCATGAGCACAATCCTCAAAAACACATCCGTTTAGCAGATAATCAAGAATGAAAAAACGCAATTGAAAGCGGGGTTGTTGAAGAGGACTAGAGGTAGAGAGGAAGAAGGATAAGGAGGCTCTATGTGCGCCACCACCTTGCTCTGACCATGTGACAAAGAAAAGATGAGAGAAGAGATAATGTACTCAAGAACTCATCAATGAACCACTAGCCAACTTCATTAGAAATGAATTACAATGCCTCATATATACAGGAAAGTTCCTCCACCCTTTCCTCCACCCAAAAAAGTGTGTAAATAGGAAAAAATGGAAATGAATGCTATAAATCCCAAAAATGCCTAGAGGCTAAAGAGTGTGTCACGCTATGAACTACAATGCCTCATATATATAGGAAAGTTCCTCCACCCTTTCCTCCACCCAAAAAAGTGTGTAAATAGGAAAAAATGGAAATGAATGCTATAAATCTAGCGTAGAGGCTAAAGAGTGTGTCACGCTAGATTTATAGCATTCATTTCCATTTTTTCCTATTTACACACTTTTTTGGGTGGAGGAAAGGGTGGAGGAACTTTCCTATATATATGAGGCATTGTAGTTCATTTCTAATGAAGTTGGCTAGTGGTTCATTGATGAGTTCTTGAGTACATTGTCTCTTCTCTCATCTCTTCTTTCTCACAGGAACGAATGCATGCAAGAGAGCAAAGGGCCATATTACAAATTTTATAAAGGATTCATGCCTATTCACATTGCCCGTGTATTGACCCGTGGACGTCATGCCTGTTCACATCTCCAACACATAGGAGAGTTCTTGATGTAGAAATGCAGCACCATGGGTGCAAGGTAGTTGTGCATGACCAAGCTCTGAAGATATCATAGGAGATCACACATGTAGCTAAGGAGGAGGATGAAATATCATCATGATGACCAAGCTCTGAAGATATCATAGGAGATCACACATGTAGCTAAGGAGGATGAAATATCATCATCATGGTGGAGTGTGTAGAAAAGAGATCAAGCAAGGAGAGAGAGAGGGAGAGAGATACTCAAGCCAAGAGAGCAAGTTTGTAGTACAACTCAAACTATATATTCACTATGATAATGAATCCACCCAAATACTTGTTTTTATAGACACAAAGGCATTATCTTTTGATCTTAAGTAAGAGGGTGTTCACACGACTAAAGACACTTGACTAGACTCCACAATAACTTCGAAATACCCAGCATAAATTTCCTAAGGTCCAAGACACCAATAAGGTTTCTTAGTTTGCCAAGGTTTTACCAAGGTTTGGGCATTAAATTAAAAGCCAGAGGATGAAAATTAGACCTATCTTACATTCTCCCCCACTTGATGATCTAAGCGAATTAAGGATAATATAGTCTTCCTATCTACTTAGCTCTTACTCTTACTCCCAAGTAGCATCCTAGGAACTGGGGATAATCTCTCCTTAACGCTTCCTCTTACTCCCAAGTAGCATCCTTAGTCAGGAACTGGGGATAACTCTTCCTCTCACTCCCAAGGAGCATCCTCAATATTCTTTTAAGATCCTATTCCTAAGAGGGGTTTTTCTCTAACATCCAAAACTACTTCTAGTTTTAATTTCACTTGACCTTGGGCGAGAAAAGCAACCTGCTCATTATCCAATATATGACTCAGATATGGAAAATACTCCTTCAATAAACTTACATGAATTGTGAATCTATAAGTATGGAGGAATTACAAGTTCATAAGCTTAATCTAGAACTTTCCTTGTAATCATATACGGTCCACAATATCTGGGTGATAGCTTTGTGTACCTTCCCAAAGAGGGCAAACTTCTCTTGGGTCACAGAAGAAAGGCCATATCACCTTCATCAAACTCTCTATTGATAGTCCTTTTTAAGTGGATAATAGTTTATTTTTAATTATCTTTATGTTTATCTTAATTATCCAATCAATCTTAGATAGGAAATCCAATGAGATTTGAAGTGGATAACCTATTTTTCCTATATAATCACACATCTCTAGTACTATCCCAAACTTATCTTTAGTACTATCCCATCATTGAGCCTTTATAATTTTTTCTCTCTTAGCTTCCTTTTTGAGAATGGCTTCTCAAAGTCGTAGGAGTCGGAAACGTGATAGGACTAGACTTCCCCCCATCCACCAAGATCAAGAGGAGAGGAGAAGGGTAGCTCGTGAGAGAAAGAGAGAGTGGAGAGCACGTCGACGAGCAACACCTTTCCGTTGGCGATGATCCAAGCCTTGCTCCTCCTCTTCCACTTCCTCTCCCTCCGCCCTCTTCTTCCACTACCCCTTAGTTTAGATAATCCACATGAACCCGCCCTTCCTGAGTCCCCTTCTCTTCTACAGGAACCCACCCCCCCTCCTTTGGGCGCCCATTGTGTGGATAGGAAAGAACTATCAAAGTCAGGGGCACAACGTCGTGCCCATGCAATCTGCCATTCCTATTTCAAAGACCTCTCAATTACTAAATTAACTTTTTTAAAAATATGTTTTTGAAAAAAAAGGGGAGGTGGGAAGGAGGTGCCATGTGTCACATGTGTGCATGATACGTAGCATTCTCTTGACATGTGGCACTATTATGGTTGATGTGGTAATTCCATGATGTGGCATGCCATGTCACCAAGTGTGAGGTGGCCATGCAAAGGTGGCAAGAAGATGTGGCATTAATGATGACTAGGATGATGAGGTGGGGACTCAACTAGGTTGACCATGTTGACATGGAGGGTGGAGGTGGCAAGCTGCTTATGTGGATCCTCTCGAAGCTCATGTGGACATAAAGTGGCATGCATATATAAGATTTGTGCCTACCCAAGCCTCACACATGGAATGATATCTAAGCTTTGAAGTTTACCAAGCCTAGATTTCCAAACCTAACTAGGATTGGTTTTAGACTAGAAAAGGGGAGAGTGGACACAATATGGGAATTTTCACTTGGGAGGATTGAAAATGGACCTTCCCATACTCAAATTAAGCCAAATTTTTTTTAATAAATTCATGGCAACAAGCGTATTGATCCCTAGAGTTTTTAGATTGAAAGATTCAATATTCTAATTTTACCTTATTCCCACATTATACTAATCTTTATACTAATCTTTCCCAATCTAATCATCACTAGATCCATACAATTTGAGCATTTTAAATGGTAGATGTGGTGGGAGGATAAAATAGTATGTTTTTTAACAATTCTAATATCTTTTAAATAATATAGAAAATAGTAGAACACATCAAAAATTACTCAATAAATCAAGTTAAGCTCTATGTTATTTGTATTTGTGATATGCAAAGTGGGAACATCATATGAGTAATAATGTAAAAGTTATAGGCAATTTACTCACATTCACTGTACCTGTCTAAACCTTCGACAGGGGGCCTGTATACAATTTTGGTTCCCAAAGAAAAGGGGATTTGCAATTATTGGATATTCGATCAGATTATAGTTTTAGGTGCCCAACTTTGC
This sequence comes from Cibotium barometz, assembly GCF_041138505.1. Classification (NCBI taxonomy): domain Eukaryota; kingdom Viridiplantae; phylum Streptophyta; class Polypodiopsida; order Cyatheales; family Cibotiaceae; genus Cibotium; species Cibotium barometz. The sequence continues at coordinate 51,640,746 of NC_141061.1, read as the reverse complement.
ATATGATGTTTCATTAGAAGACCTTGATGTGAAACTCCTTGGCTAACTAGGAGAGATTGGCTATTCTTCTTGAAAAAATGCCTGTTTTTCGGCTAAAGCCAAGGGCGCCCACTACATGAAACTAGATAACCTCATCTTGCAACCACCCATTTTGCCTCATAGATCTTCGCAAGAAGCATGGCTTTCTTGATGGTGTCGGGCCTTTGAGCATCCACGTCAACCTTGATGTTATTTTACAACCCTTTGATAAACTTCCTCAATTTTTACTCCTCACTCAAACCTTCCACATGAAGTGAAAACTTTATAAACTTGTTCACATAGTCCTTGACATTGCCCGTTTGAGTGAGATCATCCCATTTCTCCATCATCCTTGATCTATTGAGGGCCGAAACAAAGGTTCTCCTCATTTCAAGCTTGAAATCATCCCATGTAGTGATCAAATAACCATGAGCATTCAAGTGCAGCCACCACGCATAGGCATAACCTTCTAGATGCAAAGTAGCAAACAAAACCTTGGCCCTATCACTACGAGGGCTAAGTTCATAGTAAAGCTCCATCTTGTCAATCCATTCTTTAAATTGAACCCTATCCTTGGAACTTAGTGAAAGTAATCTTATCTTTAACGCCTTTGAACTCCTCATCATCATCTCTATGACGATCACGTGCTCTTGGATGAAAAGCACCCATGTCATTGAATTGAGGTGGCCTAATGTGATGGGGTCCCAAACCATTGAAATGATGACTTTTCCTCGAATCATTCATGAAACGGCCACCCAAGTCATTGGAATGACGATCTTGCAAACTTGGAGAAGCATTCCAATTGCCAAACGGAGGTGGTTCACCTAATGGAATACCTTTTCCTCTTTCCAAACTTCTCCCTTACATTGGAGATAACCCATGCCTTGATGTACTTGCCATATTAGCATTCCCTTGATGCATAGGCATTGGAGATAACCCATGCCCTGATGTACTTGCCATATTAGCATTCCCTTGATGCATAGGCATATTTGGAGCATTATTTCCACTTGATTACATAGGCATCCCATAACCACTTTGTTGCATCCCATAACCACCTTGTTGCATTCGGCATTCCAAATGTTGCTCGACCTTGGTACATCTTAGGAAGCCCGTGGCTCAATTCAAGTTGATGAAGATTAGCTTAAGGTAGTTGTGAAGCATTTGCATTCGAAGTTCCCATGGTAGATCCAAGAGGTTGGGGTCCCAAAGCTCAATATCCCATTGGCTCATTGAGAACTTCCTTTCCCTTGCCCAATTCCTACCTTACTCTATTGAATCCTTCTTTCATATCAACAAATCCATCATGCTTGCATGTCACTAACCTTTCTGAAAGTTTGATCCATGGCTTCAAATCTTTGATCCAAGAAGTTAAAGAATTTCTCCTCACTTGCAACATCTTGAGATTTCTGACCAAGATTCTCCATAAGCTTTAGCATTTGACTCATAGTGTTGTGTTGGTCAAGTTACATCTTCTCCATCAATTGCACAATCCTTGGACCCTTGAGTTTGACCCTTGATGCAAATCAACATTGCCTTGCACATGCTCTTGAACATCTTGCCTTGCATGTTGCCTTGTTTCTAGAACAACTTCCGGAACAACACCCTCATGCTCCACTACTTCCTTGAAAGTAGCCTTGACCTTTGACTTGGATGCCATTGGAAAATGACCAATTTTAAGTTGGATATGTTCTCGAACTCCAATTTACAAGTTCTTTAGCTCTATGGAGAGGAAATGTTGTGTAGAACACTCATGTATGATCACTTTGACCACCACGGTCAATGCGTAAGTACTCTCTATTTTGACTTCTTTGAAAAGTCAATCGATGAGTAGATTACCACTTTGACCAAGCAAATGGGTCCAAATCTTGAAGTTTTTAGCTTGCTGGAATGAGGGAAGAGTGTACTATCCAGCTACGGTGCCAAAATGGGTTCAGTCCAGAAACCCTAATTTTTGTAAAAACAAGGTATCTAGTGGAAAAATGGATATAGCGAATGGCTCTGGCATCCGAATGGTAAGATCTAAGGATAGATAGGAAGCTTAGGGTATGGGGAACCTAGCCCTATGCTCACTTTGCCAAAATGATGTGCTGTTTTTGACTGGGTAGCCTTCTTGTCCTTGAGGTAAACGTGCCAATTGGAGAAGTAAACGTAGTCCGAATCAAACACTTGAGGGCTCCAAATGTAGCCCTTGGAGAGTAGAATGAGGCTATGCAAACACCTTGGAAGTAGCCCTAACCCCCTCGGACGACTGATCTAGGTTTTAGTTCCATAGTAGAAAACTGTCAAACTTCTCTCCAAATCAATCCTCACTTCCCTTTTGCATTGGCAATGTCTTAGATCTTATTTTAAGGCATGAATCTCATTAATTTGCAACTTGTCATCCACATGTAACCTCAAGTGCCTTGCACAAGTGTTTTTGCAAAAATTTTGGCAGCACCTCCTTTGTATTGGCAATCAAATCTCAATATCAAATCAAACAAAATCACTTGCAATACTGAATTCCGTGCTTGCTAAATCTTTGCCCAATAGGATGCATCCACATTAGGCACTCGAAAGTCTATGAAGAGCATCGACGCTTGCCGATCTCTTGGCCAAGCTCTTCCCACCCTCGTACCTAGGTCAAAACTAGGCACAAGTTGGGGCCATTTCTTCTTCCACCACTGGTACCTAATCCTCCATCTTACCCCTTTTCCAAGGCACTCACGGCAAGGTGGATTCAATACATGCTCCCCCCGGCTTCTCCTCGAATTGCTGAGGTACCCTCACACATCACTTGATTACTAAGAATTGAGATGTGGGTACAAGTGTGTGTGAGTTATGAAACATGAACTTGAAGGTATATGTGAATCCACTTACAATCAACACTTATAGTTGCATGCCATGATTATCCAACATACGAAGCTAATGTCATAGAAGAGGTTATTTGGAAATACACTTGAGCTTCTTAATGTCTTCAATCCCTCATAGCTTCATGTGGAAACAAAACAATGCCAATTGCACAAAGAAACCCCAAAAGAGAAGGGTAATTTGAATTCAATGATCCCTTTGTGGGTATATGCAATCCCCTTGATGAAATCAATGTATCACATGATCAATGAGGTCCATGGGCATGTGTCCATGCATGCATATTGAAGAAAAACCCAAGCAAACCACCCTAATTCCTAGGGCCCTTTCTCTAAAACCCTGTTTTTTCAATAAACCCTAATCCCCGATTGATTTTGATACAAAAGTGATATAGGAGGATAGAGGAAGGCTTAATGAAGACAATGGATGGTCTGTATCTCATGAAACACATGCAAAAAACCTAATTTTCAAGAAATTTCAGAATTGCAAAAAGAAGAAATTGCTCATGAAATTCCTCTCACCAATGTCCAAATTGATCACGCATGTGCATATAGCCAAGCATGATTAAGAGGATTATTGAGAAAATTTCTGAAAATTGTGGTAACAAACCCTAATTTTCTCCCTAGTATGCAAAAGAGGGAAATAAATTGAATCATTGATGTGATGGATACTTTGTTGATTGCTTAATCTCTCTTATGGCATGCTTATCCCCATGTAACTCTTGAGAAGCAAAATTTACAGCCCAGTTTTATGCATAATGATCCAAGAACCCTAGCTAATCATCAAAATTGAAGCCATTAATGTTTATACCTAGGAGGATCACACACACCAGCTATACTCCAGGGCCAAATCGACCGTTAAGTGATAGGGAAGGCCTACCAGGTGGCGATGGTGCGTGCAGTCCATGGAGACATATAGATGCCCGAATATAGCGCCATTTCATTCCCATCCACCTTCAAAACATAAGCCAAGAGCCTCTCCCACCTTAAGGAAGGCTCAATGGTCCCAATAAGCCACAGTAGCGATCGTAATCACTCGATTTCGTGCGGTAGTCGGTGCTAATCCAACAGTAGAAGATCACAAAAATATCCACGAGGAAACTCCATTGAAGGCTTGAATAGAAGTTTATAACATGGATTAGGCTGTGGAAAAGGTTTTGGTGAAGATTTCAGCTTCAAAGAGGGGTTCCATAGCCAACAAGAATCAAGCAAAAGGGGGAAAGTAGGGTAAAACGTTTTTGATTAAGGAAGATAATCATGATTAGCTAAAGTTTCCCCAAATTTGGTTCTCCCATTCAAATTTTGGAGCTGTCGCCTTGGAATTTGGTCCTCAGCCAACCCATGACCCCAAAACCTTGGAAATTAGCTCAAGAGAAATCAATTTCACCCAATCCAGATTACCATTGCCCACCTCTTGATCAAGAAAACCAAGAAATCCAAGAAAATCCAAGAAAATCAAGAAAGTTCAAGAAAACCAAGAAAATGTAAAATTAAGAAAATTTCAAAAAATCTGATCAAAGACATGGCTTTGATACCAATGAAAGAAAGTGGCAATCTAGATTGATCCTCATTAGCTTAAGATTAAGGTAAACATGATAGATTAACCTAGGATTAGAACATGAAGAGAAAGCAAAGGCTTGTGTAACTTGATTATCAAAAAGGTATCAAAAGTATGGTGTATGAGACCTATATACATGACCCCCATTTCACACTATCATAAGTGTTGTCCATGGGCATGGTCAATTGGCCTTGGGCCCATTATTCATATGAGACCATTCCACTTTGTTACACTTGTTGAAACTCTTAAATAGGCAGCCAAAATGCTACTTTTTGTCTCGTTAATTTAATTAGGGCACCAAAACACAAGATAATTAAGATTAAGATTTTTTTTTGGGTGTGCATATTAATTAATGCCACTATCGTGGTGTTAATTAATATATATCATAAAGTCACAAAAGTGTTTCATAAAGAATTAAAGTCACCAATGTATAGGAGTAAAAAAACTTTTTGATGTAATTCCAAAATTAAAAAAGTTTATGCTCACATTAAAAAAGCTTATACTCACGTACAAACATGCTGGAATTGATTAAAAAGTGGAATTTACAAAGAGATATCCACTCAAATGACAAAACTCATATTTACATCGAAAATCATTTTGCAAACTGTAAGTTTATAATAAACAAGCATCTTGTGTTGCGAGCCCGACATTTTTATTGTTGCGAGTATTAGGCGACAGAGGTATGAAGTCCTCGGGCATTTAAGATTGCTTCTTTGAACCTTGTTGTTTTTTGTTGCACAAAAAATTATCTATTACTAAAGTCTTCTTCTTCATTTTGTTCCTCGGCATCGACTACCACTGGATTCTGGTGACTGCTTCCATCTTCACGATCTTCATTTCCACGATCATTTGTCGGGTTGTTGTATTCTCTATTTTCTACAGAGAAATATCTTCTTGCTGGTGTATCCATGTAGAAGATCGTCTCTATATCAATACATTGAGTTAGATGTGGTATTTTCATCACCTTCCATATGGCAACTGCTCTTCGTCTATCCATACCATTGCCTGTTTTAGGTACTATCCAGGATGCTGCTGGATAATACTTTCCAGTTTGTACCATTCAAAGGAGAGTGTTCTCCAAAGTGGAATCTATCTTGTTTGGAATATAATTCTTCATAAAAACATAGGCTCTCTCAAACAGATTGATCGGTGACAAACATACCTTGTTTTTTAGGTCTCCTTGGCCATATAAAGCATATAGCTGTCGCCCACATGTTATCTCTTCACTTGACACATTGTGGTAGAAGAATATAAAGTGAGCTTTGTGTAAATCTTTCATACAATAACCTAACATACCCTCGAAGGTGTGCATCTATACTTTTCGCAGACCTCCGCATATTACTAATCCTCCTTGTGGCTTCATCTAGTCCCATTGCATGTACCTTTTAATAAGCTTCCTGGCACTTCTCAAAGATGGCGCCATGATTGAAACCACCATTTGGAAATGAAGATGACTTAACGTCCCACCTTTTTCAAGTGCAAACATCCCTTTGATGCACTCCATGCGGACAAACTCTTCTAGTGGTTCCCAAAATGACAAATCCATGTCGCCATTTCCAATCCCTATCGTCACAAAAGCCTCAATGAGCTTTTTTTTTGGAGGAGGACAAAATTAGGGCATTTGCTGACAGATGGATCTGATTGCTATTTCTTCCCTTTACAATCAACAATTTCAGATTTTCCTAAGGAAAATTAACGGATCGATTAAATCACTAAAGACAGATGAAATTTATTTGAACAGAAAACATTTCAAATGTTCTTGCATGCAAAAAAATGGATGAACGATAACAATGGAAAAACTAGATGAAATTTATTTGTGCAAAACGTATATGAAATATACTTGCGTGCAAAAAAATGGATGAACCATAACAATGGAAAAACAATTTTGTGTCGTTATTCTGTGCCATTGAAACAAACATAGCTAGAGAATTTAAATTTAAAAAATAATTCAATGGATTGGAAAGAAGTTTGAAAATCAAATTCACTAGGTTGGAAATAAGTTTTGCTTATCATGAAAATACTAAGTCTTCTTTTGGCTAGAAAAAAAGATGCAACATAACAATCCATGCGATTGAAACGAAAACATTTGGTCAATTTTATCAGAAAATAAAATCACCGAACTATAAAAAAAATTTCCTTCTCATGCAACTAAATGAAACGTGCACATGCAGATAGCTAAAGTTTGTACTTCTTCTAGAGGCATGAAAACGTTTGGGGTCCTTATTATTGAGGGCCTCAATTTTAACGATCACCTTACAAATAAATCAAAAATTTCTCAAAAAATAGCGACGTATCAAGCTTTTATAATTTTGAGCGCACTTGGCAGCCTCAAGAGATGTTACGAGGAGCTCTTCAGAGCTCGCCTGCTGCTGCAATGCGAAGCTGGTAAGATCTGTAGAGCTACATAGTACAAAGAAAGAAGAAGGGGTCACAAAAGCTGCAGGGAAAGCCGCCAGAGGTGTGCGAGTTACAGCTATTTGGGTGGTTGCTTTGAGTGCGCCATCGCTGGTAGAGGAGACGCCGAGCTTGATGATCAGAGTTCAGTGACGGCTGTGCTGTTAGGTGTTCATATGGTGTGGAAGTCATCGGTTTTGGTGGGCTGCTCTCTGCAGAGATTCTGGCGCGGTTGGTAGCTCGCCTCTTTTGCTTGAGAAGCTGGCGCGGTAGTTCGCCTCTCCACCTCGGGCGGATCTACCCCACGTTTGCCCGATTGGGGCCAGTTCAGGGTGGTGCGCCGCGATCGAACGTAGATGCCTAGCGTAGTCTGGCAAGGCTTGTCGCTGTGGAGGAAGCGAGAGATATTAGGTACTGGAGCTGGCGAGCATCTTGGAGTTTGCTTAAATAGGCGTGTGCTTGCATTTCGTAGGTTGTCTTCGGCCAGGTCTTTGCATAACGCAAGCCGCCTCCTTGCTCGGCCACGCACGCATGGCTGTGTGCCACTCCGCCGTGTGTCCTTTGGAGCTTGTGGATGGCGGTGATGTTTACCTTGGCCCAACAGTCTCAGGTTTTTCTAATGTGGCCTCAGATAACTCTATATATAACATGAGCCCACCACTCAAATACGACAACAAGACCCGTGACCCTACCTAGATCTCCACTCAAATATGATAAGGGCACCTGTGACGTGTCCTCAACCCAAAAAGAGAGGTCATATCCAAAGAGAGCTCATGGATATGACCATTTGCTTCTTGTAATCTCTCTCTTTTATGTGATAATGTACGTGGATTCTGGAAGAAGGAAAAGGAAGAGCACAAGGGAATGCTTTAAGCAAAAGAGAAAATGTTAATCCCATCACAACTTTAATCATAGACAAATACCTAGGCTCTACTCCGGTCTAGATATGTTTTAAAGTTATCATAGTTATTTCCCTAGATATATATCCACACGAAAAGTGCTATGTGAGTTGGTAGCATACTAGGCTTGGGGGAGAGAGCTTGTGAGTCCAATTCATGGTGGGCGTGTGTACTTGGATGTGCCCCAAGATGCATGATATGCTGATTTTTGCACAAGTATGCTCTTCGATACCGTACACACTCATCTACCGGAGAGAGCTTTGGGTATAGCACATGGGCCTACCTCTCGAATACAATAAAGAGCACTCTTCCTCAATCCAAAAAGAGCTCATGAATTGTTTGCATTCTTGTGAGGGTGTTGCCTTCTCTTGTTTTATGTTAATTGTGAGCCCCCCACCCCCCCCCCCCCCTCTCTCTCTCTCTCATATATGATGATGATGATGTATATGGAAGTGTGTGTCAACCCTCTAAATCCACTTTAAAGTTGGTATATGATGTATATGGAAGAGTGTCAACCCTCTAAATCCACTTTAAAGTTGGTATAACCTAGCTCTATCATAGTAGCTAATGTAATCATAACAAGTAATAATCTCATAATTAGAAAATAAAGATAATTAAGACCTTAACTAAAAAGAAGCTCAACAAAAGAAAACTTAAAATCACATCAAATTCTCTTGAAATGTGAGCCTAGTAGGTCAATTTACATAACTTTACATGCCACGACTCCTCAATCATGCATGATATCATGGGAAATGTACCCTTTTTCACATTTACTCACCAAGTTATGGTCAACCTCTGGGCTATTACACAATACAACTGCATAATTTATGGTCAACCTCTTGTGTATTACACAATACAACTGCATAATTAGGGAGAACCATTGCACTTCCTTAATAACAACAACATGCCCCCTTCGAAGCCATGTATGTAGTAAGAAGGATGGCATGACTAGAAAAATGTGCAGCACGACACTGCTCTATAATTAACCTATCAAGCTTTGAGGGAGTTGCTCATGGATGGGCAGTTGACTCCATCCACACCCTGCCCGTCAAAACATGGGGAAGCTCAAGAGTATACTTTAAAAATGTCACTAGAGATGCATATATCCATAACATCCAAAGATGTTGATCATGGCAAAGCTCAAGATTATGCTTCGTTATATAGATCAATAACATGACAGCATCATCTCTAGAGGGGCGCAGATCATCCAGCAAAACCTGCTGTCTGCAAAACTATGGCTGATCAAGGCCCTTAAAATAAGATGTGAAAATGGCACTGAAAATGTTTCGATATCCTGCAAACACGTCGAGAAGCATCCAAGCTTGCGTTGCATAATGTTGAGCACATGCTCTCATATGTCAAGTAGCCAAAAAAAAAAATGTTCGATTCATGGACCCGAATCATACAATGGAAAAACACATATGTATCTTGTATATGGACAACTATTACACACATCGAGTGGCTTGACCTGCCAATCATGCATACACTTACTTTACAAGCTCACTCACCCAACCCACATCCGGCGTTATGTTGTCCATAGGGCTTTCTTCTCCAATTCTGCTATAGATCTTCCCATGCAAATCATGCCCTGACTCTACTTCGCGTGGCGAAATGTCAAGTCCATAGCCGTTAGAGTCCCAAAGATTACATAGTGGACTCCATTTGGACTGTCTAGGTGTGCATGGGAGGCTATGCGAGACAGGGGAAAGGGTGGGCGATCCCAGGTGCAACTGAAGCCTAGTGCTATCCGCCTTTGCTTGATTCAATGGCGGCTTTTGAAGTGATGGTTGGGCATAGTTAAACATATGGGGCGACTGTAGATCTTGCGTAGTGATGCCAAAATCTTCCATATGTTCTGTAGAATGGAAGGAAATAAGATCATTCATCTCTCTGTTAGAAATTATAACATCCGCATGCAAACTGTGGACGCCATGAGCAGGGGATTTGAAGGTGCCATTGGTTTGATCACTATGTGGAGAGCTTAATGGCGAGAGAGGGGGAGATAAGGGAGGCGGGGAATACGACGGCCCAGCTAATGTGGAAGTGGGAGAGGGGAAACCAAAGCCATAGCCATAGCTATGGCTTGAAAGCTCATATTTGCTATTTCCCAAAGAACCCAATTGCAGACTGGGCTTGGAAGAACCCAGTTGGGCTGCCTCTTCAACCTCATCATTGCCCTTTCCCATAGGGCGTGATTGCAGATAAGGATTAGAACTGTCCAACTGGACCCCTGCCAATCCTCCATAGCCATCTGCTCCTGAAAGGTAACCTGCAGAACTTGCTATAGTTGAACTCAAGGGAGACCCTCCTCCTCTATATCCTTCAGATGTCAAGAAACTGTGCGCCAAAGCTTGCCGCAAGGGAGACCCATTGAAGGAAGATGAATGCAGAGTGACAGGACTAACCCGAGAGGGGGAACCCAACATAGATGTCTGAGAAGGCGAAATCAGCATAGATGTGGAAGAGGAACCTACCATTGATGTCTTCTGAAAAACCGAACCGACCATGGAAACTTTCTGTTCAGCCGAACCCATCATGGAAACTGTCTGAGAGGGGGAACCCACCAAGGAAACTGTCTGAGAAGGGGAACCCTCAAACGAATCCGTCTGAGAAGGGGAACCCGCCATGGAAACTGTGTGTGTGGGTGAATCCACCATGGACACTGTCTGTGCAGGCGAACCCACCATTGAGACTGGGAGAAGACGCAGCTGCTCGGGCGAATGGGCAAAGAAGCACACCCTGCGCTTGCAATTCTTGCCATCTTTGCACGCCTGCGTTCTGTACCTCGCAGGATGAAGCCAGCACTCGAACACACCGTGAGCAAATTCACAAAAATCCCCCCTCCTGCAGCTTCCCTTGCGGAAATCTGGACATGGCGAGCCCGAGTAGTGGACCCTCCGAGGGTCTCTCCTCCTCGCCTTCTCGCCCGGGTGCGCGAACGGGCACTCCGTCCAATCATGGCTTCTGCCCCTCATGCACCGCCGCACCTTAAATTCGTAGATCCGGAAATCGTCGCAAGCAAAAATCTCAGTCTCAGGAATAGAGTTTCCGTAGCCGACGATTCCGTCGCCATCGCTGTTGGAGGGCAGGAAGTTTAAACCTGAGAATTTCTGCAGGGCCAGTGCATAGGCATCTGCTAAGGCAAAAGATGGGTAATGCTCTGCAACGAGTGCATTGTGGTGGGAAAAATTTTCTGTGTTGTGAGAGTCGAATAAGAGGCCTGGCATGGCGAGCAGGTAGGGCGGAAAGCAAGGGGTAAGGAGAAGAAGAAAGGTGCAAACACCATGAAAGCTTACGAGCAAGAGGAAGAACTGCGCTATGTAAACGGACTTTAAACACGTACATGCTAAGGCCCACAATTGTTTTCGTGCTGTCCGAAAAAGGGTCACGTGGCTCACCCAAATCTCCAGGTGGCAAAAGAAGCGAGTTTTCCGCGTTCACGTGGCACAGTTCGCAGGTCAGTGGTGCCAACGTGGCATGTTATGCAACATTTTATCCATGTCAACAAGCCTATTTTTACAACGTCTTCCACGCGGCGTACTTCAGTTTCTTCCACGTCATCCAACAACCCTGTTGGCACACTCTTGCGTGTGGCCCGCACATTCCTCCGTGGGCCCCGCCTACGTATCTCCGTGCCGCCCTTTTCTCCTTTCAGCTTGCAAGTTGCGAGGATAAATATCCAAAAAGATTACTGCTTATCCCGCCACGTCAGACCCAGTCCCCGTCGTCCAGCGCATTTATTCTTTGACCATATCCACTTAACCGATAAAAAATATTTTAAAATATGTGATCTCAATTCGCTAGTGTTAAATTCCTCTCTTTTTTTTCTCTTTTTTTGCTAAAATGATATTTCTATTTTCTCACAGAAAATGTCCCAAAATAGGGCAGAAATGCTATTTTGCTGCTTTTCTCAATGTTGAGAATGTTCTATGATCTAGTAATTTTAACCACCATGTGACTTTCTATTTTTCTCTTTGCATTTCTTCAATAGAATATATATATTATGGTACACACTTAATCAAACAATAATCTACAAGAAATGTTTAAAGGGGCTAACACAAGGGATAGTGAATGCACTAATGAGGTAGGCTCTAAAAACTTAGTGAGGAGGAGAGCAGGTATCTTGAGAGGCCTATAGGCTAGATTCTTTGAAGGTGAAGGGGGCCTCAAGGGAGCAACGTGGACTTGGTGAGGAGGGGAGTAACAAATGCCTGCTAATGAGCACACAAGGAAGGAAGGCAGGAGGATCACCACGCATGCTTGAGGAGTTGGTCTAAGGTATCTTCGATTAAGGTACCCTAGAAACCATTAATTAATGCCTAAATAGAAATCGGGTGGTGTTTAGCTTCAACTTCAGAGCCTAAGTAAAATTATATGTTTAATGGTGCTCAGAATGCTTGATTCAAACCATTAGGGCCCTATTGAGCACTTAATATTGGGGTTGGTGCTTGAAAAAGTTTAAAGGGAGGGGGGACTAGCTCCACTACTCATTACTGTATTGTAAGGCAAACATGTGGATCATTCAAGTATTAGATGAGAACATGGGATATTTATGGATCACGAGTGTACTACATGACCACATAATGACTCTTACCCAACACATACTTGCAACATAACAGTCTAAAATTTGATGAGTTGAATCTTTAAAGTTAATATATAATTTTATGGTTTTGCATAATCAACAATAACCATTTGGCTATCTTTGGTCGGAAATTAACATTACCCCTTACAATAAATATACCTTGCCATTGTATAAGATGTATTGGTTGGGTGATTTTTTTAACAAAAAAGTAAAAAGTCTACAAGGTGAATTGCTTCTATCTTTTGGTAATGAATTCAAAATTATAAGAGGAAAATATCCCAAAAAAGTAAAAAAGTCTAGTTCAGGTGAGTTTCTTCTATCTTTTGGTAATGAATTCAAAATCATAAGAGGAAAATATCCCAAAACATATCTAGGATATTTAATAAATTTAAACAGTAGGTTTTTGGGTGGGAATTTTTTGATACATAACTCAAGAAGGCTTGTGATGGAAAAACTAATGACCTTGAATATTTAAAGAGTAGATAGGAAAATAGATGGCTAAGATTTTTTAAAGAATTCCCAGCTATGATTGAAGTAACAAATCAATAAACAAAGAAGTGAGATTTAAAAAAATAAGTAGGGATAATGTACTCTTTCTTTAAGTATGTCTAATGTAGTCTTTTTCTTGCATTTTATTAAAAAAAACTACAAGTGTAACATCATTGGACTTGATTGGCTTCCTAAAGAAATAAGATCTACACTCATGGATGTGATTGAAAGATGTTGAAATTTATGTGTTTGCACCAAACTACCCTCGGGCCTCATGTGTTGAAAAGATGCAATGACAACAATGACATCATTTCCACCAAAATATTAGTTTAGGAGCTTAAGTTTGTCTTATAGGGGTATTTTCATGAGATTTTTTGTGATGTAGAGATTATATGTTACCACACCTATAGTTTTTTTATTCTTATCCTAGTTACTCTTGGTATACTAAAAGCAAACTTAGGTCCCTCACTTAAAATGTAACATCCATAGATGTTTGATACTTATCCTAGCTACTAAAAGCAAACTTAGGTCCCTCACTTAAAATGTAACATCCATAGATGTTTGATACTTATCCTAGCTACTCTTGGTATATATACCATCACCCACTTAATATGAAACAACTCAAACTAAATTGATCTTGGGGTTCTTTTCAACTTACCTTCCATCATCCATCATGAATAGCTTTTAAGGACTCTAAAGAATAATAATTGTGGTTTGGTGAGCTACTTACCATCATTTTTTTGGCATAGGCCCACTATTTTGTGCTTGTACATCTTAAAACAAGGTGAGCTAAATACCATTGCTTTTGAGGCATAGACCCATTGTTTCACGCTTATAAACCTTGAAAGCAAGTGAACTAATATCATATATTTTTCATTGTACAGCTAACAACATGAAAGCATGTGTGATGAATGTAAAAGTGGACTATAATAATCCACTTTATGAAAGGTACAAGCAGTTTACACCTCTTCCCATAATTATTAAAAAAGGATCTAGTTCTAGGTTATTTTTGGTGACATTTTCAATGTATCCAAGTACTAATATAACATTGTTATTTGGTGACAATTTCAATGTATCTACTTCTAGTTTATTTCTTGCATGAGAGAGAGAGAGAGAGAGAGAGAGAGAGAGAGAGAGAGAGAGAGAGAGAGAGAGAGAGAGAGCATTGTTATAGAAATGCCTTGGAACACTAAGAATGGGCTATCATGATAAAAAAGGTAAGACATCCATCATTGTTGTTCGTGTGTGTGTGTGTGTGTGTGTGTGTGAGAGAGAGAGAGAGAGAGAGAGAGATATGCAAGCTAATAGATTCTCTCTCATCTCCTATTTTCTTCCTCCCCCTACATCCAAAGTTCTCTTATTTTCCCATCGAAAGGAGGATAATTGTCACATCTAAGCTTACGTATCCTAAATATGTAAAAAGTTGTGTAGTAGAGTAACAATTAAAACAATTCCAAGGATCCCGCAAAAGTAAAAAGTAAAATAAAGTTATGTAGTAGCAATGATTAAAACAATTCCAAGGATCCCACAAGGTAAAAATAAGGACTCATCTATGTGCTATAATAATTAATAAACATCTTGGTAAATACACAAACTCAAAACTATTTGGTAATTCTTTAATTTTTTTAACCATGTAACTTATTTTTGGTGATTCTTTCATCCCTTGCAAATAAATGAGGAGATTTAGGGGAGTATAATAAACAAAATTTTACCTCTTTGAATAGCCCACTACTTTTTAGACTACCCTATAAACTAGGTAGACAAGATTTGTGGTAGTATACTAAACAAAATTTTCTCTCTTTAAATAGCACACTACTTTTTGGACTACCCCATAAACTAGAATTTGGGTTAAAAATAGCATGTGTTGTTTCCTTAAGCAATGGGACCACTGCACATAAATCCCACTAGGGTGTATGCTTATTAAGATTATGCGATAATACTTTTCAAAGGGTAGGGAAACTCTCCTCTAAGATTACGTTATGATACTTGTCAATGAATGGGGAAACTCCTTTCTAAGAATGGGTGCCTAAAACTTGGTATTTCTAAGAATGGGTGTCTAAAACTTGGTATTCTCCACACACAAGAGTGTACATATGTTGGATTATGTGTTGGATGGGCTGTACCCTCTTATTCTAATGTCTACACTCATGTATGTAAAACACCCACTATGAGGTGTTGAGTGGCCTGAGCACTCGCGTCCTCATATCCACATGGGATGGTGGTGGCCTAGATGGTTTTAAAAGTTTGTCACACTACTAAAGTGGATCCCATAATGGTACACACATGGGTTAAGTAGACTTTATTATTAGACACCATGTCCAAAGGCCTACAAGGCTTAATGGTACACACATGGGTTAAGTAGACTTTACTCTTACACACCATGTCCAAAGGCTACAAGGCTTGATGGTACACACATGGTTTAAGTAGTCTTTAAACTCTTAGACACCATGTCCAAAGGCTACAAGGCTTAAATGGAGCCTGAGATTAGCCCGAATGGATGTGGTAAGGGTAAACTTTATACCACTTTTTGGTAGTTCTTTATGGGTTGGTTCAACAACACGACTTAAGACCATGGAGATCGACATGGTCTACTTATGGACACCCTCATATTTAGGCCTATATAGATGCACCCCATCTCCATACAACTCATTAGTTTTACTCTCTAGATTTTGTTAAGGGCTTGGACATCTATTGTATTACATCAATACAATATTGTTATATATCTATTATCATGCAATTTGAATTTAGATGCACCCCATCTCCATACAGGTCATCAGTTTTACACCCTAGATTTTGTTAAGGGCTTGGACATCTATTGTATCACATTAATACAATATTGTTATTTATCTATCATCATGCAATTTGAGTTTAAAGTTTTGTGTTGTGAAAAGTCACATTTTATGTGAGTGTGGTCTCTATACACTACAATTGTATCCTTTTACATTACATCCAACCTTATAACTTTGTAGTCAGTTCTTGGAAATGTCAATCAAATATGTGCAATCTAGTCCATTTATACACATGGATTTTCATTAAGCTTCTTTTTCTAGTGTATGTAAGCCTTAAACCCAATGTTCATGGCATGGCCTCACTTGTGGCATGGCTTCTTATTATTAATGTGCATGAGTTAGCTATTAAGATTTCTAGAGGTCTATTCACATCGTTATCTCTTTCCACAATTTGCTAGATAACGACTCTTTGTTTTTGCTATCCTTAACATAGTTTAAAATGGTTGCACCACCTAGTAGACAAATATTTATTGTTTCTTTCTAATAATACCCTATTCTAGAAAAGTGCATCACAAAGACTGTATTGATACCAACATTTTCTACCTACTTTGATATCATATTGAAAGCATGCAATCTTCTTTTTATACTATAATTTTGACTACAAGGTTAAGGCCTTAAGCATGTCAACATTGATCTTTATAGTATTGTTGAGTATAATGGTAGTAAAATACATCCAAAATTTGTTTGTAAATATATTTGGAGTGTATCTGTAAATGCAAATAGAAAAATTGGCACCCAAAGTGTGAGCACCCCTAACGCGTATTTACTATACAATACACCTTTCCAAAGCATGACAAGGATACATACACGTATCGAGTAGAGAGTCCCACTTGGGGGCATCATACACACTGATCCAGTGTTCAGCTAACTAATAGCATATGTCTCATATCTACTAGAAAGACCTTACACAAGGGAATGTATGAATCCTCCTGTGGGGTCCCTTCATGATTCTCACAAGTAAGAGATAATTGGTGCCTTCATACAATGTGTATAATGCTCTCCAATGTCTTACTCCTCGATCATGAAGCAGGCAACCTCTACACATTTGGATTGACTCCATTATTTCCTAGAGCCTAATTTCTTGGTTTTCTCCATTTTTAAAGTTTTTCCAAACAGAATTTGAGTTTTTATTTGCAAAGCACTTGTTTATTTATTAGGTCCATCCTGCCACCCGTTTCCTAGTGTTGTATCCAATTTTTACTTTGACCAGATCGGTAAGCATAGCCTAGACCCCATCCAATCCCTTGAGTCTAGCCTGCCACCTTACCAAATCCATAGGCACAGCCTAGACCCCATCCAATAACCTGGGTCTAGCTTGCCACCTTACCATTGGGCCTATGGAGCAAGTGTGAACTCACACACCTATAATTCTTGATTCATTACTCACACACCCAACTAAAGCAATGAAAAGATAGTTCATGCACAAACTTCATGCTAAACATTTCTTTTCACATTTAAACTTAAAGCTTTTATATATTAAAAAGTACTAAAAAACACACGTATTTAAAATCATACTGGAAAACTTTGGAATATCATCCAACTAGTACATAAAAGTAATATCACATGAATCTAGCAATGTCTCCTTACACCATGCCTCTGCTCCTAGAACTAGGAAGACATGCACCACTGAGTCCAAGCACTCTAACTTGTGTAACCATCTGGAAAGGATCCAACAAGTTGCGCATACCAGATTGGTAGGATCTGCTTCTGATGGCCATATACATCCGAAGGCATGAGCACTCTAGATTATGTTTGTTCCAGGGTCTTGTGATGACTGATGCGTGCACCTAGACTAGACCTACCTGGCATCTTACACACTAGAGCCACCTCTGTCCTCACACCAGACATACCAGGATTTCACCCATGTCTGCTAAGATGAGTCAAGGTCTCAGACGGACCATCTTTGCAAGATAAGAATCACCACTCACATGACATCTGCTTGACATCATATCAACTTATGAGGTATCTTCACAAGTTCCACTAAGTATTTGAATAATTCTACTAAGAATTATTCAAATAGTATCCAAACAATTTTTCGATCCAATAATCTTGTTTCAAACCTTTATGGTCCTTTGAGCAAGTAGTCTCGTTCCTCCATCAAATCTCTGAACGTGTTTCTCGATCCAATAATCTTGTTTCAAACCTTTACGATCCTTTGAGAAATAGTGGAATCCATCCTTCCCTTAAGCTATAGGGTCTCTAAGGGTCAACTTATTTGATCTTTCAATTTCTCAATTTCCAAGCTCATCCGTTTTAGTTAGACCAATACTACCAGGTTTCTAAAGGATACATACTCTTAATTTAGAGTAAAAGCACTTCTCTCAAGGGTTAAGGCTAGGATCAATCCTTTGCAGGCTCACTCATCCTTTTAGGGGTTAAAAATAAACTTTAAGTCATACACCTAGCCTTGTATTAAGCTTTTGGTCATAGCACAATTCTTTGTATCATTCCCAATATCTTAGATAAAACTTACTACTTTAAGTAGTTTTTCCAAGATAAAAGTTATCCTTTAGTTAGACCAATAATACAGGTTTCTAAAGGATACACACTCATAATTTAGACTAAAAATTACTACTTTAAGTGGGTTTTACAAGGTAAAAGTTATCCTTTAGTTAGACCAATAATACTAGGTTTCTAGAGGATACACACTCTCAAATAAAACTTACTATTTTAAGTAGTTTTTCCAAAGTAAAAGTTATCCTTTAGTTAGACCAATAATACCAAGTTTCTAAAGGATACACACTTTTAATTTAGATTAAAGAATTTCTCTTAAGGGTCAAGGCTAGGGTCAATGGTTTGCAACTTCACTCATCCTTTTAGGAGTCAGAACTAAACTTTAAGTCATACACCTAGCCTTGTATTAAGGTTCTGGTCATATCACAATTCTTTTTGCCGAGATTATTCGCAATATCTCAGATAAAAATTACTACTTTAAGTAGTCTTTTCAAGGTAAAACTTCAAGGTTCCTTCTTCTCTAAGGCCTCTTCTTCTCTTTTTTATAAGGTTACTCTTAGCCATATAAGGTTACTCTTAGCCATATAAGAGATTCACCTAAATTTTAGAGTATATCATGTACAGCTTAAGCCTTGATCAAATCTTAATTTAAACGCTAGATCTTCCTTGATTTGAGATTAGTCAACCTGTTACTCTAAGTTTAGGCCTTCCTAGCCTTAATTTATTGGGCCTCTAATTGATGATATCTGATTCCTTCTCTTTAGCTTTTCCCATCTCTCTGTCTCTCTAGATTAACACTACTTCTTTCTAGGATTTCACTGGATCTTTTCTTTCATAATTTTTTTTCTAAATTTAGATCCTTAATGGCACTTCTACCCTTAATTTCTCTCATAATTCTCATCTCTATGGAGAAAACCCCACTAGTGGTGGCATTCTCTGTCTACAATTGACTAGCTTTTCTCTAGGTTTAGAGTCATATTTGTTGGAGATTCTATGTAAGTTTGACCTATAATTTTATCAATGGTTTCAAAAGTATCCCTTACATTATGCTATTAGCACATATGTGCACATAAAAATACACATGTATACATTTATTAGCACATAAATATACACATATGTGTACATTTATTAGCACATATGTGCACATAAATGTACATTTCATTTCCTCAACCGAATTCTTTGTCCCAGTTAAACACTAGGCAAAGACTTATCATGTATATTTTTGGGACCTAATTTATTTTCTTCCCATTCAAAACTAGGTTTCCTATGCAATTCTTATGACCTAAACTACAACTAAGTGCATACTTTTCAAACATAAGTGTGCATATAAAATTCTATATTTTTAATGCTAATTTAATTTAATTATTTACGGTCTCAAGGGTTACCACCTATAATAATTTTTCTAACCTTCATTAAGGTTAAAAATCTAGCTATGATTATATGCCACTATGGTTGAAGACCTCCTAGTTAAAAATTACTAAACATAGACTATGGTTCCATACCCATTTTCCCACATATGCTAAACTATAAGGGTTATATGCTAAGGTCGAATCCCACTCATAAAGTGCTAAGAAACCTCAAATAAAACCTAATGATGACTGCTTATTTGATTTCATAAAGTCAATTTATAGCTATGGATATCAAAAGGTCATGTAAGGTTAAAGTACAAGCTTATAAATATAATTTTTATTTTTTGAAAATTGCAAAAAACATGAGAACTAAAAAAATCCAAATGTAAGGGTTTATTTACATCAAGGACATCTTCCAATTATTTACTACAGTGAAGAGATATACTCAATTTAGCAATATCTAGGCCAAATAGTGAATAGGTTTTTAATTAAAAATTCATTTTCCTATATTTGGCTATTCTTAGCAGTGAACTAGAGACTTAAATAAATGGTAATTCACAAATACAATGATTTAAAACACCAAGAAAGGGACATGTACTTGCGTAATTTTAAAAAATTGAAGTATAAAAGGTAGACCTACTTGAATAATAGCTTTGGCTTGATGTTGCTACAGGATGAAGAAAAACCACTCCCAATCCTTGAAAAATCCATGCCTACGTCAAGCATGTATTTTAGTTCCCTACAATCTCCAAAGTTAGCTTACCTGTCCTATTTGACTAGTGTGGCTAGTACTACTAGGTGTAAGGGTGTCATTAGTACTGTAGGAGTATAAAAGAATATTTTCAAAGCTAATGATGAGATTCTACTAGACTCTATGAAAAATGAGAGAGAGGGTCTCTTTAAATAGGTGATGGTCCCTTCATATGCAATTCACCTAAATTGTCATGTATGAGTCAGCCAACCATGCACTTCATTGTAGATGAGTTAACTCAAGGAAAAGGGGCTAGACTAAAGATTACTAAAACAAGAGCCCACCATGCACTAATGAAACTAGAGTTGAGGGAGCCTAACACCACTCATGTAAGAAACCACAAGCCATCCCATTGTTTACCAAAACCATCTAGCAAAAAACCATGTGCATATTATGAGTTACCATTTTCCACTTACCATCTCCTCAACTCCACTTGGTTTCCTCAAACCATGGTTTTCACCCAAACCTTAGAACCTTAGATTAGTTAATTTGTTTTTCCCAAAGGATACACACACTTAGGTTAGGCCTATTTAATTTTATTATCTCTAATGTGCTAATATTTTTGCCCAAGCTCTTAGTCCTAGAGTAAACCCCACATTTTGGATTTAATTATAGGCTCAGTTTATGCCTTCTTAAGATGTCTAGAACTTTTTGGACACGCTTCTCATGATCAACTACGTTCTTGGAGTAAACCAACATATCAGCAAAATACCAGAACAAATGCTCTCTAAAGATCTCTTGCATTAGCGGATTGAAAGTCACAGGTGCATCGGTCAACCCAAAAGGCAAAACTATGAAATCATAGTGCCCATATGTGGTATTGAATGCCATCTTTAGTCTGTCTTGTCGCTTAATCAGATGTGGTAATATCCAGACCTTGAATCAATTTTGGTGAACATTTGAGCTTCGTGCAATCGATCCAAAAGTTCATCAATCCCCTAGGTATCAGGTATTTGTTCTTGATAGTGAATTGATTTAACCCCCTATAATCAATACACAACCTTAGAGTTCCATCCTTCTTCCTTTGAAAGAGAACTGGATACACTAGACTTGAAGAAATTCTATTCCAAGAGTTGCTTTAACTTCTTCTTAAGCTTAATTACTTTAGGTATAACCGTTTTATAGGCTCTTCTCGCAAATTGGCTCATCTCCTTATACAAGACCTATCTCATGATCCACTTCTCTAGGTTGGGGGCATTTTGGTTAACTCCTCAAGAAATACATTTGCATGTTCACTCGGCCATCCAGGTTCAAATAAACCTACGCCTTTCCAAATAGAGTTGAGCTTAACAAAATATATTGCTTCTTTCTTTCTAAGCCTTTCATCATTCCAAATGGCTTTACCAACTGTTACTTTGGAGATCTAGTGTGGCCCTAATATCTTGGACCTTATTTTGATGAAGATCCAAAAAAGAGATGGTTCCTTTGTGGTAATGTATACATGCCTAATTTTGAGTAAGCCAATCCATTCCGAGAGTTACATCATAAACTCCTAAAGGTAAGACTTTGAATTTGCATTCAGAGGAGTTGTTTCCATCTAGAGTAAATTTGAGATTGTTTCTCTCAAGGTATAATGTCTCAAGGTATAATTTGAGATTGTTTGTCTCAAGGTATAATGTCTCAAGGCATGTGAGAAAAATTTTCCCACTAGCCAATTCAACTTGCATTGGTTAACCCTGTCTCTGTGTTTATCTCTGACTTTCGCAAAGTAGGCAAGTGAAATGAAAGAATATGGGTCCCAAACATTTTTTACATTAATTAGTTTGGTGAATGGAGATCCTATTTTCTCTCTCTAGGCAACGGGGAAGTTCACAAATTAATTCTATCTCTCCTAATTAATCTCCATCATCGATATTTTGATATAAAAGCTTATTTAAACTTAGGTTTACCACAAATCATAATTTAAATAATCTAGACTAGTCTTTTCCCTCTCAAATTTAACCCAAAGTTTCTCTCATAATTTAATTAAATGAAAACTCTCTAGGAATAGGCTATCCCAGCATCTAAATTGTTGGATATCTTAGGAGATCACATATGTAGTTATGGAGGATGAAATATCATCATCATAGTGGAGTGTATAGAAGAGAGATGAAGCAAAGAAAGACCTTATCTTTTAACTTTAAATAAGAGGGTGTTCACACCTAGTGTGTTCACAATACTAAGGATACTTGACAAGACACCATACTAACTCCAAAAGTACCCAATAAACCCTCCTTTAGAGTTATGGTGGAGTTGCATGCATAACCTTCAATAGTCTTGTACTCCAACACAAGTAAGCACTACTGGAGCGAGCATTTGGTATGTGTTTCTTCTAAGGGAAGTTCGGTTGCAACAGTTGGCGGGCAGGGAGTGTTCAAAGGACAGCTCACGCGGCAAAGCCTCTTGACCAGCCTCGGTACGGTGGTTAAAATGGTGCGCTTCCCCGGTGGTACGATGGACGAGGGCCGATGAAGCGGTCCCTAGAGTGAAGTGCTAGGACACCTAAGGAGGATCCTGGAGGGTTCTGACCAGGCAATGCACGGACTCGCGGTGCCTAGGACACCCATGCGTATGTCGTGGAAGATTTGTATGATGGACCAATGATTATTGTAATCTGTTAACTGGATCTCGTTTGCTGACCACAGTTGGTCTCAACGGAGAGTCCAGAGTGACTGTTTTTTTGAGAAACAAGGATTGGATGAAAATTTTGAGTTATGACATCCGTAAACCAATAACTGTTTATCAATGGATTGTTTTATAAGTTAAGTTTTAAAGAGGAGTGTGTGCGTATCTGTATTCGAAAGCAAAAGTTAAGAAAGGCATTCAATTATGGGTGGGTGAGTAATTGTCTGGTTCTACCGATTCCAGTGCAACTTGGGTGGTGGCTAACCCATAGGCTGGAATCAGTGGAGTTTTAAATAATGAAATTGAAAAATAGGAATATGCTTAGAACTCGAGTAGTTAAATAAAAATCCGAAGACTTCTCAAATGAATAGATCAACGGTTGTGCCTGATTTCAGTTAGGAAAAAAGCATTGATTTCTTCAAGTTAAGTCCGTAATAATAGATTTCCTTCTATCTGGTTTATTCAGGTGAAGGATAGTTTAGTCTCTTGACCCCGTTAGAAAATTTGTTAAGAAAATCAAAAAGGTGGAATTGTCCCCATTTTCCGGGCAAGGGAAATTTTCCCAGTTTCGGTTTCGGAATGACCACCACATTAGTCTCGTGTTTGAACATTCGAGGGTGAGGCCTCGAGTGGGAAACCCTGCCCGCGAAAGAGGAAGTTACTTCCACTGCTATCAATCGGGAATCCGGTGCACGGAGGGGGCAGTGGGATCTCACATAGGCCATAAGCTCACAGTAGAGAGAGAGAGAGAGAGAGAGAGAGAGAGAGAGAGAGAGAGAGAGAGAGAGAGAGAGAGAGAGAGAGAGAGAGAGAGAGAGAGAGGCTAATTTGGAGGGAAAAAGGTAGGGTAGAGACGATTTTAGGTGGACATTGAGTTAAAAAAAGAATTTTATATATGTATATGGGTTTGGGTTAAGTTTTAAAGCATGAGAATTCAAAAAAGATGAAAAAAATCACTATTTTTGGCCCCCACCTAGTTGTGAGAATGATGATGTGGAAAGTGATAGGATAATCTAGAGGCATTTAATGAGGGTGATTTGGTGGGGAAGTGGAGGCAATAAATGAGGGAGAAAAAGATGTCACATTTAAGGGGATAGAGGAGGTTTTGGGAGAAAATGGAATTTGAAATTTGATTTTTATTTTTTATTATATATATATATATATATATATATGGGTCTAGGATAAGTTTTAAAGCCAAAAAACTTGCAAAATGAAAAAAAAAATCACTATTTTGGGCTCCCCCTTAGTTACGAGCTTGGTGATGTGGAAATTGTTTGCTACAAGAGAGAGAAAAAAGAGAGAGAAAATGACTACTTTAGACCCTAAAATTATAGGCTAGAAAGAGCAAACTATAGGCTCCAAGTAGGCCTCTTTATTTCCCTTGTCTCCTTAATAATGCTCAAAATTAGCCTTAATCCCTAAAAATTAGAAATCCTTACAAGGCCCAAAAGATGTCCAAAGGCTACCTAATGTACATTTTGAAACATGGTGATAGAAAAATCAACAAGGCCTTGCAACCAATCTTAAAAAGTATTTGTACAAATGAAATTCAATGACCAGTTTATAGATTACGTTCTAAAAATGAAATTCAATGACCAGTTTATAGATTACGGTTGATATAACTGTCACATGAAGGCCTTGCACAAATCTTAAAAAGAATTTATAAATGAAATTCAATGACTAGTTTATAGATTACATTCTAAACAAGGTGATATAAACTTCATGAAGGCCTTTTAAGAAATATTTTCAAATAAAACTCAATGACCAATTTATAGATGCTAAACTTTGCAAGAATTTAAAAGCTTGTTCTAACTATGAATACTTGGACCCTTTCTCGCTTGTTCTTTAAGCCCTTGTCTAAAATAAGACATGAAATGATCATTCTCCTTTAAGCCCTTATTTATAATAAGACATGAAATGATGATTTTTCTTCTCCATGTTAAAGGTTGGAATTTTAGAATTCTTTCCTAAAATAATGGAATATATTTATTGCTTTAGAATAAGATGCTTTTTAAATTAATGAAACTTGTATGCTATTAGAGTCTTGCATGTGAATTTACTATTATCAAGTTTTGATTGGGTCTCTTTTTGGAGGATTGAGACTTTATCTCTTTTTTTTTTGTTTTGGAGGATTGAGACTTTATATATATATATATATATATATATATATATATATATATATATATATATATATATTTTCTTTCAAGTGGAGGGGGGTTGTCCCACATTCTCCATGCAATAAGTCAATATAGGATGATGCTTGCAAGTACAAAATGAAATATAATCCCACTGATTAAGGATGTTTGAAAATTAATCGTTGGACTCTTGCATGTAGATGAGTAGCATGTATTACATAGCTATTCATGTGCATGTAATTTAGTGTGAAATGTCACATGTAAGTAATTGACATTCTAGAATATAATCTTATTTTTAAGACTACTTAAAAGTAATCCTCAAATCAATTGATTTTTAGTTGATTCTAAATTTCAAATTTGCAACACATGTCTGTATATTATCAACTTGCTCAATATATATATTGCATCACGATTCTTCTTTTAAAGTCCATAATAATATGTTAAAATGAGTTCTAATAAACAATAAAGTGAATTATCCCAAGAGGCTTACAAAAACATTAGTGTAATAAATACATGTTAAACAACGCAATATCTTTTTTTCCTTTTGCATGCGTTAGGAGCATAATGATAATTAAAGTTGTATTTTTAGATAATAAAAGCAAATATATATTATCTAATAAATTCATATTCAAAACTACCGCAATATTTTAGCCATAATCTGGTATGTGTGGGTACTAATAGTGTATACAAAAGGGCCCAAATTGTCTACATGGAACATAGCAAACCTTGTGCGTGTGTGTGTGTGTGTGTGTGTGTGTGTGTGTGTGTGTGTGCGTGTGTGCGTGTGTGTGAGAGAGAGAGAGAGAGAGAGAGAGAGAGCACACTTACCATCTTTAAGAAAAAGATGTCGACACATGATAATTAGAAACAATATATTACAATAACTCTCTTTTTAAGTAAAATAACTCATTTTATTCTCAAAATTAAATAAAAAAGAAATTATAAAACTTTAAAGATGATTCTTTAAAGTGCACTTTATTAACTAGAGTAGATTGATTAGCTTTATAAAATCCTTTAAAAAACTTAATTTCGATTGATTTATTAAAAAAAGAAATATATCTATATTTAAGTGAAATATTTAGGCAACCAAAGCCTTTGAATTCACTTGATATAGACTCCCCAGCCTAGCCAGATGTTAGTTGTGAGCCAGGTTAACATGAGTGAGCCCATAAACATGAGTCCACAAGATGTGAGCCTACCAGACATAATGTGAGTCTAGCTCACTAAACTTGTGTGAGCCTATCTCCTCATGTTAATAAGTACCGCAAACCACCCCATGCCCAAATTGAGTGCCAAACCCTAATGCCATAGCTTAATAAACTTCTCGGCTAACTGCATTGACATGAATACTACTGAGGGGGTGGCTTGACATTGCGATGGTGATTATGTTGTGGGCTATATAGCTGGTGTGCATTCTTGTGTATTCTTAGCCAGCTTCCTTGCCCATTTCTACCTTTCTTTTACCTTTTTCTTTCTTTTTTTTAAGCTTCTTTGTGTACTTCTATGTCAGTCTTACCATTGGATTTCAAATATCCAATGTAGATTTTTCATTATTTGTGAAAAAGACAGATAGAGGGATCATGCTATTAGTCATCTATGTGGATGACTTGGTTATCATTAGTGATAGTGATGCAGACATACATGATGTCAGGATGCTTTTGAAGCAGAAGTTTGAGATGAAGGAATTGGGTGAGCTGTGGTATTTCTTGGGCATAGAGATGGTGAGATCACCTCATGGCATTTTGCTATTGCAGAGGCAGTATGGTTTGGACATGTTGTCCAAGTATGGTATGACAAGCTGCAAGCCTATTTCAATGCCATTGGAGTAGAACACAAAGCTTTCCATAGATAGAGGTGAGCTTTTGAAAGACCCCACTACATACAGGCGCATAGTGGGTAGTTTGATCTACATGACCATTACAAGGCCAGACTTGAGCTATGTTATTGGACTTGTGAGTCAGTTTATGTAGGCCCCTAGGAAGCCACACTTGGATGCAGCTAGACGGATCCTCAGGTACATAAAGTCCACAGTTGATTATGGACTTTTTTATGAGGCTAGTACAGAGATATAGTTGCATGATGGGTACACAGATGCTGATTGGACTGGTAGTATTATAGACACGATATCTACCAATAGTTTTATGTTCTCATTTGGGAGTGCTGCTGTGAGTTGGAGCAATAAGAAGCAGCCACCAACAGTTGCCTTGTCGAGTACAGAGGCAGAGTACAGGGGTGCTACTATGGTAGCTTGTGAGGTACCTTGGTTTCAGAAGCTACTTGGTGACATGGGAGAGCCCGTGGATAGCGTAGTTGTCATATATTGTGACAACATGAGCAAAATACAGCTGGCCAGTAACCCAATGTATCATGCTAGAATGAAGCACATTGAGGTGCATTATCACTTTGTGTGGGAGAAGGTTCTAGAGCAGGAGATGCAGATCTGGTATATGTCAGCACAGAGGATTAGGTGGCTGATATCTTCACGAAGGCATTGGACACAAAGAAGCTCCACAGGTTTAGGAGTTTACTTGGAGTGCAGTGTGTGGAGTTGAGCTCGAGGAGGAGTGTTGAGATATCGAGCTCAACTAGTGCTACACGGACATTGATGACCTGCCTGGGTGATAGCTTCTGCATCTACACCACTGGCATTATTGATGAGATTATGGATGATATGCGGCCAATGGGATGACAGGCTGTGTGACAGCCATTTTTGGATTACTAGAGACTGGCATAGTTATAGCACTGCTCATTTAGTCGGGTTCACATTATGGATCGACCCTTGTATGTTGTAATAGTTGAGTACTAACCCATATAGTGTGTACTCTTATCTTTAAGTTATGTTGGTTGAGTAGAGAAGAAGAAGATAGAAGCAAATTCAGCTATTCTATCTCTCTTTTGTCTTGCTCTCTCTTGTGTGTGTGTGTTTGCTTGCTAGGGTTTGAATCTCTCCTTCTCCCCCACATTCTCTTTATTCACCTCCCACGCCTCCTCTTCTAGGTCAATAACTTGGGCCATGTTGACCAAAATGTGGCAGTTGCACTACTTTTCTTGGTGGCCTCCTATTTTAGTGTAGCTTCCTTTATTTTCTCTTCTTTTTTATAATGAATAGCCTTTAAGGAATTCTTAGTCAAGGGGACATAATAGCATCTAAGTTTTCTATCATTGAAGAACCCTTTCATTTTGACAGCGCTAAGTATTTTAATATGTGTTAATCCTTTTAGGGTGAGTTTATAGACAAGGAATGGTCCTAGCCCCTTATACTTGAGTTTACTCTTTTGGTTTTTTGTTAGCCCTTAAAAGTCCCTGGTGTGAACAGCCCTACACACGGGCACTTTTTACCTTGTGCTAGCAGGGGTTTTTTTTCATGTGAACACACTCTTATGTGTTAGCCACATCATCCCTAGGGCTAGGGCTATTTGTACTTTGTACTCCACACGATCATTATCATTGAGTACTTCCAAGTATCCAAGCTTCATCTCTCTCGCTCTCTAAGTTCATGTATGACTCTGTATGTGTGTGTGTGTGTGTGCAAAGCATCTACTCCCTCATCCAATATTGGTATCAGAGCCTTGTTTTAGAGTCTTAGTTTCAAAATCCACGTCTGCATTTGATTGTTGGAACCTACCACCGACATTTGCATATGCTTTTTCCTTGACAATCTGTTGTTGGTCTTGATGCCTTTCCTTTATTGGCTTGGCTCTTGCTATTTTTGCTATTGGCCTTGACGCCCTCCTCATTGGCGTCGCCTCTTGTCAGAGTGGTGTATCAGCAAGTTCTCACACTTTTGCAATTCTCACAGTTCTGGGGTTTTTGTAGCTTTTGTACATTGGTCAGCTTTCCTTTATGGTAGACACAGAATCCATCCAGGAAGCTGTAGGCTTCCTTTCCTTGTTCGAGTACGTGCTCTATGAAGGGTAAGGGATAGTGATCCTGTATAGTGGCGGTATTGACCTTTTTGAGGTCCACGCACACTCGTACCTTTCATTCTTTTTGGGTACTATCACTATGGGTAATACCCATTCTGTG
This sequence comes from Cibotium barometz, assembly GCF_041138505.1. Classification (NCBI taxonomy): domain Eukaryota; kingdom Viridiplantae; phylum Streptophyta; class Polypodiopsida; order Cyatheales; family Cibotiaceae; genus Cibotium; species Cibotium barometz. The sequence goes on along the minus strand of NC_141061.1, from coordinate 51,611,855 downwards.
TGCTCAATTTCATAGATGAATCTGGCATCACACTGAGTCGATCGATTTCTTCCTGGACCATCTTGGAGTACATTTTATCTTGGAGTACATTGGATTCATAGGGTAAGCTCTTTGCTTGACCAGTCTTGTTCCATCGACCGTAGGAATGGTGTGTTTGACTACTTCAGGAGGTACACTCTTCATATCCCTGTACTTCCAAGCGAAGAAATCCTCAAATTCAGTGAGTAGAGTGATGAGTTCAATCTCCTCCTCGGTCGAGAGGTCATCCCCAATGTGTATTGGCCTCAGGTCTTTGCCCAAGCTTGCCAGGTTAATCTCGTTCACCTTGGTTAGCTAGACCATCATATGAGGTCCCTGGCTGACCATTGTGGGACCTTTGGGCCTAGTCATATTATACAAATCTATCAGCCATCTGGAAAGTTTTGAAGTGTTTGGGCACTTGTTAGGTCTCTTCTGCCCTAGAGCTTTCCCGTTCTATCAATTTTTTGGCTTCTTTTTCCTCTAGCATGCTAGCTTCTAGTCAATGGGTTCCATTGGCTTGGGGATGGTTGTGTGGACCAGGAGGGAGTTATTAGTGAACTCCTTTTACCAGATTTGGTTAAAGTGTTCATGTGCTTCAACTGCCCCTACATATTTAAGCCAGTGGGTGTCCGAATTGGTAGGGAAGACATAGCGTTCTTGTCCAGAGAATCCATTGGGTTTGCGAGTTCTATGGGAGCGTGTTACCTGTGATGGTTCCGCATTATTGACCTTTTCAGGTTCATGAGTGGCGACATTAGGCAAATATGCAGTGCTAAGCATATAGAGAGGTGTAATCTCCTACCCATTGGCTGTCGCAAACCTGGTTCCCATGCACCTTGGAAGTATGTCCAAGGTAGCAAGGATATACATCCAATTCTCAGAGTCTTCTGGCTCTAGAAGAGGTGCACTTTCCTCATTATCCTTTTCCTCATCTATTGTTTTATGGCACACAGGTGGACTACAGTGGATCGGGTAGTTATTATTGAGTCCTTTGCAAAGGGTCGGCCGCTCATAGAATGAACCTTCCACATACGTAGGTTGATCTTAATTGTTTAACCTTTCCTCTGAATGTAGATGTGGTTGGTATCCTAGTCATGGATCATTTTTTTTCCCTCATGAAGGGTCCTCCAAGGATGCATTCATATAAAATTGGCTATCAGCCAAAGTTCATCACCACAAAGGTGTGGTAGAAGGTGGTTCCAAGGATATTTATTTTTAAATCCTTCAAAAGACCAATAGGTCTAGCAATGGATCTATCAATGAGTTTTACCAACAATGTCGTGTCATCCATGGTTGGTGCCCACCATTTTTCCCAACATTGTTTGGTGACAATGCTCACTCCTGGCCCCCATCCAGGATTGCAATGACCTAGAGGCCGTCGAAGGTTATTGTTGGCAATGTAGCATTGAGTTCAATGCTCACTCCTGGCCCCCATCCAGGATTGCAATGACCTAGAGGCCGTCGAAGGTTATTGTTGGCAATGTAGCATTGAGTTCATTGCCTTCAAAATATTATCCAAGTTTATTGACTCAAACCATGGGGGTGCCAGTGATCTCATGGGGTTCAATGAGTTCATCTTCCTCAATCTCATTAGAGCTATCTAGATCCATGGATTCCTGCATGCCTACCCCGAGGCGTCCCTCCATCCAATCTTTTAGATCCTTCCATAAGCTTGGGCTACCTTGAAGCAAGGTGCGAATGGGAATTTGGATCTAAGAAGAGAGGAAGGAAGATAGACCTAGAATGTCTCTAGGAGTAGAGGCTATTCCTTGAGGACGGTCACCTTGGCTTGTCCTTAAAGCTCTTATTCGTATAGGATATTTGGATTGGGACCTTCCTGTCTGTTCTTTTGAGATGGTCATCCCCTAGGTTTTTAAGATATTCAGCCACCCAGTTTCCTTGGTGGGAGGTAGCTGTCTTGCAGTGGGTGCTATTGCTTGTGTTGGCCTATTAGGGAGTGACTGCTTTGGGAGCTCTCTATTATATAGCTCAGTCTCTTCAGTAATTTGCATGTTGGAGACCGAGGAGAATAGCTCTATTTAAGCTATTGGAGGTTCATCTTCTATCTGAGCTTGGAAGTCCCTAAACCAATTCTTGAGCTACCAAGAGCCTTTCCTTTTCCTCGATGGGATTAGGGTATTCGGCTAGCTTCATAGGGAGCTAGTTAGTGTAAATTGGCTCCCTAGCACACGGGTGGCTAAAGATAGCACATGTTCCTCTTTTGATGAAGAGGTTGATGCATGGGTGGTTGTACCATCTTTTGAACCACTTTTAATAACTATCCGGCTATCCCCTTTGTAAATTTTCGTGGTTTTCTTTCGCGAGCGTCTAGTTGTGTGCGCTTATGCCAATACATTCTTTGAAGATAAAACTTTTGCGTGTCCCTGATCTTATGAATTTGATGCCTTTGTTGTTTTGCAGCGTGAGTTGCGGCCCTTTGTATGTTCTGCATTCTGGTCATTGCGTTGAGAGCGACTATATGGATGAAGCCATGGCTTACACTCTGCAAGTTAATGCTGGTGCCAATATTATCTTCATGAGCTTTTCCTGTCGCCCCTGCTCTCAGCAAAGCAAGACGATGTGGTCTATCCCACACCCAATGCATAAAGTGGTTAATGCAAAAGTTCATACGGAGGTACTTGCCATCCTTTTTGTTGATTGGACACTTAGCTACTCGGTGAAGTCCTGCGCAATGGTAATATTGCATGGGTGGTCATTTAGCCATAGTATTCATGTCCCGTCCCTGTGGAATTGGGACAACTAAGTATACATGGAACATTTGGTTGCCCTCCATCATGTAGTTGCTTAAAATCTGGGAGGGTGGTATGTTTTGCTCCAAAGGCTCGTAAGTGGGACCTTCAGCAACTTCCCCCTCATCCCCTTCTTTAAGAATTTTTGTCAAGGTTAGTTGACGAACATGTGTGACTCGTGGTAAAATGGGAGTTGATGTGGGAGTACTGGGGGTGGTAAGGGCATTTTCGGTACCCTAAGGATTCCTCTTTGGGCCACTTCTTACCCTGGTTGAGGTGCACAGGTGCTAGCAAAGCTAGCAGTTGCCCCTTGGGTTTGTTAGAAGGGCTTGAGGTAGGGCTCGGGCTTGAGGATCCCTTTGCTAATAGTAGTTTATGATTTCATGATTGCCCCATCTTTGGTAGTATGTGCAGTAGAGGGTGGGATGAGGTCACAGATGTGGACACTCCGTGCTAGTATGGTTAGCTCAATAAATCGGGTACCACACAAGCTCCCTCTTATAAGGTAGAGATGGGGTTGACCAACCTGATCCCAACCTTGGCCGGTTCTCCACCAGTGTTGGGCCATTTGCTGCATTAATGCAATGGCTAGCTATTTGACATGTTGTCCCGAGGTGGACTCCTTGCTTTTTCCCTCAAATTTGGTGCTGGTGGTTTTGAATGAGGCTTTAGATGTACCCTTGTGGAGTTCTCAGGAACGTGTTCCCTTGAAGTTATCCTCGAAGTCCATAACACTCTTGCAACATTTCTAGAAGGAGGTATGTGCCAAGGCATACAAAGAATTATGTAGGAACACATCATTTAGGCCTTCCAGAAATCTCCTAATTAGCCTTTCATCAAAGAACTTGTCTTTGGCACTACAACGAGAGTTGGAGATATCTTACCCTATTGATGTAGTCCCGGATGGTTTCACCATCCTTTTGTTTAACATTGTGTAACTACTCAACGAGACTCCATCTAGTTCCTTGATGGGAATATCCAACCTTAAAGGTCTCTTTCAAGGCTTCAAAGGTGGCCTTATCTTTTGTCTTCAAAGACTAAACCATTGGCCGGCTTTGCCATCTAGGGTGAGACCAAAGGCACTCACCTTGACTTGGTCATCCACATGGCCGAAGGCTTCGCAAATCTGATTAAACATCTCTAAGTGCGGTATGGGGTCTCCAGTCCCATTGAACTCAGTGATTAGTTTAGAGATATCTGTTAGCGGGTTTGTTCCACTCTTGTATGGGCCCTTGTATTGGTTGAGCTGGTGCTAGGTGCGTGATGCCGACAGCAGCTACTCCCCTCCCTATTTCCATGGCTATCCTTAACATTTCAAGGGCTAGCCTTGCCATGGCTGGAGCAGGTGCTAGTTGGGAAACAATAAGTGGAGGAGCTGGGCCAGGTAGATAGTAGACCATCAGGAGTCCTTGTCTCATGGGAGGATTGGGTTATGCCTCATATGAACCCATATGGTACCCTGGATATGCTCCCCGAGGTGGGTATTTGTTGATGCATTGGTGCCCCACACTAATATGACGGGGCCGGGTAATCCCTTTCTCTGTGATAGGATGTCTTCCGCCCTTGGAGAGCTGGTTTTGGTCCTAGGTTTAGTATTGGTTTCTGGGCCTGGTATGAATCGGTCACCTCTGAAGCGGGCATGCCCTCCAGAGACTAATGGGTGAGTCTGGGGTTGGTTACTCTCACTTTGCCCTATTTCCTCTCTAGGATCTAGAGGCGGCGTGGGCTCTCTTTCCTGTTGGTTTTCCATAACTCTCTCCCTGGGATGTGGCTCATCGAACTCTTGGTTTTCCATACCTCTCTCCTTGGGATGTGGCTTGTTTAACTGTGTGTTTCCCAAGATAAAATTTCAAAGCCTCAAAGCAAGGCTTCTTTGTGAATGGGTAGGGGAGGTAGGGTCTTGCTCTAGGGGACAAGTGGTCTATCCATACACTGAGCATCTAGTCCTCTTGTCTCTAGGTCAGGAGTGACTCGTTCTATGCTGGGATGATCTTCACTCTCACTGGTGTTATCAAGACTAGCACCGTTTGGCTCCAAGCTATGTTGACCGATGGGTCTGACCTTATGAGGGAGGGAGCATCATGAGATCTTATATCATTTAATAGAGGGTTGTTTCGCATGAATTTTCCCGAGTGTAGATGCATGAATGTGTGGAAAAGCAGTGTTGGACCCCTTGTGAACAATCTATTTTTCTTTTTCTTTTTCTTTTTTGGAATGGTACGGCCATACACTTTCAAGATGGTATGGACGTATGCTTTCAAGATGGTACGGACGTATGCTTTTCTTTTTTTTGGAATGGTACGGCCATACACTTTCAAGATGGTACGGACGTATGCTTTGTTGAGGACACGGACGCACGCTTTTCGAAAGACACGGACGTGGCTACAGGAAGGAACGGGCGTGTGCTTGTGAAAGATGAAGGAACGAGTGTACGCTCTAGAAAGAATGGGCGTGGCAGAGAAGATGGTACGGGTGTGGAAAAGTTACCACACTGGCGTGGCTAAGTTGACACGGGCATACGCTTTCTGTGGAAAGGAAGAAGGAACGGGCATGGCAAAACAAAAGGTACGAGCGTGGCTTCAAAGAAGGAACGGCCATACGCTCTAGATGATGGTACATGCGTATGATTTAAATGGCACGACTGTACGCTTCCAGTTTACATAGATTTTTAATGGTGTAGGTGATGACAACCACCTATTGAGATTCCATGTCAGTGCAGTTGTACCCCTTGTTTAATGCTCTTTATGCTCTTTATGCTCAATTAATGTAGATTATTCCCTTTTAAATGCCCTCTGCCAAATTGAATGCTGTAGATTAATGTAGATTATTCCCTTTTAAATGCCCTCTGCCAAATTGAATGCTGGAGATATCAAAAGATTTATTCTGGAGAAAGGTACGAGCATGGCACATTTGCCACAGGTGTGGCACTGAGAAGGGTATGGCCGTACGCTTCTCAGAAACCTTTCCAGTGTGACAATTCTGCCTACTCTCCTCCTCAGAGTTTTGTTGATTTAGGTGCTTCCCAAATTATTATTTTTAGTTTTTATTTTAATGGGAGGCTAGAGCTAGTACCTAGCTACCCAATGATATCTAGAATGCCTAAGAAAACCTATTTAATTGAGATTCATTAGATGATTAAGCTATTTGTGCAAAGTTAACAAATGTTGAACAAAAATCGAAAGTTGCATGAATCTCAAGAGCAAAATCAAGCACCTACTTGTGTCTCCCGCATCCGGATGAAGACTTCGACGCTCCAATGCTCCATTGATCTCCATAGCTCCGTAAACAAAACCAACAAACAAGAAACAAGCACATACAACATGCAACAACTGGTGGATTTGCATTCCAACCAGGCAATATGAAGGCTTTGGCAAATGAAATGTATGGAGGACCCTAAGCTAAATGCTAATCCCCGACAGCAGCGCCAAAGATGTTAACCTAAACATACTACCTTGCACAAGAGAGGGACAGAATAAGAGAATGAAACCATGCAAGGGTCAATTTGGATAATAGCATTTAGCCAACCCTAATTAGAGTTAACTCCCCTATGTGAGGCCGCTAGGGGCTCACTCCACCACCACTTGTGTCACCCAAGTGGAGATCCACAAGCTAGGTAATGAGCAAAGAAGAAGGGAGCTATGGAAAGCTCTACCTCCACTAAATTGTTGAAAATAATCCAAACATAAACCCAATATTAAAGCCTAAGGTTCAAAGGTCATTGTCCATGTAGCTTCAGCATTGCAAAAAGCACAAGAATCCACTCAAATAGGTGAAAAATAGTAGAGAATCAAGGAGAAATATGAGGGCAATGCCCACTTACATTTACTCCACCTCTCCACATTCTTCTCCACCTCTCCTAAAATCAAGCCACTTCTCCTATATTCAAGGATGTACTCTTGGCCTATAAAAAGGCACCTTTTGGAATGAGAAATTAGTTCAAGTGTTTTGATTCATACCCTCTTCATGCTTGTGTAATTAGTTTAATCATATTGTTAATCATCCTCTCTAGTGATGGCATACATATTCTTTGATCCACCATAGTTACATCATTCTTTCAATTTTCTTTCATGGTATCAGAGCTAGGTCATCCCTTGGTACCTTAATTACACTCATCTAATCACACTTTCACAATATCATCAAAAAATTATTGAGTTTTTATCATAAACTTAATCTAGCTCCTCTTCCCACAACACACACACTCCTTGTATTAATACTTGATCATTTGCTGATCTACAACTTTTAGCCTCTTCATTACATGAGGGTGCACAGGCATGGTGGCTCAATTGTTGTGAATCCTCGCGCGCCGCTGCAGCATTCTACGTTTTTCTGAAAACGCCATCACCGGTTTGTAGAGTCCATAACTCTCAGAAGTGTGAGCCATTCAAGGAATTTATTGAGGGATTTTTTAGGGATTTTTTAGCCCTAAAGGTCAGCTTCAAACCCCTAAAAGGGTTCTCAAAAAGATCAACTACACAAGCTTCACGAGGGAGATCATCAGGCACCTGTTTTCTACAGAATACCATAGTAAGAGAAAAGTTTCAATTTGCTCAATTAATCTTTGCATAATTGGTTTCTTGAGACATTCAAGCTGCAAATATTCAATTCATGTGTTGATAAAGCCTCATGTAGCCTCACATAAAGCTTTCCCTCTTATTTGGTACTCCATTTGAGCACTCCAAGTTAGGGTACCCTCTGCACATGCCAACAGTGAGCTTATCTCTGAAAAACCAATAATTAATCCTTATAATTGAAGTGTTTGGTGACCATTTCTTAGTCTAAAACAACATTATAGAGTTGCTATTGATGTTTATGCAAATATTTTTGACTCTTACTCTCATTCCCTACCTTGATTGTACCCACCAAAAACATATAGTTTCTGCATACAAAACAAGATGCTTATCTCAATGTAATTGGGATTTTGGGATAATTAATCACAAATTGTAAGAGATTAGACACTGCCCTGGGTTCATCTCAGTGGTAAGACCTTCTCATGGCTTCATCTAAAACTCCAAATAAGTTTAATGGCCAAGGTTTCCACACCTGGCAAACCAAAATTAAGGGGTATTTAATGAAGAAGAATCTATGGAGCCTACAACCTGATGGAGATGAAGCTTCTACTATTACTACTAGAGCAACCACTACTGCGTTGCAGCCAAAGATGAGCAAGCATTAGGCATCATAATCACTGCACTTGATGATGGTTACATTCATTACATTGATGATGAGATGACACTGCTGCAACAAAGGCATGGGACACACTCGAAAAGATCTTTGGTGCTAATGCTAAACACTCCAAAAATAGTCTTAAAATTCAATTATATGAGCTTAAAATGGAAGACAGAGAAGGTGTGGCTTCACTAATCAACAAACTTAAGAGTCTTATGACTCAACTTGTGTATGTGAAGGCTCAAGTCACTGAGGAAGATACCATTGCCATACTGTTAAAGGCTATGCCTTCAAAATTCAATCAAACAGTCACTGTGCTTAAAGAGAAGGAGCCCATTCCTTCTTTGGAAAGTGTGATTAACTCCTTGCAGGGAAGAAGAGAAGAAGTGGGTCAAAGATGATTTTGGAAGTGCCTATGCTATCTATCAAGAAAAAGTGTGCAAGTTGTGGAAGAACAAATCATCTTACTAAAGACTGCTTCACCAACAATCCACGTGTGTATTGTGGAAAGAATAACCACTCATCTCAAAGGTGCTACCTCAAGGACAAGAAGAAAGGAAAGGAGAAAGTCAACATTATTGTAGAAGAAACCAACCTTGCTCAAGTGTGTGAAGATGTGGATGACACTTATGCCTTTTAAAGCATTATCTAAGTCATGTTTTGGCTATGCCTTATGTTTTTGGGAACACTAGTTGTTGAGTAAGCCTTGTTGTGTTGTTGGCTTAACTCTTTATTATGTATACCCACTAGTTGTTAATCCATAACTTGAAGTTTATAAGAGAAGAGTACACACATCCAATGTTGTGATTAAGGGGGGACTCTATCTCAATGTATCAAGGAGGATTTGTTGTTAGGCAAAGTCAGTCATAAGTCATTATGTTCATGTTTTCCTTATAGGGGGGTATTGGAAATAATCCAAACATAAACCCAATATTAAAGCCTAAGGTTCAAAGGTCATTGTCCATGTAACTTCAGCATTGTAAAAGGCACAAGAGTCCACTCAAAGAGGTGAAAAGTAGGCACCCTCCTCTGTAGAGAATCAAGGAGAAATATGAGGGCAGTGCCCACCTACATTCACTCCACCTCTCCTACAATCACTCCACCTCTCCACATTCCTCTAAACCTCTCCTATAATCACTCCACCTCTCCTAAAATCAAGCCACCTCTCCTATATTCAAGGATGTACTCTTGGCCTATAAAAAGGTACCTTTGGGAATGAGAAATTAGTTCAAGTGTTTTGATTCATACCCTCTTCATGCTTGTGTAATTAGTTTAATCAGATCTTAATCATATTATTAATCATCCTCTAGTGATGGCATACATATGCTTTGATCCACCATAGTTACATCATTTTTCCAATTTTCTTTCATGCCAATGTGAATGCAATAGGGATCTTGAGATAAAGGCAAGAGAAGGGAGAGGAGAAGAGAAGCTAGATTAACACCATCCCCTCCATATGCATACATAACGATCACGCAAGCAAGCATTTACATAACACAATCATGAAACCATAAGCTTAAGAGTGTGTGTGTGTGTGTGTGTGTGTGTGAGAGAGAGAGAGAGAGAGAGAGAGAGAGAGAGAGAGAGAGAGAGAGCAAGAATCAATTGAGACAAATGGGATTGTCCCCTTTTCATATTCCATCAAATGACTTATATACATGAGCTCACTTTTTACAATGGTCAGCCACCCATTTCCAATTTGGGGCCTAAAATTGGTTTTCTAGCTCTGTGTACATCTAGTGATCGGCATTACACAAGCTGTAAGCTCGGTCATCCCATATATCTTTTATTAATAAGTGCTTTGCATGGTTACAAAATAATAGGTTACAAGAAGCGTGACCACACTTGAAAATTGATGTTAATCAGAGTGGTTAACAATAATTGAATAAACTATGCACATTTTTCAAGACTAGAGACCTCCAAGGTCTATCCTATATCCTTTTTACTTTTAATTTAATGCCCAAATCTTAGTAGAACCTTAGTAAATTATGAAATCCTTTTATTATCTAAACCTTAGAAAATTAGATATTGGAATAGCCTATTCCTAGGCATAGGATAATTTATCATTTAATTAAATTATGGGAAAAGCCTTAGGATGGATCAATTTTTAGAGCGAGAAAATTAGTATTTTGTAAGATTTTGATTCAAGAAGCATCTTTTCTTTCATAAGAATCATGAGGTGTGGGCATCAAAGCGTAAAATGTTGTACCTAAAATCAAGATATTAGAAAATGATGTCAAGGAAGCACTCCATAGGTCTCAACGAGGACCATTTTGAGGTGAGGATAACGATCTTGGAGAGGTAGTCTTAAACTGGACCAATTCCATGGATGAGTACTTCCACATTGTGGGGTATAATGATAGAACCAAGACGACTCTTTCTAGGCTAAAGATTACCGATGGTGTACTCAAAACAATTAGAGGAACCACATTAACTCTAACCATCTAAATCAAGACCAACTCACACGGAAGACATGAAGGCATACCTCCATCAAAGGTTTTGTCCCTCTAGATTTCAAGAAGAGAAGATGAATACGTTTCTAGAATTATCTCAGGCATGCAAATCTATTGACGCATACCACATTCTTATGTAGCAAGCCTTGTACAATTTGTGATGGATGATGAGACCCTTCTCCATCAATTTATCATAAGGTTGAATCCTCCACCATTGGATAATGAAGCCCTCTTCTTTAGCTAAAGCAGTCAGTGTATGGCTAAGGATTTTACACAATATTTTCCTAAGGAGGAGAGCCCAAGAGAAGCCCTTTTTATCCTCTCCCCCAAAAGATAGCTTCATCTAATGCTGGATGCCTAAGCCAAAGAGAAATTGGGGACAGGATCGAAGCCAAGTCTCAAAAGAGAGTTGACCCCCAAAAAGATAGCTTCATCTAATGCTGGATGCCTAAGCCAAAGAGAAATTGGGGACAGGATCGATGCCAAGTCTCAAAAGAGAGTTGACCTAGAGATGAGGATTTTTTCCCTAGAATACCTTCAGAGCTACAACTTCAGCTCAAGAAGGAGCGAAGGAGCGTAAGTGTTTTAAATGCCAACAACCAAGATATTTGATAAATGATTACCCCAATGCACCTATTGTTATTACCTTTCCAACTCCTTTTGCTCTTGGATCCCATTATAGAGGCCAACAATTTCACTCCAGAGATCAACAACCTCTGGCCTTAGAATAAAAGAAATCAGAGGAGGTAAGTTCAATCTAATCAATAGCTTTTAAATCCATTATAGTAGTTGACCAGGAGAAATAAAAAAGAGATAAAATTTATGCCATCTCCATTAAGCACCAGGGCTAGAATGAATAGTTCTTAGTAGTCTACACCTTGACCAAAACCAATAGTTCTCAATACTCTAGAAACCAACCAATTTCCAAGGTAAAGATTTTAAGCTTTTGGTTGATTTAAGATGCATTCATTTGTTTATTTCACTTGGATGCTTGCATAACTTAGTAATCAACTATAAGACCAAAAGCTCGGTAAACCAATGTAAGTGAAATTAGCTAGTGGGGAAAGGTTCTTTTCACACGCCATGAGAGATGGATATAATTTGGTACCCCTTGGATGGAAACTTGACCAAAAGTAAGTTCATAGTGTTGCCCTTAGGCATATATGATGGGATTCATGGTATGCACTGGCTCATGTAGAATCAGGTTGATATTCATTGTCACAAAGGAACTATTTCCTTCATTGGATCTTCAAGTGATTGGAGTGATTGAAGCTCCTACCCTACAACTCTCATAAATTAATCTAAGTTATTGAAGGCAGTCAGAAAGACGCATGCAATTTAAGTTGTTAAGCTCAATCCTGCAGGTAAAGAGTCAGATACTAAGGAACCTAAATGGTTAAGTATATGCTGATATATTTCCTAAAGTTTTGATTAAAATGCCCCCGACGATTGAGGTTGATCATGAGATTGAGTTGATAGTTAAAGCTCTCAGTCGACTATGAAAAGATATTATAAGATGGATGTACTAGAAACAATTGACTCAAGGAATAGTTCAGACAACTTTTGGAGCAAAGTTGTATTCGATCGAGTGGGATACACTTGGGATGAGCTAGTTATTTTCTAGAAGAAGAAGGACAAGATTCTCAAATATTGTGTATTGATTACTGAGGTTAAATAATCAACTCACCATTAAGAATAAATATCCTATCCCTAGAATAGATAAGCTATTAGACCATTTAAATGGTTTGCATGGTCCCATAATAGATGAGCTATTAAAAACCATTTGCATGGAGCCTATATATTTACAAAGATTAACTTAAATTTAGGATATTACTAGATCAAAATTAAGGAGAAGGATATTCCTAAGACGGGCTTTAATACCCAATATGGACATGATGAGTTCACAGTAATGTTATTCAAATTAACTAATGCCCCCGCTACCTTTAATCTATTGATGTAGGAAATCTTCAAAGAGCATTCGTATGATTTTATTTCTGTATTTTTTGATAATATTTTTGTTTACGCCAAGAATGTCTCTGATCATAAGAAGCATGTACCTGGGCGAGTAGTGGTCGTGCTTTGTGGGCAAGTAGTGGTCGTGTAGCTAGGCATGATCGCCTACTAGATGAAACCACTAAAACCTTGATAGAAAGTTTTTGGGAGGAGAATTGTCATGCCTCGCCAGTTTTCAAGAAAGCTTTGCGTAAGAGAGTGGAGTGTTCATTGAGCACGGTGCTTGCTTTCTTGAAATGACCCAAACTGAGTTGTATTCTCAGTTTGTGGCTTCGTATCCACCAGAGCTTAAAATTGGGTAAAGGTCATTTGAGGGGTGTAAGCCTTGGTTTGTGAGGTACTCACGTCAACGTGACACATGTTGTTGTCGCTACCATGTTGAGTTCAAACTTTTTTATGATGTGTTCCGTTCTCTTAGTGGGCATAGAGAGTTGCCTCGTAGTCCTCGTGATTTCATCCACTCTCTTTTGTGTGCACGCACGGAGGATGCCCAGTTCCATAGGATGCCTTGTGTGTGGAGAGCAATTGCACATCATGTGGTTCACTTGCACATCTACAGATGGTAGATCTTGATGCAAGTGACCAAGAGATAGTGCCATGGCAACGTTATGAGTATGTGACACATTAGCTCCAGAGTGGTGGTCAGTCTAGGAAGTTGCAGCTCATGGACAAACATACACCACGTTGTCACTTCACAGCCACATTTAGGGAGCGGATCTACCCCTATATACGGCACAGCCAGAAACCCAAGTACATAGTTGAATTTGCAGCCAAACAAAAACAGCCCATAAACAGTCCCGCTCTCTTGTTTTGCAGAACACCTGCGGGTGAACCTGATGTCCAGCCCTGCACTCCCTTTTTCAGTCCACGCTTCTATGTCCAGCACTGTATGTATAAACAACAGTTCAACCCGACAGACAACCTCTTGCCAAAAGCCAAGGAGAGAGAGAGAGATTCAGTAGGCGCCTGTATACACTGCAGCACAGCAACTAGCCAATCCTCCAAAAGCCAAAGGAAGAGAGAAAGGTTCAGCGCCTGTCTCAGTTTTGTAGTAGTACGGCAGCCAACTGACCTTTTCTCCCCAAAAAGCAAGCATAAGAAGATATTCAGCTGCACATGTATTCCCTGTAGTGCAACCTGCCAGCAGTACCTTCCTGTAGACCTGTTTCCACGAGCCAAAAAGCACACGCATGACCTAGCTTTTTATGTGCCGCTTGTACCCTGGTGATGCGCTTCCTGCAGCTATACAAGACTGAACTGCCCCGCCTGAACCTGTTGGACAAAACTGTCCTTATTCGCTTGCATGTACCTGTTCGTACAAGTCTACACTTGCACAGTAGGCGCCTGCGCCTACAGCATCCGTACCAGTCTGTACCAGCCTTCTCACAGCTGCTGTACTGTACGGCTACTTCCCACATAGTCAACCGGCCTGCTATATCTTCTCCTCCACGCAGCCAACTTGTACCACCTCTCCCAAAAAGCAAGAGAGAGAAAGAGGCGTGCCCCCTCCCCCAAAAGTAGAGTAGCCTCTATAAATTACCTAGGGGCCTCCCAAGGTTTTAAAACCTTTTAAACTTTAATTTTTGGCCACCAAAGGTTTTAAAACCTTTTTAATTAAAGTCTCTTTGCCCCCTTCACACTTGGGGTTGTCCACACATGGGCTTCCTTTTTAACTCCAATCTGATGCCATTCACACTGTCCACCATGTCCCCGTGCACACCTGCATACTGTCCAGAGAAAAACACAGGGTCGTGACATACCCCCCTCTTGAAAAATAGCAAGCGTCCTCGATTGCACTCAATGGCACAGTAAGGCATCTTATGAGCAAAGACGCCCCATATGGCAAAAACAATGGCCCTCCAATGCATCTGGGTGATAAGACAATCATCCTGCACAATAGGCCACATTGTCACATCAAAGTGACAAACAACTCTTGCGCAAGAAACCACTCTTGCTTGTTTCTTTAGAACCTGCAAGCAAAAGTCTAAAACCAAATGGAAACACGTTAACTGTGTTAGCCAAAAACAAAACCATGCATCATTCTACATATGGCACACATATGCATGACACACATATGCATTCGCAAACAATATGCTCCTCAAGATGCTCTACCTACTCTAAAGTAACAGTCTAAGGGCTGCTCGCAAGCCTTACGCCCATGGGCATCCCGCAGGACCCACGACTGATGGTACAACATGAGCATATGAAAGCACTCAATGCATCCAAACACTACATCCACTAAGTACTTCCCACATATGTCTCATGGCCATCCCGCAGGAGTCACACCCAGTGGTGCATCCATGAACATAATAAAGCACTTGATGTATCATACCAATATACATGCAGCACAAGACACAATCCAGAGTATTACCCAATGTATCCTCAATGGTACCAGGATCCAATGGCACCAGAATACAATAATACCACAAAAAGTGTATGCATACATGCACAAACAGAGTTCAATCCATATATGAATCAAACCAACTCTAGGACTGCTCGCAAGACTTATGCCCTCCATAGAGTTATCCATAGTTGCAATTATAGTTCAAGGTGCACGCGACTGTGAACCATACTCAACCATCATCTCATGTGTCTAGAACACAAGATCATAGAAGTCCCATAAGCAGATGTACTGTCAGCCTTGTACCTTCGGGTGAATACAAAGATGTCACCAAGCGACTCCTAGATGACAACTGAGCCTGTCTGTAACAAGGCAGCGGAGGTGCTACCCCCGTCTTGAGCATCAGGCAATGCTCCAGACCTATGCTCTGCTGAACCTGAATGAGCCGTAACAAGAGTCGACTTCAACTCAAAGGCATCAAGATAAAGCTGCAAATCCTGAGGTGAATCTGCTAAGTCACCCTCCTCCATCCACTTCGCATCCATCAGTGAACAGTTCTTGAACTTCACAAGATAGCGAGGGGAAACTTTACCTTGTACCTTTCTTTCCTTATGTGCCAGTATCTGCTCTCGGGAATAAGAATCTCATCAAGTTCCTCCGCTTCCGTCTGAGCCTCATCTGATACATCCTCAGACACCCAAAACCTGCTTGCACTCCACCCAAGTGGTAAGCACAAGTCCTCGATGAAGCATAGTAGATCACCACTGCTAAACATAGAAAGAAACTGTCTTCCGAACCCATGAAGCCTCTATGAAGATATGACCGGTGACAAACTATCGAATGTTTTGCACCATAACACTTCAACTGCTTCTTGTTCTCCTGGCTGACTACTTCTTGTCCTTGGTGTCTTTTCTCCTGAGCTTCATCTTCAGCTCTTGCTCTTGCTCTTCACCTCATATAGGCAAAGACACACAACCTTGCACTGTCTCCTGCACTTCATCTTCAGCTCTTGCTCTTCACCTCATATAGGCAAAGACACACAACCCTGCACTGTCTCTTGCACTTCCTTTTCACTTTCCACATGTTGAAGCTTTTGATGTGACTCTCATGAGACAACCACGAGCTCGCCCCCTTAGGAAAGTTGGCGATTGTCCCGACCAAAGCAACCACCCCACGGACTCGCCTCATTGAGAAAGTCGATGATGTCCCGGCAAACGGAACCTTGAAACCGGCCTTCAGAAATCTGACGGGCGGTGAAACAAACACTCGCACATAAAACACTTCAACGCCATTGAGGACCTAGAAAAGGAAAACAAACAGGGGGAGCTAGAGTGCTCCTGCAAACAGTACACGGACACTGATTGGCCCCAAAACGCAGTGGCGCCCCTTGCGGTATTTATTTAATTGATTATAAGAGCTTTGATTACAATAAGGCTGGTAACTCAGCCGTCATAGTAGAACCCCTGAAGCCTGCAAAGAACCTGCATCATGGCTTCTTGTCCACTCGGCATCCACAAACAAGTCCAGCCATTGTTCACATCGAAAGACTCTCTCACATTGAGTCTGCATACAGAAGCTTTCTCCTATGATTAGGGCTGCCAACAACCATCCATAGCCTCTCACACTATGAAGAGCATCACACCCTGACACATCCAGTGCTTTTGCATCACAACACAGACTCCCAAACTGTCTCTCAAAAGAGAACCCGTATCACAGCACAGCATACCATACAGTCGACACACCTGTACCAACCCTCTCTACCTTCCAAGGGTACTATCCATCTCTGTCATGGATTCCTTGTCCCCTACCCAATCAGTAGCAAGGCTGTACCAAACATGTGTCCATTCCTGTACCTTCTGCCTGCATGTGACCTATCTCTTGGAGAAACCCAAAAACATGTTTCCTCGAGAAACCTACGACCTGTTTCCACATGAAACCCTTAGGCCTGTTTCCCTTCGAAACTTCTGTCTTGTTTCCATACAGAACCATTCATGGCACCATTCAACAAACAGTGCCAACAACAGCATACATCTAGTTACCTGTTCTCTCATGAAACATCTGGCAACATAGAGATGCCCATAACTGTAGGTCCCTCTGTTCCTTTCTAGCAAGAAGAAAACACTGCTCCATGAGCACGCAGCCATGCGAGCTTGCATCACTCCCATGCCAAGAAACATAACTAAGTGACCTGTACTTGTAGCCAAAAACCCAAGTACATAGCTGAATTTGCAGCCAAACAAAAACAGCCCATAAACAGTCCCGCTCTCTTGTTTTGCAGAACACCTGTGGGTGAACCTGATGTCCAGCCCTGCACTCCCTTTTTCAGTCCATGCTTCTATGTCCAGCACTGTATGTATAAACAACAGTTCAACCCGACAGACAACCTCTTGCCAAAAGCCAAGGAGAGAGAGAGAGATTCAGTAGGCGCCTGTATACACTGCAGCACAGCAACTAGCCAATCCTCCAAAAGCCAAAGGGAGAGAGAAAGGTTCAGCGCCTGTGTCTCAGTTTTGTAGTAGTACGGCAGCCAACTAACCTTTTCTCCCCAAAAAGCAAGCATAAGAAGATATTCAGTTGCGCATGTATTCCCTGTAGTGCAACCCGCCAGCAGTACCTTCCTGTAGACCTGTTTCCACGAGCCAAAAAGCACACGCATGACCTAGCTTTTTATGTGCCGCCTGTACCCTGGTGATGCGCTTCCTGCAGCTATAGAAGACTGAACTGTCCCGCCTGAACCTGTTGGACAAAACTGTCCTTATTCGCTTGCATGTACCTGTTCGTACAAGTCTACACTTGCACAGTAGGCGCCTGTGCCTACAGCATCCGTACCAGTCTGTACCAGCCTTCTCACAGCTGCTGTACTGTACGGCTACTTCCCACATAGTCAACCGGCCTGCTATATCTTCTCCTCCACGCAGCCAACTTGTACCACCTCTCCCAAAAAGCAAGAGAGAGAAAGAGGCGTGCCCCCTCCCCCAAAAGTAGAGTAGCCTCTATAAATTACCTAGGGGCCTCCCAAGGTTTTAAAACCTTTTAAACTTTAATTTTTGGCCACCAAAGGTTTTAAAACCTTTTTAATTAAAGTCTCTTTGCCCCCTTCACACTTGGGGTTGTCCACACATGGGCTTCCTTTTTAACTCCAATCTGATGCCATTCACACTGTCCACCATGTCCCCGTGCTGCACACCTGCATACTGTCCAGAGAAAAACACAGGGTCATGACACTTTTTATTCTCTCTCTTTTCACCCTCTCCCTCTTTGCACCTTTCTTTCTCTCTCTCTCTCTCTCTCTCTCTCTCTCTCTCTCTCTCTCTCTCTCTCTTTCCAGGCTTGCCCCATCTCACTCTCTCAAGCACACATATAGATGTAGATGTATGCACATGCATGCACTCTCTCTCTCTCTCTCTCTCTCTCTCTCTCTCTCTCTCTCTCTCTCTCTCTCTCTCACACACACACACACACACACACACACACACACACAGACGTAAACATTTGATGGTTTGTTAATAAACATTGCTAAAGGGTTTAGGAGAGGGTTGCAAGCTCCCCCACAATATCCGATGGTCTGTTAAACATTACCAAAGTTTTATTTGGATTACATCTAGATACGGATCAAGAGGCTTATTTAGCTAATGAGGGTCGCGCAATGATCAATACTCAAATGTTCTCAATAGGAACCTGAGTTGTGCAAGCAATACTTCTCTTATAGACTTTTATATAGAGAGAAAATTTTACCCATCCAAATGAGCAAATCTCTTTCACCCTCAGATTAAAAGGGATACAAACGGCATCAAACCTAGAGAGACCTTTTTTTTTCCTGACGAGTGAGGAGATGGAGGTAGAAATTAAATTCAGTGAGGCCCTAAGGCAAATGTAAATCTTAAATAAAAGGAAACAAGAACTAGACACAAGAAGGGCCATAGTAAAACATAGAAACCTCAAAAGAATGTAAACTATAGTGAGACACCCAGGAAAGGGATAGATTAGAGGTTGTAGCACAAGCCTAAGCCCTTGCATAAGATTTGGTAAAGAAGATGCCACCCTTAGAGCCAATCTATAGATGCGAGAAGGGCCCTAGCAAAACAGAGAAACCTCAAAATAATGCAAACTATAGAGTCAGACACCCAGGAAAGGGATAGATTAGAGGTTATAAGCTATCCAAATATGGTCTAATTAGTTGTAAGCCAAGTTCTATACCATTAGACTCAAATGTTGCGTACAGTTGTTTGCAAATCTTGGAGAGCCCCACTATGTACAAGAAGATAGTGGGTAGATTGATCAACATGACGATCACCAGGCCATATTTGAACTATACAATTGGATTGGAGAGTCAGTTTATGCAGGTTCCTCGGAAGCCACATTTGGATGGTGTGAGGTGCACATTGCGCTATGTGAAGTCCACATTAGACTATGGTCTCTTTTATGAGGCTGGTACAAAGTTGCAGGTGTTTGGATACACCGATGTAGATTGGGTTAGTAGTATCGCATAGATAGGAGATCTACCAATGGATTTATGTTCTCCTTTGGGAGTGGTGCTCTGACCTGGAGTAGCAAGAAGCAAAGCCAACAGTTGCCTTGTCGAGTACGGAGGCAAAGTATAGGGGTGCTACAATGGTAGCATGTGAGGTAGCTTGGTTGCGCAAGCTACTTGGTGATTTGGGACTGCAGGTTGACAAGTAGGTTGTCATCTATTGCGACAACCTTAGCAGTATACAATTGGCGAGGAACCCAATTTTTCATGCATGGACCAAACACATAGAGGTCCACTATCACTTCATCAGAGAGACGATCTTAGTAGGAGACATTGATCTCATGTATGTTCACACAAAGGAGCAAGTAGTTGACATTTTCACGAAAGCCCTGGGAGCAAAGAAGCTTCACAAATTCTGGACTTTGCTTGGAGTCCTAGAGATGGAGTTGAGCTTGAGGGGGATAGTTGAGATGTCAAGCTCAACACGAGCTGACACTTATGATATGCCTGGGTGACTATTTCTGCCACTTACATGACTTGCATGTTTAGTAGTTTTTTGACATGATGGATCTTTGCCCCAGTGATTCTACAGCTGGACTATACCATCTACTAGTCCACCACTGAGTTATGGCATACTTTTCTTGCCAAGCTCATTCACTTAGCGTGTTCACATTATGGATCGCATGTACATAGTACTTTAGTACTTATGTTATATTTTCCTGATCTCTTTGGTAAACCTTACATAGTACTTTAGTACTTATGTTATATTTTCCTGATCTCTTTGGTAAACCTTACATAGTACTTTAGTACTTATGTTATATTTTCCTGATCTCTTTGGTAAACCTTTTTTGTTGAGAAGAAGAAGAACAAATTTTTAGCCTCGCATCTTGTGTGTTCTCTTCTAGGGCTTGTGTAAGTGTGTGTGTGCTTGCAAGAGTTGAAGCTCTCTTCCCTCCTGCATCTTTTCAATAGAGCCTAGCATTTATTCTTGGCAGAATCCCTTTTTGGACTATGGTCCTGCTCACTATTGCCATGCTTCCATGAAGTACTTGTTGCAACTATTTCTTCTATGGTCCTAATCACTAGTACTGCCATGCTTCCTTGAGATACTTCTATGTATTTTTGCTTTAGTGAAAGCAGGCTATCCACTCACCAAAGCTCATTGCAAAACCCTAGTGTCTCCTTCTCTATGTCTCCTTCTCTATAGCATGCTTATAACCATTGTTATTGCTACCTCCTCAATATTGCCTTCTCCGTATGCATATGTTGATTGTGTGGATACCAACTAATTGTTGTAACTAACATGGTTGGCTTTTGTGAGAAACGTGATGAGCAGTAGTGCGATGATGATGCGACTAAGGTGTGATGGTCTATATATAGAGCGTGAATGCCCATTATGGTGTCATACATAGTATTATTTTGGTTGCCCATGTGTCACTTTTTGGATGGCTGGGGTGTAAGCTTACATGTTTTAGTCATTTACTTTATGCAAAACACTCATATGCATGGACATGGCTATTTATGTAAAAGGGAAGCCCAATTGATTTTCTTCAAGTTTGACAGACGTGAAGTCTATTTTTAATAATAAAGGACAAGATTCCATTGGATAAGATAAATCCTATTTTTAGTAAGATAGTCCCAAAAATCTTAGAGTGTTTAAGAGATTTTCAAGGATGTGAGAACTAGATTCTCCAAGCCTTAAAAATGCAAAGATTCTCACCTATGTGAGAATGCAAGTCGACTAATAGAAAGTTAATTTTTGGTGTTTTTTGAGGTTTCCCCTATCTAAATGATGCAATTTGACCCCTCTTAATGTAAGGAATATAACTTTAGTATCGAGTGGAGCCAATTGTTCACCCTCTTTCTATTTTTGTAAGGAAAAATAAAAAACAATAAACTTTACAACTTCGCGTTGTGGAGAGGTTGCAAGCACAAAAAATAACAAAATGTAATTAAAAAACAATGGTTTGCCTTTCTCTGGGTCCCCCCAAAAGTAATAATACACCAAAAATAACACAAAAATACAACAAACACTTCATTTTTCTCTCCTTCACTCTTTTGTCCGCTCATCCCTCCTCTCAACCTCCCAATACAAGTCAAATAGCAATGGCATAGGGAGAAGAGAACTCACAAGGGGGAGCTAAGATTCTAAAAGAGTGTGGAGGGAGCTTGTCCACTAGGATTAGAGTAAAAAATGTTAAGCCTCTCTTTCCTACCCCCTTCCAAAACTCCTCATTCATGGAATGCAAAAAGGAGTAACACACACACACACACACGAAGAGCTTTCTCTATTATGTGTAAGAATATATGTAATAAGTGGCCAAAAGTCACTTATATACTATGCTAATGTGTTCACATGAACATCCATAAAAAAAGTGGTCAAAAGTCTTATATACTATGGTAATGTGTTCACATTAAGCTAGACATCCAAAAAAAAACTTAAAAGAATGTGGTTTTATAACATAACATTTAGCCTTTACATGGACTCCATGAATTAACAAGATAGACTCTTAGGAAAAATCTTGGACACAATACATTGTAAATATCTATGATGGAAGATAACAAAGTGTGGCTCACAATGGCATTAACATAATTCTTTCAATCCAACATTATAGATGGCTGTTGGCACTCATGAATGTTCACTCTTCATAACCTACTAGAGTTAGTGTTGATAAGGCTAGGACGAATGTAGACTATCCATAACCTGATAGATTTCCATGCTAAGATGAATGTGAATTGTCCATAACCTAATAGAGGGGTGTTGCAAATAGGAAACCAAAGGAGGGGGGGGGGGTTAGGGAGCTATAGAGTGTAACACTGACTGATGTGGATACAAAACGAAATTGACGTTGCGTGGCTTCTCTCCGTTTCCTTAGCATTATTGAGTTTCCCTAGCATTATTGAATGCATGAAAGCCCATGAAAAAACAACATTTGGCCTAGGAAAGATTCCTCTTTGTGGCTTTCTCTTTGACTTATGTTCCTTGTGATATTATATAAGTCAAGTCCCCTTTTGTTACTTGATTAATATGGCACCAAAATTTTGTTTGCACATTAATTAATTAATATCCTAATAATGCAACTCCTATTTTTTATTTATATTTCAAATTTTTTATACTTTAGTATATGAGAGCATAGGGACAGAATGTGGGTTTTTTAAAGATTGTGAAGGGTCGGCTATCCTAGAAACAATCGAACAAACCACTTTTTCAAAATGAAATTTGTTGGGTGGGGGTTAGCCTTCGTTGTCTGCATCGAATATTGCCATTGAAGGGTCGGCCAACAATCGGAAGGAGACTGCTCACGCTCTCCTTAATGAGCCAATAACCAGGATAATCAGCCCCTTACCCAGCTAATTATTATAGATAATTAGCCCTTAATTGTTCATAATTAGGGATAGTAAAGATCCCTTTCAACGTCTGTACCTGCGCTTATGACTGGATATATGATTTGTCATACACGTGTGCTTAGTGATAAACAATAGACTAATGCACAGCTTTTGTTCGATTCAAATTAAATAGGGGTTTGAGTGCGATTTACCAATCTCAAGCACGTTAAGTACAAGCTTTTACAGCATTGAATTGCCAGTTAATATAAGTGTATGCCGTCCAGGCTCTACCAAGCTGCCCTTCTAAAGGGAAGGGGTGAAGAGGGTTGTCTTGTCTTTCATTGCACCAGTCCCTCATGGCTTTGCAAAACTAAGTTTGCAATTAAGCCAATGATTAGAGGGTGGGTTTCTGCTTCCATGTCCCTCTAGTTTTAAGCAAGCTTGTTGAGTTGCTGCCTCCATTGCCATCTACCCTTGGGTTTCTGCTTAATTGCCTTCTAACCTTAAACAAGCTTGCTGTGTGGTTTCCTTAATTGACATCTACCCTTAATCAAGCTTGTTGGGTTGTTTCCCTAACCCCGTCCAATTGGGTTGTTGCCCTGATTGCCCTCTAATCTTGTTTTAAGCCCTCAAGCAAGCAACAATCCACTGAAAAGTTGACTAGATGAGAGATGTTTGGCCTTTGAATTAAGGGTTTTCTGAATCTGCCCATTTCAATGGAGTCCTCCACTCATTCAAAAGCAAGTGGAGATATGCAGTATGAAGGCTCAGATGATGAAGAAGATGACTACTCTTTCTCCCTCTCAGGCTTGCCAGAAGAGGATGATAATGTAGAGCCAGTCATGCTTAGCAGAGCACTGGAGGACTCCATATCATTCTCCTTCTCTACAGAAAATCCCTCTGAGACAGAGTGTGGTGGGTCTAGGACAGAAGAACAGCAAGCTGGCTTCCATGATGGCTTCACACCATTTGGCTTCACCCTTCCTTTACCTCCCCACAATTATGCTCATACAGGGACCTTTGAATCATATGCAGGTGATAACAACATAAGACCATATTACGAGGGCAGAGAAAACGAGCAGCTCAAAGCAGCTTTGATTCCATTTGAGCCCAAAGCAGAGACTAGTGGATCATGGCCAGGTGAATCATCTTTGGATTATGCATCAACACATGCTCTATCGAGGCATTCCTTATCATGTTTGACACAAAATGAGTGTGAGACAGAGCATCTAACAGAATGCCACGCTCATAAGGGCTCTAAAATAGGATCTGAATTCGGACTACATGATGATCGTAAGAATGGTGATAGGCATGCATGTGGAAAACATGATGATGATGATGATAATAGGCATAAAAATAATCATGATGTTGATAAGCATGATGGTGACGGTGACGGTGGTGATGATAAGTGTGCACATGGCAAACATAATCTTTATGAAAATGGTGATGATGATGATAAACATGTTGAGTGTGAGCAATTCAGGCTCTCTGGGAGAGCTCTTTCTGAACCAAAAGCAGCTTCTGTTTTGAGGTTTGCAGGAGAGGGCCTTCTGCAGCCATGGAGCTCCACAAAGCTCTCCAAGTCCTGTGGGCACCGAGCCAAATCGGAGAAGAAAAATCCACAAGATCAACCTCGATTTAACTATGTTTCTCCCAACCACATTAACCATCTGCACCCTCTGCCGTCTCCGCCTACAAGCACCCGAAAGAGTCCAGTGAGAAAACCTGCACACACCCACATAGCAAGCAGAATGCAGCCTCCTGGAAGTGATCTTTCCTCTCCCTCCATCAAAGCTCAAAGACCAATTTCACTCATGGGAGGGGGCCACTCTCCTAGTCGCGTCCCCCAATACATGCCAACAACAAGGAAACCAAATAGTCTCTTCGCAAGGAGAAGGATGCAGCATGCAAGTGAAACCTCCTCTCTCATTATCAAAGCTCAGAGGCCCACCTCATTGATGGAAGAGGGGCAATCGCCGCCTAGTAATGGGTCCGGTTACAGCAGCAGCTACAGGACTTCCAGCAATGGCTCAGCTCAAAGCAGTGGCTATTCAAGCTCTTCTGGCAAAAGCTCTACACCCACCTCTAGGAGCTCAAGCAGAAATGCCCCCCTCTCTACTGTGAGATGCTTGTTGCAGAACAAGGATGAGGAGCCACATAGAGAAGGGGGCCCAAATGCCCATTTGCACAGACAAGGGTGTCCAAATGGCTGTCCACATGGAAATGGGGGCCCAAATGCCCATACACAAACTCAAAGCAAGCCAATAGCAGACCCATTGGTGGTGGGTCATGGCTATCTGCTGCAGCCCTCATCGCCGCGCTCGCCTTTGAATTGGAGATCAGTGCTTTCTTTGCAACCCCTTAACCCCTCACATGTACCTCTGGATGAGTGGGATCTTTTGGCCAGGAAATCGAATTCAAGGTCCATCAGCCAGAGAAGCAGATCATCATCTGCAGGGAGCACTGGGGAAGCGAGAAGAAATGCCCTCATTTCAGCCACCACAGGCGAGGTTTTGAGCCATTCCAAGGAGCTGGGCAAACTGAAAGAGGGCTGGAAAACTAGTCAAAAAGTAGTCAATAGCAGGAGGAGGTACTGGGCCTTGAACCCTTTTCTGTGGTTCAGACACTGCAGAAATAAACAGCAGGTGGTGAACACCATTAAGCTGGATTCTGTGGAGCAAAAGAAGAGGCAAAAATCAGTCTATCAAGCTTGCAGATGAGGTCATAAAGATGGTTTTTAGAGCTCAACCCACGCAGATGCATCTTAAGTAGAGCGTTTGAGGCTAGGGATTGAGATGGTTACCTACTAATTATCCCGCTAATCCTACCTTCAAGCTTTGCCATGAAGAGGGTATTAAGCTCCCATGTCCCTCCCCTTTCCAAAGAAAATGGATGGGGGGTTGTGTCGAATAAGCAGAAAATGATAGTGTTTGAAGCCACCTTTAGGACTTCTTCCTCATTTTGTTGGATAATTTTATCATGCCGACACCTTAGCCCTCCTTCCTCATGATGTGGAAACATGTAGCTATGCATGACTCACATCTTTGTATAGTTTTGAATGTATTTTGATGGCCAAGTTTTGCCAAGTTCTAGCCTTGCTAAGCATAGGCCTCATAAATCCTTGTTGCTAAAGCCATTGGTAGTAAAGAAGCATCATCTTAAGCCATTCACTTTTTTTAAATTTCTCCTTTTGATCCTCCTAGGACCTAGTGTGTTCTCCATGCATCTAAGGAGGTCAAGGAATTTTTAGTCAAACAAATGGTCTTTCCTACATTTAGAAGCCCGAGGCAAAACATGCCTTTGCGTCAAGTCGTTATCATTAACTTCAAAAAAGGGACTTGTAAGTAAACATAAGCTTTTAAGGTGTAATAAATTTAGTGGCTGATTTATTATAATGGCATATGTGTTGTATAAGGTTTTAAGGTGCATTGTCAATGTGTAAGTGATACATGCTCAATCATCTTCTAAATAATGCCCACCCAACAATTGTAGGTGAATGATCTTAAAGAATATTTCATCATGGTAAAACATGATTGAAGACCCATGGTTATAATGTCCTAACTAACTTCAGCTACTAATTGACTCTAGCAAATTGCATCTAAGGTTAATGCAAGCTTCATTAACCTAGGTCCCTTTGAAGGTTTTATGTTGACTTATGGTACTCACAACATAAGCTATGTCAAAACGAGTAGTTATCATATATATCAGACTTCCGACAAGTGGTTTGAAAAGAGTACTGTCAATATTTGATTCATGTGTAAAGCTAAAAGCTTTTGATTTAATATTCCATTCGAGTAGACACTTGGTCAACATTCCATCATATTAAATCTTTCCAACAATTCCTTAATGTACTTTAAAAGCTAAAAGCTTTTGATTTGATTTCATTTGAAGTATAAACTAGTTTATAGCCCATTATCTTGTCGTCAAACTTCAATTCCAAGACAATAATGAAGTACACCCAAGTCTATCATATCAAACTCCTTTGAAAGACTTTTCTTTACTTTGTCAATGAAAATATTGTAGCTCTACAAGTGATAATAAGTATTAGGGAAAATGTGGACTCATTTTTGGGCCCTCTAAGAATGCCAAGTCATCATTCTATTTATAAAAGGGGGATCGTGAATAACTCTATCCATAGTACCTCAAAACTATATCATGTAACATATCATGTGATCATCCACCTGTATACAAGAAGTAACACAATGTGGCCATCTTTACTTTATCAATGACAATATTGTAGCTTTACAAGTGATAATAAGATCATCCACCTATATATAAGAAGTAACACAATGTGGCCATCTTTACTTTTTCAATGAAAATATTGTAGCTACAAGTGATAATAAGAACATAATGTGACCATCTTTGTGCAAGATATAAAGATTTAATTCACACTTACTTCTACTAAATCCATTTTTGAGGAGATATTCATCAACACTCAAGTACCAAGCTCTTAGAGCTTGCTTCAAACTATACAAAGCTTTTGCCAATTTTCACGCAAGATGTTCTTTTTCTTTTATCACATAACCATTCGTTGTTGAATGTAAACATCTTCTTCAAGAAAGCCATTAAGAA
Source organism: Cibotium barometz (assembly GCF_041138505.1). Classification (NCBI taxonomy): domain Eukaryota; kingdom Viridiplantae; phylum Streptophyta; class Polypodiopsida; order Cyatheales; family Cibotiaceae; genus Cibotium; species Cibotium barometz. The sequence continues at coordinate 51,584,741 of NC_141061.1, read as the reverse complement.
ATGTAATCTTTACATCCATTTGAGCACAACATCCCAATTATAATGTGTGCCAATGGCTACAACGATTCAAATTATGCTCAATAATTTATTTCTGGACCAAAAGTTTCTTCATAATATGCTTTCTTTTTTAACATATCCTTTTGCTACCAAGCTTGCCTTGTGTTTGTAAATGCTACCATTTGAACAACACACTTTGCCATTAATGCCAAATTCACATTACTCTTTGTCTTTGTTTCCCTCAAAGCATGCTTTGAAGCTTGTTTATTAGATCATTTCCCTCCTCCTTTGGGATTTTTTGAACTAAAATTTGAAGAGATAACACGTTTTCATCATGTGCTAAACCATTCACTAAGGTGAAATCACATCGTCATCACCGTTAAACCAATATAAAGAATTGTTGTCCTACTTTGTGAAAATTCAGCATTCTTATATTCAGTTTTTTAAAAAGACATCACAACTCATGATCTTCCTCTCATGTGAGCATCAAACAACATGTATGCTTCTTTTTAAAGGCATAACCAACTAATATGCACTTCTTGGGCTTTGCACCTATCTTCGTACTTCTCTCATCTGGCAGTATATGCACATATACATCACATCCAAAGACTCTCAAATGTGAAATATGTGGTTTAATACTTGAGAAAGGACTAATATCTTCTAATGCTTTTGTCAGAGATCTATTTCGTAAATACACTATTGTTGGACTGCACCTCGGCCTAAAAACCATCACTAAGTTTAACATCCTCCTTATATATAGTAAGGTACGATTCTTTCTTTCCACTACACATGTTGTTGAGGAGTGTAGGCAACTCTATTTTGATGGTGAATTCCATTCTCTTTGCAAAAATCATTGAAAACCCTCACCTCCTCTACCTATTAAAGCCTTAATTTACTTTCTAACTTTGCTTTGAGCTCTTAAAAACACCCAAAAGCTTGTGACTTGTGCTTCAAGAAATATACCCAATACTTTTGTGATGAGTAATAAACAATAAATGTAACATAAAGTAATTAACCTCCATGATATTGAGTTAGTGATGTGACTATCCCTAAATATCACTATGGATCGTATGTCAAGCACTCCTTTAAATCTATATGCATCATGCTTTCAAAATGGAGCTCTTGATTTCTCACAAAAATCTAAATTCATTGTTAACTTTGGAAGACCAAGCCACTATACCTTTATCATAAAGCAATTGAAGATTTCCATAACTCAAATATCCAAACCTTTTATGCCACGATTTACTTTTGTCATCCTTTAAAGCTACCAACGCATGTTAATCCACAATAGTGTTAAGCTTATAAAGCTTTGCATCATTGTTATATTTGGAAGACGAAAAACCATACTTTATCCATGAAGATTTTCATAACTCAAATGTCCCAACCTTTCATGCCATAATTGACTTTTGTCATCATTTGAAGCTACCAAAGCATGTTGAACCACAATAGCGTCAAGCTTGTAAAGATTTCCATCATTTCTCATGCTATGAACATGTAGAAAATAAGTGATGAAGGGTACTTATAAATGAGGGGAAGTATGCACCTTAGAGATGAAATGTTGCTAAGGTTATAAGAAATCACACTAGTAAATGTTAGGAAGCATTGTAAACCTCTCAAGATATTGACCAGGCATACGGTAGCTTCCCTGGAAGAAGGCGCCTATTTCAAGTGGGCATATGGAGAGTACAAAAGTCTTCAATCGGCATTAAATGAGACTCAAATCAAGGTAAGTGCACCTAGAATCAAGGGAGATGATTTAGTGTATAATTAGGTAAAGGTTAAGCTAAGCCATGGGCTAATGATAATGCATCTCAACCTATTTAAAGGCCCTTCATCTAATAAAAATTGTGTGTATTCTCTGGCATTATTATTATCTTAGCATTAGTGCTAATTAATTTTCTCTACTTATATTATTATGCCAAAATGTTGAGACTAATCCATAACTATCCCAACTTAAAAATGTAAAGTTGATATCATAGCCTAACACCATCCCTAAGCCATCTATGCACTCTGGGATGCCCACTTAGTAAATGCCATTAAGCCTTAGTCAAATTGCTAATCTAATTTTTCATCTTTTGTCCATTTACTTAAATCATATCAAATCAAGTGATTGAGGGGGTTTTACTAAAGATTTAGGCAACCCACAAGCCCACAAGAGCTAGGAGATCATCTACATCAACTCACATCAAGCATCAAAAGTAGAAATAATTCAAGCACAACCTAGGAGCATTTTTGGATTTTAAAGTGGACTATACATTTGCTCAACATTTTATCAATAATTCAATCACAATCAAGTAGCATTTTTGGATTTTAACGTAGATTGAACATTTTTAAAATTTTAACATAGACTAAACATTTGCTAAACATTTTCTCAAGAATTGGTAAAAAATATGTTTTTTAATGCCATTGAAGCTATGCTATTATTTAGCTTTCACCATGCTCATATGAAGTCTCCTAGCTTGATTTGCTTTCTCAAATCATCAATTTACTCTTTGTTTTTATAACATATTATTTCCTACAAATATAGATTAATTAACTCTTAATTAAAATGTTAATCTCAACCATTAGGAGTCTACATATCTAATTAGGATGTTTCTATTCATCTTTTTTTCATCGTATTAGCACTTTAGTATCATTTGGGAGCTCAAATCACTACAAAACATGTTCTTTTTTGTATTTTTGCTCAAAATAGGATTAGCACATAATTAGTGGAATTTGGGCTTGCATTAGTCATATTGTAATCATATTTATTGTACAAGGATAGACACTAGTCTTGGCATCATTTAAGTGTTGAGACCCCTTTTATTTACATAATCATGGCCACGTGATCGATAGTAGAGACGTTCACAGGTGAAGGCTTCCACACATGGCAAGTAAAAATCAAGTATCTACCTAATGTGATGAGAGATAGTTTGTGGGGTATTATAAATGGGAGAGAGGAGTGTCCAAATTTTGTCCAAATTTTAGAGCTGAGATGAATAGATGGAAGAGTATAGATGAAAAGTCTCTATCCCCATCATTGCATATGGAGTGATGCATTCATACACCACATTGCATTAAAGGGAGAACTACAAAGGGGCATGAGATTTGGTGACATTATTTAGGAAAAAAGGGAAAGAACTCTAAAATTAGACTTAAATTTTAATTTTTAGTTTGGACATGAAAGGAAATAATTAGCATTCTTCCACAAATTATGAAGATCAGGACCAAGAGCGAGAATCAAGGCCAAGATGAAGTGTCACCATTATGGTAAGATGAAGGACTAAGAGTTGAAGAAATCAACTACAAGCCAAAAGCAAACATAATGATTCCAAGACAAGGAGAAGAAAATACTTCCCATGGTGAAGAAAGTAGAAACTCTCTTCCAAGGTTAAAATAAATTACACTAGAAAGAAGCATTGTAAACCTCAAAAGGTGTTATAATCAGGCATGGTACATTCCTAGGAAGAAGTTGCCTATTTCAAGTGTGAGTGTCAAGAGCACAAAAGTCCTCAATCAACATAGGAAGTTGGACCGTGTGATTAAGAAATGATTTAGTTAATCCATGGAATAATAATGATGTAGCTCAACCTATTTAGAGACCCCCATCTAATGAAAATTTCCATGTGTTAGTGTTAATAACTTTTATCTGCTTAGATTATGCCAAAATGTTGAGCCTAGTCTATTACTATTCATGCTAATTTCTCCCAACTTGCAAATTTCAAGTTATGAATAGAGCTTACCACCATCGCTTAGCCATATATCCACTCTAGAATGACCAATTAGTAAATGTCATTAAGTATTAATCACCTTTCTAATCCAAAAGGTGCCCCTTCTCCCCATTCAGGGCTTCTATTGAAGTTTTGGGCAGCCCACAAGAGCAAGTAGATCATCTACATCAGCTCACATCTAAGCATCAAGAAGTGCACAACTTGGGATCATTTTTTAGATTTAAACGTAGGCTAAAAATTGTTGGAGTGGGTAGAAACACAGACATATATGATGCAGCAAGCAAGGAGAGATAAATGGAAGCACAACACTCAAGTAGATTGATGAGAATGTGTGAAGTACAAGTGAAGTGACATGATGTCACTTACACACTCATAAGAGTGCGTACATATGCTCGGGGGAAAAAACCTCCTAAAGGAAAAAGTGTCCCGACACATTATTAGCCCACATCCACACATCACTACCATATAATGCCCCCTATAGAGTGATGATGTGAACATGTACATGGATCATGTTGTTGATCAATCCCCAAATGGTAATAAGTCCAAAGGTTTGCGAAAAGCTTCGAACTTCTCTCATGAGAGAGCCTTCATGAACATATCTACCACATTGCCATTTTTAGAGACATAAGCCAGGCTAATCTCTCTTGCAATTAGCCTCTCCATGACACAATGACAATGTACCTCAATGTGCTTTATGTAAGCATGAAACAGTGGGTTGTCTCTCACAAGTTAATGCACTATGGCTATATGTGAAGATGGAGGTGGGGCACTACTGCCCAACACCGAGATTTGCCAAAAGGTGTCTAAGCCATTACACACTCCAAAGTTGCTATAAAATCTGCCTTGTATCAGCTTCATAGCTCAAAGTGGCGATGACTGTGGCTACTTCTGCTGAGCCATGATATATGCGAATCACCAAGGTGAAAGCAAAAGCCACTCAAGGAAACTCATTTGTCATAATATCCATCCCAATCGAAATCACTAAAAGCGTGTAGTTGAACATCACTCCCCTTAGCATAGAATAAGCTAAGGGATTGAATGCCTTGTAAGTATATGAATACTCACTTGACAGCCTTCCAATGGTTACGTCCGAGACTGTGTATAAACATGCTCAACTGCTGGGAGACCCCAAGATGAATGTCTAGTCTCATATTACATAGATAGATGAGGCACCCAACAACCTATTAATAAAGTGATGCATCAAATGGTTCACGCGCATCCTAGAGACTAAGCCTAGCACCTATCTCCATCGGTGTAGCACAGGCTTACAGTTTTCAATACCAAATGATGCGATAAGCCTATGTATATACTTTGACTACAACATTACAATATCATCATCATGCTACATAAGTTGTATAACCAAATAATAATGCAACGAGCCTAAATTTGACATCTCAAATGGCACACGTAATTCAACCTTGTAGCCTGAAATCTTCTCCTCATCAGGGCTTGTGAGCATCATGTCATCAATGTATAAAACGATGACCAAAAAATAATCTTTACTCCTCTTTACATAGAGGGTACTCTCAATTGGACAGTTGCAAAATACATTTGCAACTAAGCGTTTATCTTCTACCATGCCTGCTTAAGGCCATATAAAGCTTTTCTTAACCTGCATAATTTAAATTCCTCCCCCTTCTCAATAAAACCATGAGGTTGAGATACATAAACCTGCTCATGCTCATCCAAGTCACCATTTAAGAAGGCAATCTTGATATCTAACTGATGTACATTTCAACCATAATGCATTGCCAATGCAATAGTGCACTTGATCATATATATATGAGACATGGGTACAAAGGTCTCATCATAATTTGTGCCCTTCTCTTGAACATAACCCTTTGTAATAAGCCTTACCTTATAGAGATCACAACATTACCATCAGCTTTATGCTTTAGTTTATATACCCATCACCTTGTACCAATGGCCTTTTTACCATAAGGCAAATATGCTAAATACCAAGTGTCATTTTTGAGGATTGAGTCGTACTCATCCTAATCCAATGATCATTTTCATATGCTTCCTCAAAGGAAACATCTCCCTCTTCATTGCATATACTAGAAATAAGAACATGATCCACAAAAGAATGATGCATGATGAGAACATGCATGTGTCTTGCTAGGAAAAGGAGTAGCTAATTTGTTGTCTCGTAATGTCTACACCACCCAATACTCTTGGACAACTGTATGGCTGCCCTCTCATGCACTGCATCATCCATAACTGCCTCATCAATAGCCAATATGTGGGAAAATTTTGGGATGATTTTCAAGGAGAATGTGTTGATTTGTAACACCTTTTTGAGCATACATGGGCTGATTTGTAACACCTTTTTTAGCATTCATTCGCTCCACATATGCCTGCCCGACATTGTACAAAGGTAGAAGTGTATCAAAGATATCATGTGAGCGATATCATGTGAGCATAGATTTGGTTTTTTTTATACATAAAAGCATGGGCTAAACTGAGTCATCCAAATGTGTGGAGAAGATAAATAGAAGAAATAAAGAAAATCCCCCCAAAAATGAGTAAATACTCACATAAGATGAAGAGTGGACTAAGGACCAAAGGAATTACTAAAAAAAATAGATTTTTGACACCTCACAATGGGAATTCCCCCCTCATGAAGGATGCACCTACTTCAAATGTGTGGTGCAGGATAAATTATAAAAAATTGAGATATTTCATCTCTCCTCTCTCCTAATTCAAGTCTAGTTCCAAAAAGTAAGCTAAACTGATCTAAAAATGGTCAAAAATTGACCAAACTGATCAAGAAAATTCTAGAATCAGTTTGCTTGGTTAGAAGCTCACTTTTTCCTTTAAATAGAAGCCTCCCCCTTTGTTGAAGCTTAATAGTGTTTTATGCACTATTACTCTACTCCTCCCAAGAGCCAAGAAGAACTGTGAATTTCTTAATAATTCACTAGTTTTTGACCATTCCCTCTTCTAAAGAATTGGTGGCCACTCTTGTTGCAAACAAGAGTAGATCCCTCAAACCATCAAGCCAAAGGAAAGCTCCCAGAATTTCATGTAAGTAAGAAATCTTACTTTTCTTATTCTTTTAATGGTTTTCTAAATTGTTTGTTATCTTAAAATGATAAACAGATGCTATGCCTTCTTGGAAAGGCTTCCCCCCTCTCTCATTCTTAAATTTAGCCCTTCTTTATCCTAGTTAAGTAATCTAATTGTTGGAATTAAACTTTTCATATTGTTTCTCTTTTAAAAGTGAAATTTGATTAGTTTAGAGTGCTTAAAACCAATTAGGGATAATTTTTAAGTAATTTTAAGCTAGGAAAATTTAAAAAACGGTCAGCCATACAAAGGAGGTTATGGCAAAATTTTCTAAAATTTGGTGAAATAAGTTTTATCTTTTATTATCCAAAAAAGAGTAATCCCCACCAATTGTGTATTCTAAAAGTGTAATTTTGATTTTATGCATAGAAAGATGTATAAAGAAATTTATTTTTATTTCAAAAGAGTTATTTTTATCAATTTTCATTTTATGCATATAGGAAGATGCATAAAGAAATTTATTTTTATTTCAAAAGAGTTATTCTCATCAATTTTGATTTTATGCATAAATAGGTGCATAAAGATTTTATTTTTATTTTAAAAGAGTTATTTTCATCAATTTTTATTTTATGCATAAAAAGATGCATAAAGAAATTTATTTTTATTTCAAAAGAGATATTTTCATCAATTTTTATTTTATGCATAGGATGATGCATAAAGAAATTTGTTTTTATTTCAAAAGAGTTATTTTCATCAATTTTCATTTTATGCATAGGAGATACATAAAGAAATTTATTTTTATTTCAAAAGAGTTATTTTTATCTATTTTCATTTTATGCATAGGAAGATGCATAAAGAAATTTATTTTTATTTCAAAAGAGTTATTCTCATCAATTTTAATTTTATGCATAAATAGGTGCGTAAAGAATTTATTTTTATTTCAAAAGAGTTATTTTCATTTTATGCATAGAAAGATGCATAAAGAAATTTATTTTTATTTCAAAAGAGTTATTTTCATCAATTTTCATTTTATGCAAAGGAAGATGCACAAAGAAATTTATTTTTATTTCAAAAGAGTTATTTTCATCAATTTTTATTTTATGCATAGGATGATACACAAAGAAATTTATTTTTATTTTAAAAGAGTTATTTTCATCAATTTTCATTTTATGCATAGGAAGATGCATAAAGAAATTTATTTTTATTTCAAAAGAGTTATTTTCATCAATTTTTATTTTATGCATAGGAAGATGCAATAAAGAAATTTATTTTTTTTCAAAAGAGTTATTCTCATTTTATGCATAAATAGGTGCATAAAGAATTTAATTTTATTCCAAAAGAGTTATTCTCATCAATTTTGATTTTATGCATAGAAGGCTGCATAAAGAAATTTATTTTTATTTCAAAAGAGTTATTCTCATCAATTTTGATTTTATTCATAAATAGGTGCATAAAGAATTTATTTTTATTTCAAAAAGAGTTATTCTCATCAATTTTGATTTTATGTATAGGAAGATGCATAAAGAAATTTATTTTTATTTCAAAAGAGTTATTTTCATCAATTTTCATTTTATGCATAGGAAGATGCATAAAGAAATTTATTTTTATTTCAAAAGAGTTATTCTCATCAATTTTGATTTTATGCATAAATAGGTGCATAAATTATTTTTTTTATTTCAAAAGAGTTATTCTCATCAATTTTGATTTTATGCATAGAATGATGCATAAAGAAATTGATTTTTATTTCAAAAGAGTTATTCTCATTAAAATTAAATTTATGCATAGAAAGATGCATAAAAGATTTATTTTTATTTTGAAAGTGTTATTCTTCTTAAAATTGAAATTATGCATAAATAGATGTGTAAAGAATCTTTATATAAAAAAAATAAGGATTCTCTTGCATTCTAAGAATGGATGTGGATGAGTGTATGTGAAAGGATAGATGTGGATGTGTATGTGATAAATAGATGTGAAAGGAGAGATGTGGATGTGTATGTGATAAGTATGGATGTGGATGTATGTGAAGAATAGAAGTGGATGTATGTTAAAGAATGGATGTGGATGAGTGTATGTGAAAGGATAGATGTGGATGTGTATGTGATAAGTATGGATGTGGATGTATGTGAAAGGATAGATGTGGATATGTATGTGATAAGTATGGATGTGGATGTATGTGAAGAATAGAAGAGGATGTATGTTAAAGAATGGATGTGGATGAGTGTATGTGAAAGGATAGATGTGGATGTGTATGTGATAAATATGGATGTGGATGTATGTGAAAGGATAGATGTGGATGTGTGTGATAAGTGTGTATGTGAAAGGATAGATGTGGATGTGTATGTGATAAGTATGGATGTGGATGTATGTGGGAGAATATGTGGATGTAAATGTGATGGATATGAACGAGAATTGAAGCGATGAGATGTGAAGTAAATTAGACAGATATGAATGATAAGGGATGTGAATGAATGTGATAGCATATGAATCAGGATGTGAATGAATGATATAGGATGTGAATGAACGATAAGGGGCATGAATGAATGTGTTAGCATGTGAATCAGGATGTGAATGAATGAGATGTGATGTGAAATGAATGTGATAAGATGCGATGAAAACTGGGTAGATGTTAATGTATGTGAAGTGATAAGATATATGGGTAGATGCAAGTGGGTGAGATTTGATGAGGAAAAATGAGGAAATAAGTGATGAGATAGAAAAAGATGTGATTAGATGAGAATGGGAATGCTTATGAAATGAGGTGGATTGATGTGCATGGATGTTTGAATGATGTGGATTGATGTGTGGATTGATGTGGATGGATGTATGGAAGATATGGATGGATGTGTGGATAATGTGGATGATGTGGATTGGTGTGTGTATGATGAGTGAATGATGTGGATGGATGTATGGATGAGGTGGATTGATGAGTGAATAATGTGGATTGATGTGCATGGATGTTTGAATGATGTGGATTGACGTGTGGATTGATGTGGATGGATGTATGGATGATGTGGATTGATGTGTGGATGATGCGATTGGATGTAGGAATGATGTGATGTGATAGATATCGATGATGAAAATAAAATTATGGTAAGATGAAAAAAAAAGATGGGGTCTAATGTGAAAGGATGCGGAGTAATGAGAAAAGATAGAAATATTGTTGGAACTGTAATTGTTTGTGAAATCTATTTTTAAATGACTGTTTTATGTCAAGAATGCTAGGGAAGCATTTTGACCGTCTTGTGAATGAGGTTGTGTGGAGACCTATCTATTAAAGTTGCAACTGCTGCTGACGGAGAGTCATCAGAGGACATCTCGTGTAGCAAGGTCGGCCGAGGTCTTGACCAGCCTTGGTTTGATTAAATGGTGAGCTTCCGGTACAGTGGATGAGGGACCAAGGAAGCGGCCTATGAGTGAAGTGCTAGGTGACCTGTGAAGGATCCTAGAGGGTGCTGACCATACGGTGCTCGGGCTTTGGGTCACCAAAGATACCCACCCACGAGTACGTCGGGGAAGATATTGGAATAAGGAGTAACAGTTGTTTTCTGAATTCAGGCATGGATCTAGTTGATTGACCTTGCTGGTCCTTAAAACGGATGAGTCCATGGCTCTTTTATATGGATCTATTGGTTGATCTTGCTGATCTTCAACGGAGATTCCATCTGGATATTTTTATGTGATTATATTGTCGAGTACTATGAGCTAGGAACTATTGGAAAGGCCCCTGAGTGAACAGGTGAGCGTTCTGGTTGCCAATGATGCCATAGGTACACTGATGAAGGAAGGAATTGGAAATCAGGATTCAACTAGATAATTAGAGGATTATGATCAGTAACACTATGGTTTCATTAAATGATTGTTTTAAAGATTGTTGAATCTGTGAAAAAGGCAAGTTCATATTGGGTGTGTAAGTGGTGTGACTAGTTTTATGTTTGCATGAATATCCGGCTAGGGGGCCTGGGAACTCTTTTCCCTGGCACCTGGGACAAAACCTAACCAAATTCCTATCTGGATATCCCATCACTACAGTGGTTGGGCGGTTGGCTAACCCATGGGACTGGATGGGGTTTGGCTGGACTGATGGATCCGTAAATCAAGACTCAATTCTATATAGTACGATAGATGAGGTAAATCCTGGATAAAAATTGTTCTATGGAAAAGAATCAACAGCTGTGCCTTTCAATGAGAAAAAAAGCGTTGGTCTCTATGATCCAAGTAAAATCTTTTCCCTGATCTGATTATGGGACTTACGGGTTCAATCAGATCAGTTCAGTTAGTTCAGACTTTTGACTACGTTAGAGAAAAGTTATCCTGGAGGAATCGCCTGTGCTTTCCGAGCAAGGGAAGTTTTTTCGAGTTTGGTTTTGGAAGAACCGACGAATTAGTCTCTTGTCTGGATATCCGTGGGCGAGGCCCCGAGTGTGGGACCCTGCCCTGTGCAAGAAGTGCTACTTCCATTGCTAGCACCCCCAAATTTGTTGCGCACTGGGGTCAGGGATCTTACAAGTGGTGTGTGTGAATTAAATGAAAATTTTAACTAAGGTTGTGTGAGTTCACATTGGCTCCATTGGCCTAGTGGTCAAGCAGAAGGTTAGACCCATGGCATTGGGACGGGACTAGGCTAAGTTTATGGAATTGATCCAAGTAGAGAAGGATCAAACGGTGGAAAGTGGATAGCAGAATGGATCCAACTATTAACGCCATAGATACACATATTTACACACCCCTTTTCTTTTGTTTTACTACCATTGAAAACATAATTTCCTCTAAAACATGTCTATAACAACATATTTTCTGTATTCCAACACAATCAAAATAACCTAAAAAATATTCTAAGTACCACACTATTATTTCACTATTTTCTCACTGTAGTCATCAAAACCATAATCATAATCCTTAACCAAATGCATTTAAATCCATTCACAAACTCCCTATTTCTGTTAAGAAATATGGTTCCATGGAGCACAAGAAAGGTAGGAAGTGAGTGTGTAAGTCTAGCAAGCTTCCACATGAGAAAGCAAGAATTTTCCCACATGAGCTAACAAAGCTAAGATGTATATAAAAGGGATCACTTTCAATCAATCAAATCAAGAAAGCTCTCGTCTTTCTCTGAGTACAAGTCTTAATCTTGTAACCTAAATAAACTTGAGTGTAAAGCTTAATTAGTTTAGCTTTTTATCATTATATGTGTACTTAGGTAGCATCCACTACCGATAGCTTGAGGGTTTTACATCTCTTTAGCCCACAAGCTTCCATAGAGATAGCTTGAGGTACTCATGTTTTTCAACATGTTATCAGAGCCACCTCTCTCCTCACTAGCTTCTCCATAGCCCCCACATCAGCTCACTTGTTACCCTACTAGCTTAATCACTTGGCATTAATACTAATCACATCTATCCCCTTAACATCAACTCACTCGTTACCCTACTAGATTAATCACTCAGCATTAATAATAATCACATCTATCCCTTTGAAGCTCGAGCTCTCCATAGCCATGTCCCTCATACTTGAGCACTTTTGCATTATTTTCCTAGTTTGGAGCACACTCTCAGCTCTTAGCACACTAAGCCTTGCATTATTTTCCTAGTTTGGAGCACACTCTCAGCTCTTAGCACACTAAGCCTTGCATTTCAACTCTAATCTCACTTTTTATCAGTAATTAAGTAAATATTATTTAGTCTCATATACTACTCTTCTTTTGGGGCTGAATTTGCAGAAGCTTGTTCTCCTAAATCCTTAAACCATTGGCCACAACACCTTGGGGGCTTGTTCTACACACAAGCGTCTAGCCTTTGAATCATCAACAATTGAGCACAATTTGAGCTACAAGTTGTGTTGTTGTTCTTTAAGGCCATTCTCTTGCTATGAGTAAAATTAGGCCAAGCACCTTTAGGGCCGCCTTGGCCATAGTCTAAGGAGTCCATAAAACAAATTTGGAAGCATTTTCTACAACATGCGGGTCAAGCCAAACTAGTCATCAAAGACCTACAAACCCGCACGGTTTTTCAACATTTTTTGCTAGATCTTCCAATTGGGGAAATGAATCCCACCAAGGGCTTGAAAACTGATGCAAAAGCCCCTTCAAATCTCATCTTGGTAAGGCCAATTTTACCCTCCAATCTATGCTCTCACTAATCTTTATTTATAATCCTTAATCTCTATCATTAAGACCTAATTAGTCAAAATCAAGGTAATTGAGTTTCAAAATTAGGAAATTTGGGTTAAGTTTTGGTTTCAGGCACCCTCATTTACACCTCAATCATTCTCTAATCTCATCCTTTGCATCATTTCATTGCTTGAGTATATCACCAAGATTTGTCAAAGAGTACAGACACTGCCATAGAGATTCAAAAGAACTTATGGTAACACCCTCTCAAATGGTAAACACACACACATGGGAAAGTTATATGGGGAAGGATTTGATTCTTGGGAAAGAAAAAATGGATACACACATGTGCATACGCATCCCAAGCAAAGCAAAGGTGCATACACATCTAGTCTAAGAATGCCAAAAGCATAAGTACATAAGATGACAACATTGCAAACCACAACATCCACACACACTACATCAAAGGCACTTAAGGAAGTAAAATTCAATCACCAAGCATCAAACATAAGAGCCAAAGAATCCGACAAAAAAATAAAGATATTGCAACAAGAAAAGAGCCAGGAGTCAAGCCAAGGAGCATAGACCAAGAGACAAGAAGCACTTAATAAGAAGATGAATGAGACAAACAACTAGGACAACAAGGATGAAGATGCACAAAGAAGCCTAAAGATAATCACATAAGGAGAAGAGGAGAACACAAGCAACTCACTTCTCTAAGCAAGTACTCAACAAAACCTCATTACCTAAACCTATTTTTCAGCCTACATGTAAAAAGAAGTCATCATATGAGTATGAGTAGACACCCATCTCACCTTATTTCTGTTGTTTCCACTACACCTTACCACCTTAAGTAGCTATGTTAGCACTAAGGGGGTTGATGACTTGTTGCGCAATGGAGCAAAAGGAAATCAAAATAATCAAATTTTTACTTCAAATAATAATTTGCAAGAAAATAAAATATAGAGACATAAAATAAAGTATAGAGACATAAACACCATATTGGGTCCAATTTACACATGAGTATTTTAATGATCTATTAAGATATGAATTAATTTGGTGCAATCAATCTCTTTGGAGAAATCATCTTATCTCATCGGAGAAGACAGAATAAAAGGAGAGCTTTATCCAAGGAACCTATAATTCTTACAAATTACGTTTAATAAAGTTCTCTCTCTCTCTCTCTCTCTCTCTCTCTCTCTCTCTCTCTCTCTCTCTCTCACACACACACACACACACACACTCATGAAATAATTAAAGAATACAAGAAATAATAGTAAAAGAAACTGATACTTCTTGTAGATATTTTCCTATCTCAGCAGCCTGTTTTGGTCAATGTATGTATAGGCCTCCAACTTGTAGCAGATGTAACTCTCTGGTCTTTTGCCACCACCACAGAATATAATTAAGTTCATACTTAAAATTATGGGAATAGTGTCGATCTATGACTTCGCGTGGGCCGTTTTGCTAAATTTGATTGTATGTCAAAATAGACTACTTGAAGAGGCCTATTTTAAGAAAAGTTTACTTGTCTATCAATTAGCTCTTTAGTATACATATATTATTATTATATGATATTAAATTATATTTTTTTACTTTTGATATTATATATTACTTGAATTTGAATAAGTGTTAACCACACTGGTTAACATCATTTTTTAAGCATGGTTACGCATCTTGTAATCCATTGTTATGTAACCACGCTAAGCGCTTAATGAAAAAGATATATGGGATGATCGAGCTTACAACTTGTGTAATGCCATTCATAGGAATGAGCCTAGATGTACATAGAGATAGGAAGTTAGTTTTGGGTCCCCAATTGTAAATGGGTGGCTGGACATTGTAAAAAGTGAGCTCATGTAAATAAGTGATTTATGAACTATGAAAAGACACAATCCCATTATCACAATCGAGTCTTGCCTTCTTTCCCTCTCACTCTCTTGTGGCTATGGTGGTAAGCTTGTATCGATGAATGCTTGCTTTCTTGATTGTAGTGTGTTCATGGAGTGGATGATTCTTGTCTTGTCTTCTCTTCTGCCTCTTCTTGTCTCTTTCTCAAGATCCCTCTTGCATGCACATTGGCATTGAGTTGTAGAGCTCTCCATAGCTCCCTTCCTCTTTGCTCACTACTACCTAGCTTGTGAGGCTCTATTTGAGTGACACAAGTGGAGGTGGAGTGAAATGGCCTCACATTGGGGAGTTAACCATCATTATTAGGGTTGGCTAAATGCTAGTCTCCGAATCGACCCTTGCATGGCATCCTTCTCTTCTTCTCTCCCTCTCTTGTGCAAGGTAGTATGTTTTTTGCTAACATCTATGGTGCCACTGCCGAGTATGGGCATTTAACTCAGGGTCCTCCACAATCCACCACTAGCTAGAGTCATTGCTTAGCTCGGTTGGAGTGAAAATCCACCAGTGGTTGCTTGTTTGGTTTGTTTGTTTTTTGTTTGATTTTGTCCACTTCAACTATGGAGTTCAATGGAGCAATGGAGCAATGGAGCAATGGAGTGCAAATCCACCGGTGGTTGCTTGTTTGGTTTGTTCGTTTTTTGTTTGATTTTGTCCACTTCAACTATGGAGTTCAATGGAGCAATGGATCAATGGAGCATGAGGAGCTTGAGCGTCTTCATTAGATGCGGGAGACACAAGTAAGTGCTTAAACTTTGTTCTTGAAGTTCATTAATTTTGGTTTTTTCTAACATTTGTCAAACATTGCACAAGAAGCTTAATCCTCTAATTAATCTTATGTAATTAGATTTTCTTAGGCATTCTAAGCATCATTGGGTAGCTGGAGACTAGCTCTAGCCTCCCACAAAAAGAAAAACACACAAAAAAAACATCAGGGAAGGACCCAAATCATCAGAAATTCAGTGCCACGGCCGTGTCTTCATTTGCCATGCTCGTGTCTTCCTCCAAAGCAAATCTTCCAAAATCAATTGCATTAAAATGGGCAGAGGAAAATTAAAGGGAGTAAATTGCATTTACTAGGTGTAAAGGGCATTAAAAAGGGGTACAAATTGGGTATTCTTGTAATGTCAAGGGAATATCAAAAGGTGGTAGTCAAATGACACGTCTACCTTGAACGATTAACTGACCCAAAAAGAGTACGCCCGTTCATCAAAAGGTGGCTTTCAGATGACACGTCTACCCTGCACAATTAATTGACCCAAGAAGAGTACACCCGTTCCATCTTCCAAGTGTACGCCCGTGTCTTAACAAGCGTATGACCTGTGTTTAGATCCCTGATGATAGAGGGTAAGGCCACCTTTGAAGCGTACGACCTGTGTTTAGATCCCTGACGATAGAGGGTAAGGCCACCTTTGAAGCCTTGAAAGAGGCCTTCAAAGTTGGATACTCCCGCCAAGGAACCTGATGGAGTCCGGTTGAGCAAGTGCATAATGTACAGAAGGATGGGGAAACCATCCGGGACTACATCAAACTAGGTAAGGTATCTCCATTACCATTGTAGTAACAGACACAAGTTCTCAGACACAAGGCTAAGCGAGAGATTCATTGAGGGCCTTGAGACGATGTACCCCTGCATAATTTCTTGTATGCTCTGGCCCATACCTCCTTTAAGTAATGCTACGGGAGCGCCATGGACTTCGAGGATAATTTCAAGGGAATGCATTCCCAAGAACTGCATGAGGGCATGTCCGAGGCTTACTCTCGGGGGGTGCACTACTTATAAACCCTACGTATCACATACGTTCAAGGGGTATTTAAAAAACCCCTTACTTGTAAATTTTTCATGAATAAAATGACCCTTTTTTCTTTATGGACTTATGGGTTTTTTTCAAAATCAATTCAAAAACCCCTTTTGTAAATGTATTTCTATAAATTTAGCTTAAAATTTTGAATTAAAAAACCCCTTCATTTAAACTAATGTGGTATAATTGCATATTTTTAGGTGAACCCCTCGAGGGCTTCCTTTAGAACAACAAGCACTAGATCTGACGGGAAAGGCAAGGATTCCACCTCAGGACATCAAGTTGAATAGTTGGCTGTGACATTAATGTAGTAAATGACCCATCATTGGAGAACTGGCCAAGGCCAAGAACGAGTTGGTCAACACCATCTCTACCCCAAGAGGGAACTAGTGTGGTGATGGATTTGTCCAGCTAACCATATTAGCACGGAGTGTCCACAATTGAGACCCCGTCCCACTCTCTACTGCACTTATTGCCAAAGATGGGAAAATCATGAAATTGCAAATTGCTACCAACAAAGAGCCGCTCAAAAGCCCAAGTCAAGCCCAAGCCGTGCCTCAAGCCTTGCTAGCAAACCCGAGAAACCATTGGCCTTGCCAATGCCTACACTTTATAATGCACCTGAACCAGGCCATGAAGTGGCCCAGAGAGGAATTCTTAGGGTACCTGAAATGCCCTTCCCACCCCTTGTACTTCCACTGCAACCCCCATTACCCTCGAGTCACCCCTGTTCATCAGACCTTAAAATAAATCTTCAAAGAAGGTGATGAGGGGGAAGCTGCTCTAAAGGACCCAGCTTCGAGCCCCTTGAATAGAATAGTCCACCCTCCCAGATTCTAAGTCACTATGTGATGGAGGGAGACCAGATGTACCCTATATACCTAGCCACCCCAAACCTGCACGAGAGGAAGGGACTTGAACAACGTAGATAAGCGACCACCCATGCAATGCTATCGTTGCACTGGACCTCACCGACTAGTTGAGTGTCCGATCAAAAAAGGGATGGCAAGCACTCCAGTGTGAGCACTTCCACTTTAACCCCTTTATGCATAGGGTGCAGAATTGATCATATGTACAAGGACTATCCACTAAGAGCAAGCACAATGGGAAAAGTTCATGAAGCTAATCCTAGCACCAACATTAATTTGCTGAGTGTAAGAGACGGCTTCATCCACACGGTCTCTCTTAATGCAGTGACCATATTGCAAAATAGAAGAAGGGCCACAACTCACGCTCAACCAAGGCATCGACCACGCAACCTTAGGGACGCTCGGGTCATGCAAAAGTTCTATCCTAGAGAAATGTCTTGAAACAAGCGCACGCAACAAGGCTCTCACGAAAGAAGTCCACAAAGATAGGCAAAGGGGATAGCTGTGTAGTCATAAAAAGCGGGTTTGAAGATGAGATGACCACCAATGCATCAACCTCTTCATATGAAGAGGAGAAACTGCTACCTCTATCCCCCTAGCCAGAGAGCCAATTGATCCTCACCAGCTAACCAAGAAGTTAGCTGAATACCCTAATCCCATTGAGGAAAAGGAGAGGCTAAAGGCAGGTCAAGAATTGGTGAGGGACTATCAAACTCAACTAGAGGACGAGCCTTTGACAACATACCTCGAACCATGCCCTTCGGTCTCCAACATGTGACCTACTAAGGAAGGTCAAGAGCATACTAGAGATTTCCAAGACCACAAGCACCCTCTTAGAGTCTCCCTGAAGGAGAAACACCCACCGTTGATATCCCCCACCAGGGGAACCCAGTGCAGAATATCTCAAAAACCTAGGGAATGACCGCCCGAAAAGGATAGATACAGAAGTCTAGGTCCCAATACCCTATACCTGCAAAAACCTCAAAACAGAAAAAGATAATCAAAACTAAGAGACTGCATCCATTCCTAGGGACATTGCAGGTCTCTCCTCCTTCCTCTCTTCTCAAATTCAGATCCCCATTGGCACCTTACTCCAAGGTAGCCCGAGCTTATGAAAGGATTTAAAAGATTGGATGGAAGGATGCCTAGGGGCGAGAATGCAAGTGCCTGTAGTGCTCGACAACTCTAATGAGATGGACAAAGATGAATTCATAGAGCCTCGTGGCACCCCCACTATTGGAGTTAATAAACTCGAATAGTATTTCAAAGGAGATGAGCTCAATGCAGCACTGCCCATAACCTTCGATAGCCTTCAGGTCACCGCCATCCTAGATGGAGGAACCGGAGTAAGCATTGTCACCAAACACTGCTAGGAAAAATGGGGAGAACCTACCATACAACCTTATTGGTGAAACTTGCTAGATGGAGCCACCACAAGGCCCATAGGCCTTGTAAGGGACTTGAAGATCAAGCTCCTAGGGACCAACTTCTGCCACACCTTTGTGGTGATAAATTTTGCCCAACAGCCTGTTTCATATGATTGCATCCTAGGACATCCTAGGACATCCTTCATATGATTGCATCCTAGGACATCCTTCATATGATTGCATCCTAGGACATCCTTTTATGAGAGAAATGAAAATGATCCATGATTGGGACACGGATCACATCTATATCGAGAAAAAAGGCTAAATCTCAAGATCAACCTGCACACTTGGAAGGTCCATCCAATGAGTGGCCAACCCTTTACAGAGGATTCAGTAACAACAACCCGGTCCACAACAGTCCACTTATGCCAAACCTACCACAAAATGATTGAGGAGTAAAGGGAAATATTGGAATCTACACCCCTTACAAAGCCGGAAGACTCTGAGAATTGGATGCATATCCTTTCTACCTTGGACATACTTCCAAGATGCACAAGAACCCAGTTCGACGAGACAGCTGATAGGTAAGAGATAACGTCCCTCTACATGCTAATAAGCACCGCATGTCTACCCAAAATCATCAGTAAAATGAGCCTGAAAATGGCTCATGAGAGATGAGGAACCAGCACGGGGGAACCATCCACACAAAAATTGTAAACCTAATGGGTTCCCTGGGGGGAGGCATACGTCTTCCCTATTGCCTCAAATACGCGCTAGCTAAAATATATAGGGGCGATTGAAGCACATAAGTACTTCAGCCAAGTCTGGCAAAAGGAGCTTGCCCAATCCCCTTCCAATGAAAGGAGCTTGTGAATCCCCAACCTAAACCCCAAATCTTTTCCGCTCTGTGCACAAGGCATGAAACAAAATGCTAGCGCTTGCAAAAAAAGAGGCCAAGAAATTGGTAGAAGAGGAAAGCGCTAAAGCAGACGAGACTAAACAAGTCACCAAGCACTTTAAAACCTTCAAGATAGCCAATCCTTTTATGCAATATGACTCGGCCCAAAGGACCCACAATAGGGAACCAAGGAGCTCTTATGATGGTCCAACCAAGGTTAAAGAAGTTAACCTGGCAAGCTCGAGCAAAGATATGAGGTCTATCTACATAGGGGACGACCTCTCGACCGAAGAAAAAGAGCTCATCGCTCTCCTCACAAAATTCCAAGATTTCTTCGTCTGGAAGTACACAAATATGAAGGGTATACCTCCTAAAGTGGTCAAACATACCATCCCTATGGTAGACGGAGCAAGACCCAGTAAAGCAAAGGGCATACCCTATGAATCCTAAATACTCCACCAATATGGTCTGGGAGGAAATTGATAGACTCATAGATGATGCCAGATTCATCTACAATGTAGAGCACACAGAGTGGGTTTTGCCCATAGTGATAGTACCCAAGAAGAATGGAAAAGTGGGAGTGTGCGCACCGACCTCAAAAAGATCCATGTCGCCACAATACGGAATCACTATCCTTTACCCTTCATGGAACATGTTCTCAAGAGAGTCGCAGAGAGGGAAGGAAGCCTGGAGCTTCCTTGATGGATTCTCTAGCTATAACCAAGTGTTGATCAATCCAAAAGATCAACAAAAGACAGCTTTTGGGCACATATGCATATCGTGTCATGCCCTTTGGGCTAGCCAATGCCCTAGCGTCTAATGTGCATAGTCTACAAGGAGTATCTATGGAAATTCCTTGAAGTCTCCATGGATGACCTTTGTGTCAATTCCACTTGGAAAGCACACCTAGAATGTTTACGGAAAGTTCTAGAGAAATGTCAGATCTACCACATCTCCCTGAAACCCTCTCAAATGCCAATTCTAGGTTTGGCATGGAGTCATCTTGGGACACATTGTCTCAAAACAAGGAATCTGCATAGATGACAGCAAGGTGCCGTTCATAGGACTAAACCCACTAACAAGCCTAACCCATCCTAGGAGCACCTTCAACCCTGATGCACACACAAGGCCAGAGCTCTCACCCTTGGGTACCTAAGTAGCCCAAGGATATTATGAAGGTGCTAAAACCTTATGGATCCCTTGCCGATCCACTTCCCCCAAACTCACACATCGGCAAAACCAACTCCTCGTACCTCTGAGACGGCCACCCATTCAACAACCACAAGCCCATAAACCATCGACAAAAATGCTTCCCAAGGTCGAACCATGATATATCAAAGCCTCGACCTTACCCAATGACTACTTACAGGTGGATCCTAAAGCCTCTACTCCAAGCTCAAAACTTCTATTCAGGAAATCGGCAAATTTTGGTCCCCCGAGAACCAAGGTACACTATTCCTACACTGGTCATCCCAAAGTTACCCACATTTCAATGGAAAGCCCAAGATAGCTTCCACCACTACTACATGGGAAAAAGGGAAAGAAAATCTCCACAAAGGCACAGTGACCATCCAATTGCAGTCCATTGTCCCTGACAATGATATACCCTTGACACCGACCACCCCCCCACCACTTATCATCCGGCTCCCTCCTCGGCATGCTCCCACTCAACCACTTGCATCTCTCCAACCCCAACTGCTCCCTCTATGAAAGCCTCCACACTTCCAATGGAGCCACCAACCTCGCCAAAACCAAATTGGAGCCACCTTTTCAACCTAGCAAACTAGTGGGCAAGGAGTCAATGTAAAACCCGTGCCTTAGGGTACAAAACCTATTCACAGGGTGCCCAAAAAAAAAACTTCAAGACACAGCCGTACCAACCTCAAGCCATGGCGGTACCAACCTCAAGCCACGGCCATACCAACCTCAAGCCACACCCGTACCCTGGTGAAGACACACTTGTACCTTTTGGTTTTCCATGGCCATGCCCTTTCTGTGCTGCCGCGGCCGCGTGTCCTCCCTGGAAATCTATAAATACAAGGCCCACCACTTAATTTCCCTCACTTTCTCCTCTCTCCCTAGCCAAACTCTTACTAAATTTTTCTTAAGCTCTCACCCTTCTCCACCCGCCTCCTTTTCTCCACAGCATGACCGCACATTCGGACTCATTGTATGAGGTCCTCACCCATACCCCCCAAAAGAAGAAGCACCCAATGGGGGGACGTTTTGAAGAATATACCCCCCAAAAGAAGAAGCACCCAATGGGGGGACGTTTTGAAGAATATACCCCCCAAAAGAAGAAGCGCCCAATGGGGGGACGTTTTGAAGAATATGGGAAGCGCCCCACCCAGCTGTCACACCTGGGTGAGACCTTGATGCACTAGGTTAGTGGACACACAATCCACAGCCTTATGAAAAATAATCATAAGGTGAAGCATAAGCTCCTTTACTATGCAGGGCCATGCTATAGGGCCATTGTAGACCCGACCCCATCATGGTCTACCGCTTGGAGCAGATCGGGTTCGACAGCCTACCCACACTGGAACCCTAGGGCCCATATTTTATGAACTACCTCTACTTTACCAAGGCTTATGATGCCAACGCTACCACAGGATAGGTGTTGGATCTTGCAGGCCATGCCTAGACCATCCATCTCAGCCTTGACCTGGTTCGAGAGGCCCTTCATCTCCCACGGATGGACCAACCTTACGTTCGCCTCACTAATGCAACACACCTTTTTCGTGGAACTTACCAGGGCACCACCACCAATGATGGTGTTGAGTGGTCCAATATCACCCAGTAGGAGCTCATCATGCCCGCCCATGCCCTATCATTTCTCATCACACCACCCGATAGACCGACAACCGTTTTAGTCGATGCAGCCTGTCTACACTAACCAGGGTCCAGCAAGGAGTACCTATCAATTGGGTTGAGTACTCGCACAAGGAGTTGCACTCTGTCTATGAAAACCCACAGGGGAAGCTTGCAACTGCATCACCGCTCACATCACGAAGGTCCTCTATCATGCCGCAAGGTGCTATCCTGAGGTTTTTAGAGGGACCACATCACTTAGACAGATCTGGGAGAGATCGGACCAGAGACAGCTAGGCAGACTACTACTAGCACTACAGAGACACATGGGAATCATACTTCAGACACCCGCACATCATAGCGGAGGAAGACAGTCCCAGTTGACTCACTTCTTCCAAAGATTGGCACCAGTAGCCCAGCCACAAACATTGGGAGTGACATCTCAGCGAGCGGAGGAGATTCGAGCTAGGCGACGACCCAGACTAGCCGGCTACCAAACACCACGGCTACACCACAGAGAGATCGCGGCCATCCGGTCTCGACACCAACACGAGGTCCAAGAGCAACTGGCACATTTTCGCTCTGATCCGGGACTCATGTTCCATACATTTACGGCATCCTCGGATCGGATGTATGACATATTGTACCCAGACTATGGGACTAGATGGAGTTAGGAGTAGATAACATATCATACTTGTATCACCCCTTCAGCATATAGAGATGCATTAGTAGCCCTGGTACTCCATCCACACCCTCTCGTTTGTACACCACCATTGAGTCCCCTATGGTCGTGTTGTCGTACTTGTACATTTTATTCTCACTCCACATTTTCCTCTTGATGACCGAAGGAACATCATTGTACTACTTGTTTGTCTCATAGGCCAATTTTGGCCTTTTGCAGACGTTAATATCTCTCTCTCTCTCTCTCTCTCTCTCTCTCTCTCTCTCTCTCTCTCTCTCTCTCTCTCCGACTGCATCTACAGGGCTGTAGGTTGTTGAATTTGTTTCCAGAAGCTAGCGCATGGCTGTTGGGACTGTTTTTGTGCTACTCTGCTAGGAACAGGGCTTGGACGGAGTGAACAGAGCCTACAAGAGCTGGCCGACTGTTATAAGGGCCATTATTGGCTGTTTTTACAGGTTTGCAGGAGGTTTTTCGCGCGACGAAACTTGAGCAAACATGTCCCTAGACAAGTATCAGGCCTAGGGATGTGATCTGTTGGAACCTGTGGGTGGCCAATGAGCCAAAACCATGGCTGGTTACTATTTTTCAAGTTTGGGACAGCACTTTGTTAGAGGGTTGGTGACCGCTCTATCAAAGTATAGGAGTGGTTGATGATCACTCTACCCTGGTTGGTGACCGAGGGTATTTCTACAGGAGCGGTTGGTGATCGCTCAACCTTGGTTGGCGACCGAGGGTGTTGCAACATGAGTGGTTTGGTAACCACTCAACCTTGGTTGGTGACCGAGGAGTTGCAGGTAATGTGTTTACCTATGTTTTCACAGTTGGATAAATCTGGTGTCGGTTGGATGAGTGTGTACTCTCCGGGCACCCGCATCTTGTACATATAAATACTTCTGTTGGTAATAAAGATACCTCAGGGGGGGCTGGCCCAACTTCAGCCCCTAGTGATGTGTTATGTGCAAGTTGGTTTATGTTTGCACGATGTATATGCTCATGTAATGTTTCACAATGATGGTAATCATGTATATGCCAGGAATGGTTAATGTATGTATGCTATTTTGGTAGTGAATTGGTTCCGTATACACATGCCCGTTTTGTGACAGTGGTATCAGAGCATTGGTTTCTTTCTTTGCTTGAGAAAGACGATTTTTGGGCGTACGGAAAGCTTTTTGCTGAGCATACAGATTGTGAAACATGAGCATGCAAGCAAGGTCTGGTGAGCATTCAGATGCATAGCGGTCTGCTAAATCCGCATATTCTGACCAGGCCGATGTACTTTCAGAGCTAGAGGCTCTCAAGCGTCAAGTTAGACGCTATCGTGAGAAGACAGCTAAATTGCGGTCTCTCAAGAATGACCCTGATGTGCAAAGGGTTTTGAATGAAAAGAAAAAGAAGGGTTCAGGTGACGATGCAACCTTTGAGGCCATAGTAGCAGAGATGGGATAGGAAGATCCTAAAGAGCTGGCCATATCTTATTTGAAAGGCAAAAAGGATGTATTGGGTGATGCAAGTACAAAAAGGAATCCCCGCGTGAAAGCACATGCAAATTCCAGTACATCAGAAGATGTAGATCCTCGTCACCGTTATGCCTCTTCACGTCGAGAGCGTTCTTCAAGTGAAGATTCTCACCACTCCAGGAGCGTGTCTCAAGTACGTGGGAAGAGACCCAAGCATGAGTCTCCTAAGCCTAGACATGAGGCTAGAGACATGTCTCGTTCCAAAAAGAAAAGCCGAGAGTTCAAGTCAAGAGACAAAGATGTGAAGTTTGAGAACTTCTATGGCAAGATGGATTCTACGAAGGCGCTTGCTTTTGTGAGACAGTTTGAAATTGCTTTTTACAATGAAGATTTCTTAGAGAAGTCTAAACTCAGGCATGTGGGTATGCATCTCAAAGAGACAGCTAGTGATTGGTGGATGGCCAAGCTTTTGGATGCAAGTGCTGCCCGCACATGGGATGACTTTAAAATTCAATTTTATGCTCAATTCTTGCCTCCAAACCTTGCCAAGAATGAAAGCGCAGAGTGGGATTGGTTAAAGCAGGATGAAGGGCAGACAGTGCAAGCATATATAGCTAAGTACTGGAAGGTACTACTGAAAGTTATTCCCTTTATGTCTCTTTCTAATGGGGAGAAGAAACGGGCGTTTGAATCAGGTTTACAGCCCATCATTCAAGAGAGCTTATAGGTGTACCTGTCATGTGCACAGTGTGTGTCTACCGTGTGCTACACGCACGCAAGACTAGCTTCGAGGTTTGGGGAAGCTTGGAGCTAGGCAGGCTGATTGGCGAGCTGAGTTAGGGATAGACTAACGGGCGAGCGTCCAAGTGTGGACGCCCAATGACCGGCCAAGAGCCTATAAAAGGGTGGCCAAGGTTAGTCATTAGTCATATTGAGTCGCGTGATTTGTGAGAGCTCTATGGTCTGGAGCCTGGATCTAGTGCAGACGTGCACCTGCTTCATGCAGCCGAGACCGGTAGCAATATCGAGGCCCGTGAGGGTAACTTCGTGGCGGTATGGGACGTCGCGAGGTGGAGATTGGTCGGTACGTCAATCTAGTTAGCTCAGCTCATGGCTCGGTGGAGACAGCCAAGACTGTGGGCTTGCCCACGGCTGTCATGGTTGGGAGGTGAGTCAAGCCTGCACCCCCTTGTTGTTTGTTTGTTTGCAAGTTTCAAGTCTCGTACCAGGAGCGTTCCACGAGGAGATCCGATGGGGTTTTGACAGTGGTATCAGAGCATGCCTGGTGAACGAGCAAGTCGGTAGGTAGAGAAGATGAGGTCAAAGAAAAGGTATGAGTTCGAGAAGCTTGCTGTATTTTCTATGCATGCTACTGTTTTTCAGATAGTATGTGCTTTTTTATCAAAGAAACCCGTGATGAGGGTGTAGGTAGATGGTAGGGTGGTTTTGCTTTGCAAGAATAAGGCTGAAGATTCGTGTTTGTGCAGTCGCATGAACTGTTGAGAGAAAAACGGAAAAAAAGCATGTTTGCTTTGGTTGCATGCGAGAGAGAGAGAGAGAGAGAGAGAGAGAGAGAGAGAGAGAGAGGACGCCGACTGTTGTATGCGCAGTCCGATGCTGGCCGAGTCTGCTAGTCAGGTGTGCTGCTGGTCGCGTGCTGCAGGTGCAGGTGTTTAAGCTGAAGGCAAGCCAGGCTGGCGTAGGCAAGCGACTATGCCTACGCAGGCAAGCGCCCAGGCCTACGAAGGCTGGCGCCCAGGCCTACGAAGGCAGGCGCCCAGGCCACGCTTACACAGGCAGGCTGGCGCAAGCACAGGCCACCTGTACAACTCAGGCGCAAGCAGATAAAGTCAAGGAAGCACCTATCTGAGCATTACTCGATCCTAGTCGGCCTTATGTTCTTGAAACTGATGCCAGTGACTATGCCATCGGGGCTGCTCTATTTCAAGATAGTAGACCTATTGCTTTTGAAAGTAAAAAGCTAGATGACACTCAATCTCGTTGGTGGCCGACCCTTGAGAAGGAGCTTTATGCTGTGATTCATGCTCTCAAGGTTTGAAGACATTATTTATATGGCTCCAAGTTTGTGGTATTGACTTATCATAGTCAATCAAGTATGTGTGTGATGCGGATAATTTGAGAGGAAGGAAAGCTCGTTGGGCTGAGTTAATGCAAGATTTTGATTTTGAAATCCGTTATCAGAAAGGGTCCATGAATAGTGTTGCAGATGCGCTTAGTTGAATTAGAGAGGTGAATACTTTGTCGTTCACCGAGATTTCTACTGACTTATTTCAGTCATTGAGAGGGCTTTGTAGGACTGATAGTTATTTTGGTCCATTTTGGCAAAAGATCCAAGACGGGAGCTCATTGATTGACCAAGACTCAATGACTTTGAAGTTGTAGCGTCGTCCTCAACACGATCCTTCCACTTGATCTTGTATTACGTGATAAGCGTATTACGCGATCTTCTTTCACTAAATCCAAGAATCTTTTCAGGTTCGTGTGGAACAAATGTCATGTCCTCGACATCTATAATTTCTTGAGTAACTAACTAGTCTCTTCCACCCAGTACTTCCTTAAGTCTACTGACGTGAAATACAGGATGAACTTTCACATGAGAAGGCAAATCCAATTCATACACAACTGAACCAATCAACCGTGTAATACGAAATGGTCCACAGTATCTAGGAGATAATTTCGGAGATCAACCTATCCGTAAAGTCTCAGAATCTTTCAGAACTCGCAAATACACCATCGTTCCTTCAGAGAACTCTCTGGGTGAACGATGTCTATTAGAATAAAATCTGTCTCAGTCTTGAGCACTTCTAATAGATTCCTTTGCAACTTGAAAAAATTCTTGCATATCTTGCAAAAAATTATGTGCTACATCATGCTGAAGTCCTGAGAATCCCACTGTAACAGGTAATCTAGGTTGAAACCCATACATAAGCATGAAAGGACTAAAACCTGTACTCGTATACTTAGTACTGTTATATGCAAATTTCAACATAGAAAGATAATCCTCCCATGAACTCTGTCTTTTGGATACATATGCTCGAAGCATATCCTCCAAAATCTGATTCACTCTTTCAGTTTGGCCATCAGATTGAGGATGATATGAGGAACTCAAATTCAAAGTTGTTTCCAACTTCTCAAAAACAAGTTTCCAAAAATCACTCGTAAACTTTCCTATCACTGACTATGTCATGCGGTAACCCGTACAGTCTAAACAATTGCTCGATAAACTGCCTTGCTAATTGCGTAACTGTAATAGTCTTTCGGGTCGATAAAAATCTAGCCATTTTTGTCAAGCGATCTACCACAACCCAAATAGAATCGTGGCCTTGATGTGTTCTTGACAATCCGGTAATAAAATCCATGGAAATACTTTCCCATTATTACCTGGGATTTGCAAAGGATGCAACAATCCAACTTGTCTAAAGCGTTCAGCTTTATTTGCATGACAAACTTGACACTTCAGAATATAATCTTCTACATACCCTTTTATCTTTGGCCAATAAAAAGTGTGTTTCACTAACGATAATGTCCTGTGTACCCCAAGGTGTCCGACAGAAGGGGCGTCATGACACTCCTTAAGAATCTAAGACCGAATGTCCGGGATCTGTGGTACACAAATTTTGTCATTACGGAATAGTAAACCATTCCAAATCATCCACTGGCCTCCTGCAACATGAATGGTAGGCTACTCAGTCATCAAGTCTTGGTCAATCAATGAGCTCCCGTCTTGGATCTTCTGCCAAAATGGACCAAAATAACTATCAGTCCTGCAAAGCCCTCTCAAAATGACTGAAATAAGTCAATAGAAATCTCGATGAACGACAAAGTATTCACCTCTCTAATTTGACTAAGCGCATCTGCAACACTATTCATGGACCCTTTCTGATAACAAATCTCAAAATCAAAATCTTGCATTAACTCAGCCCAACAAGCTTTCCTTCCTCTCAAATCATCCACCTCACACACATACTTGATTGACTGATAATAAGCCAATACCACAAACTTGGAGCCATATAAATAATGTCTCCAAACCTTAAGAGCGTGAATCACAGTGTCACAAACCCCTATATTCTAAGGACATGCGGATGCGTGTCAAGCCTAGAAACATGCGGATGCATGTATGTATTATACCTGGGCATGTGTATGGATCATATGAGTGGATGCATATGAGTCCAAGGACATGGCAGGACATTTGTGGACTTTCAGGCGGTGCCCGTGTGGATTCCGGCCATGCATACATGGTGTGTTATGATGGCAGGCGGAATATTTTCAAGTACAAGAATGATGATAGGTGGTTCTCCAAGTTTACATGTGCACAATGCATAAATGTGCATGCCATAACTTTATTTTATTTTGTGTGACATTGTCTTGCTGCCTGGACAATGCTTGTTATTTCGGCTTGTGAAGCCCGAGGGACCGGAGACGCCCGAGCACCTTGTGGACACGTGTGTGCACTCCTGTTTGGGCCTAAAACTGTGGGCTTATGGGTTTTGCAGGTGGTAAGTGCGTCCACACTCAATTTACAGCTTACTTCATTTACTACTAAGGTTTATTGGTTTGCAGGTCCACACTCATTAATAAGTGGCCGGACAACTTATAATGCGTTCGCATTTGGTTGGACCAAAATTAATGAAGTCCGGATAGCTTATGGCCATTTTCCATTTGGTTGGACCTAAACTTATACAAACAGGACAAATGGAGCACTATGGGCTGGACACCTACCTGGACACCTTATGGGGACACATGTCAGCCAGTATGTGTACCCACCAGGCCCCTTAGGTGGCACTGGAAAAAGGCACCTCCCTCAAGAGGCCCTTTTGGGCTGTTTTATTCATTATTCAACATATTGGAGAGCTGGTTGGAGCTTTGGGAGTTGCTACAGGGCTGGTTGCTTGCTTCCCGGACTCACACAAGCTTGGGCAACGATCCCCACACTCTTCTAAAGGGCTGGTTGGTAAATTTCAGACCTGCAATTTCTGGTTATTGCGAGTTTTGGGCTGGTTACAGGTGTCCAAAGTCAACTTGGACAGTACAAGACAGCTCTAGGGATCTCCACAGGGCTGTAGGACCCTTTACAGGTGGATTTCTCGTGACAGAAAGTTGCTGTTTTAGACTGATTATTGCACAAAATAGGCCGGACAGCAATGGAATATGTGAGCATGGATGTGTCTCAAGGATTCCTGGTATAGCAGGTGCTTAGGGCAAGCATTGGGGACACTTGCTCGCGGAGAACACAAGTTTCTGGATCAGTTTCTCGCGTGGAAACAGGGCCTAAAGATCCATTTACATCTTGTGCAGGGCGGAGTACCTGTGAGGATTGTGATACTCTTGTGCAGGGCGGATGTACCTGTGAAGAGGCTTGTGTAGGGCGGATGTACCTACAGATTCTCTTGTTTGAAATGTATTCATTCATAATGTATTTGGAAGAATCAGGTGCAGGCTGGTGGTGAATCCCCAGGCACCCGTAATCTTGTACTTTGCAGACTCTTTTGGTAATATAACCTAAAAGAGGGAGGGTCAGCCTATCATCGGCCCCTTTATGTGGTGTACCGTCATTTTCAGCTTTGTGGTTGTAATGCTCAAGTGTTAAGTACTCAAAGTCTTGTTCTCATTTATACGATTCCAATACATGCGTCCGCATCCCGTTACACACAGCATAAAGCTCCTTCTCAAGGGTCGACCACCAACGAGATTGAGTGTCATCTAGCTTTTTACTTTCAAAAGCAACAGGTCTACCATCTTGAAATAGAGCAGCCCCGATGGCATAGTCACTAGCATCAGTTTCAAGAACATAAGGCCGACTAGGATCGAGTAATGCTCAGATAGGTGCTTCCTTGACTTTATCTTTCAAAAGTCTGAAGGCCATATCCAGATCGTTATTCCAAGTGATAGGCTGATTTGACTTACATCCACGACCTTTCAACAAGTCGGTATCGGTAGTGTGAGCTAAGAGTATTTCCGCACAGATTTTCGAAGAAAAACAACAAAACCGAGAAAAGAATGAAGTTGTTTCACTGTTCGTGGTCTAGGCCAATCCAGAACCTTCTAAACTCGATCATAGTCAATGCTCAATCCATCTCTAGTGATCTTGTGTCCCAAGTAAATGACGTCTGTCATAAAAAACTCACATTTACTTAACTTAGCATATAGTCGATTCTGTCTTAAAATAGATAAGATAATCGTAAGGTGTCTTAAATGATCCTCAAGAGTACGACTATATATAAAAATATCATCCACGAACACAACCACAAATTTTTCTAAATGTTCACAAAAAAGATCGTTCATCATTTTGCTGGAAAGTGGCTGGAGCTTTGGCTAACCCAAAAGGTAATACGAGAAACTCGTAATGGCCATACCTAGTCCGAAAGGCGATTCTTACAACATGCCTTTCATGAATACGTATCTGGTGATAGCCAGTACGTAAATATATCTTCGTGAAATATTTTGCTCCCGCTTATTGGTCAATCAAGTCATCTGATCTAGGGAGAGGATAACGGTTCTTAATTGTCAACTTGTTCAATCTCTTGTAATCTATACACATTCTCCAGGTGTTGTCCTTCTTTCTCCTAAGCAACACAGATATACCCCAAGTTTACTTGGACAGATCTGGCCCATCCTCAAATAATCTTCGAGTTATTTAGCCAACTCATCTTCCTCAGCTTAGCTCATCCTGTAAGGTGAAATACTGACAGGATGAGCACCAAGGATCAGGTCAATACAATGATCTACTGCCCTTTCAGGTTGTAAACCCGATGGCAGTTCTTTAGGAAATACATCTTGACGCGAATCAAGTATCTTCTGTAATTCTTTGCTTTCAAATACACTTAATTCATTGATATCCATGAAAGGTATGAGAAATGAAGAAAGTGGAATCAATACACAATGAAAAGCGGTATACAAAGAAGAATCCATTATATTTCCAAAATCAACTGTATTTACAAGAGGTCCATGAGAGGGATGTATACAATCACCTAAGATACTAAACTCGGTGTTCATATGTTAAAAAGAAAAAATATGACTAGACCAATCTATCTGGACTTGAAGAGTCTTCAACCACTCAATCCCTAATAACAAGTCTACATGTTCTAGGTGCATAATATAGCATTCCAGAGTATCTTTGTAGTCTTGAATCCGGATTGGTAGCATCCCCACCTTTCGTTCCCATACTTGCCGACCCGCAAGTAGGCGTACCTCATAGATATGATCGTTGGGTGTCATATCAAGACCCAATTTCTGCACAAGTTTATAGTAAACAAAGTTGTCTGAGCTGCCAGGGTTTAGAAGAATGTGGATTCTATGGCCATTCACTTCCCCATAAACTCGAAGAAGATCATGCAAGCCAAAAACTTTAGAGTTGAACAAACAATTAGAACATGTACTAGGACGAGAAAGTACAGTAACTGACGTACCTGTCAAAGACAACTGGTTAGCTACCTTTGGCTTGGATCCTGCGTTGGTCTTTGCACCCTTTTAGTTCGGACACTCGTTACGCATGTGTCCTTTTTCTTCGAAGATGAAACAACGCCTCTCCTTCTTGAGCTTCAAAGCTTTAAGGCAACGTTTCTTCTTCGCTGGTGTCGAACTTGAATTCTTCGAAGGTTGGTCCGAAGATTTTCCTTCACTCGAGTTAGCCATTGGTACAGAGAACTTTCTTTTGTGCTTTTTCCCCTGCTCGGTAACGGGTTTAGACTTGGAAGAGACCATTGTATCATCATAGATACGAGCAGAATGAATGGCCTCGTCCAGAGTTTTAAATTTGTTATTTTTAACTTGTAAACGATATGAGTCGGGTAAACCGACTACAAAGAACCCCAAAAGAGTTGTGGGTAAGCTGCTTTTGCTCGCCCCCGAACTGTACCGGAGTAATGTTGGGACCTAAAGCAGAGGCCAAGGTATCCATACCCGAAAGAGTAGATAAAGTAGTGATCAAAACAGAGATGGAATTCTGCAAAGCCTCCATCTGCGCGGCAATTTGTGCTTGACGTTTCAAAAAAGAAGCTTCGAGAGCAACTTTAAACTCTTGGAAATCTGATTTTGACGCATAATCATCGAAAAGGTCGACATCGGTATCTTCCGTAGCCGACAGGCCTTCGCGTTCGATAAGGGGCTCCAACTCGGATTCTTGGGTCGACATCTTGAAGAGGGCAAGGGGAGAGAAAATTTGATCTTGCACAAGAAAAGTGCTAGAGAACTTGAGAGCTTGAGAGCTTGAAAACTTGAGAGATGTGTGGCAAGAAGCCCACTTAAGGGGTTTATATAAGCTTCCCCAAAAGCAATCTTGAGCTTTTGCTTTTGTGTTTATATATATATATATATATATATATATATATATATATATATATATATATATATATATATTCTGTTTTCTGTAAAAAAACACCTTTAAGCTTAAATGGGACTTTAAACTCTTTAATAAAAATCCATTAAAAAAACGAAAGCAAGCGTATGTTTTGTTTTTTTTTTAAACAAAAGCTCAATTCGGCGCTGATATGCTTTTACGCTTTTTTTTTCTCTATGCCCACCTGAATTCTGCGCCACGTTCTCGGCGTGGTCGGAAACTGTCGCCGCCTGCGAACTGCCTTGCTGCCTGCGAAAAGGTGTAGCCGCCTGCGCATAGGCGTCACCGCCTGCGCACGGCTACCTGCGCCTAGGCTTGGCCGCCTGCCTGCCTAGGCTTGGGTGCATGCCTTCCTAGGCTTAGGCGCATGTCAGCCTATGCTGCCACATTGACAGTCCATGCATGCTTGCGCCGCCAGTACACCTGCGCCCACAGCCTATGCAAGACCCACCCAATAGTACCCTGTGCAGACAACAGCCGATGGCTTTTTTGCTTTTTTTCTTTCTCAACAGTTCATATGACTGCAAAACACATCTAACCTTCTTCTTGTTAAGCAAAACAACCCTGCTAAACTCCCTACTCCCTCAGCACGGGTTTCTTCGATGAAAAAGCAACATACTAATCTGAAAAATAGTAGTATGCATAGATAAAAAACACCAAGCTTCTTGAACTCATACCTTTTCTTCGACCTCATCTTCTCTACCTACCGACTTGCTCGTTCACGAGGCACGCTCTGATACCACTGTCAAATCCCCATAAGATCTCCTCGTGGAACGCTATTGGTACATGACTCGAAACCTGCAACAAACAAACAAACAAGAAGAGGGTGCAAGCATGACTCACCTCCCAACCACGATAGCCGTGGACAAGCCCATAAGACTTGGCTGTCCCCGCCGAGCCACGAGCTGAGCTAACTAGATGGACGTACCGACCAATCTCTACCTTGTGGCGTCCCATACCGCCATGAAGCTACCCTTGCGAGCCTCGAGACTGCTGCCAGCCTCGGCTGCATGAAGCAAGTGCACGTCTGCACTAGATCCAAGCTCCTGACCATAGAGCTCTCACAAAGGCACGCGAGACTCTCTATATCTAATGACTAACCTTGGCCACCCTTTTATAGGCTCTTGGCCGATCATCGGGCGTCCACACTTGTGTGCTCGCCAGTCCATACTTGGGTGCCCGCCCGTTAGTCTATCCCTAACTCAGCTCGCCAATCAGCCTGCCTAGCTCCAAGCTTTCCCAAACCTCGAAGCTAGTCTTGTGTGCGTGTAGCACACGGTAGATACACACTGTGCACATGACATCAAGTAAGTGCTATTACAGGACTTATCAGATATGCGAAACTTATCATACAGATGATGATTTTCAGCATATATGGGCTGGTTTTCAATAGGGTATAACAGCCCCGAATTACTCCATACGTGATGGGTATTTGATGTTCATAATCGCTTATGTGTACATAAGGATTTGAGTGGATGAATGCCATGCACCACCTGATGCAGGGCATAGAGAAATCCTTGCCACTACACAGCCTTTGGAGAGATACTTTTTCTTGCCAGGAATGCGTAAAGACATAGATGACTATGTGCGCCAATGCATGGTTTGCCAGAAAGTTAAGTTTGACAAGCATAAGACTCCGAGGTTGCTTCAACCGTTGTCGATTCTGAATCAGCCTTGGGAGAGTATTGCCATGGATTTTATCACAGGACTTCCTAAGTCGCAACAAGGAAATGATGTCATTTGGACTATATTGGATAGGTTCAATAAGCAAGCACATTTTATTCCGGTACGGAAGACCATAAAGCCAAAGCATATGGCAAAGATATTTATGGCACAGGTTTTCAAGCATCATGGTATGCCAAAAACGATTGTGGGGGATCGTGATCCTCACACCACAAGTCTCTTTTGGCGAGCATTGTTTGATAACATGGGAACGAAGCTAAATTTCTCTTCTGCATATCATCCAAAAACAGATGGGCAGAGTGAGATTGCAAATTCAGCAGTGCTTCATCTTTTGAAATGCTATGTGGCTGATCTCAAATCAGATTCGGAGAAGTATTTGTCACTGGTAGAGTTTGCTTACAACAATACAGTGCATACTTCTACAAGCAAGGCGCCCTTTGAGATTGTTTATGGCAAGATTATCTTGCCACCTATCCTTCGCACGAAGGATGAGATATTTGCAGATGAGTATGTAAGGGATTTGGATATGGCCTTTGCACAGGTCCGAACAGCCATACAAAGATCACAGGATAAGCATAAGAAAGCTACAGATAAGCATAGAAAGCAATTGGATTTAAAGGATGGAGATTGGGTTTTATTAAAATTCCAAAAGGCTTGCCTTCGCAAACAGACTGAGAAAGATGGTAACTATCCGAAGCTATCTTGCAGGTATTATGGACCATTTCAGATCTTGGAAAAGATCAATGAGGTAGCTTACAGGCTGGTGTTGCCATATTATTGGCAGATTCATAATGCTTTCCATGTTAGTCTCTTGAAGAGATATATTGGTCTTGAGCCGGTGGAGCCAGTTATGGAAGATCAACCCGAGGTTGATGAGCTGGAAGAGGTATTGCAGCCTGAGTAGATTGTTTTTCACAAGGAACGGAAAGTTGCAAGAGACAAGCTTGTCCGTAAGTACCTTGTGAAGTTCAAGAACTATCCAGCACTTGATACGAAGTGGATGGACGAGGCATATTTTAAAGATTATCCAGATCTTCTTGCGGCCTACTTGGAAGCTTTTCAGTTGCGGGCAACTGAAAAGAAGCCGGGGGGGGATGTCACCACTTCTCTGGCAGACGTCTGGAATGATGTCATGATTGAATACATGTGGAAGGGCTCCATGGAAGGATTGGTATCCTAGTGTGAGTTCGTGGCATGATTTATGAACTCATGGAAGGGTGGTAACCCTGGTGAGTACTTTTTGGTCTTGTGTGGACGACGCCTATGAACTCATGGAAGGGTGCTAACCCTGGTGAGTGACTCTGGACTCATGGAAGGGTGGTTACCCTGGTGAGTACTTTTTAGTCCTGTGTAGACGACACCTGTGAACGGGCTAGGTGGATGTACAAGATGTAAGTTGGGCGATTTCATCCACTATGTTTGTGCACCAGCATATGTATGTGAGTTGCACATGCATGGATGACTTGTTTTTGATGCCTAGACATTGCTTTGTATTTTCCCTGTGAATGTCCACGAGCACCGGGGACGTCTATCACATGCACTCTTCACTCAATGCATGGTGTGACAAACTGGCTCATCATCAGCAGTGCAACAGTTGTACAGTATTAGAACCCAATAGGATGATATTTGTCGTACGCCGTGACCCCATTGTACATCCTCAGTCCAGGATAAGTCAAGCACGAGCTACGTATGTCATTCCTCGGCCTTAACGGGTCCGTCAGTCAATCAAGTCCCTTAACCCACTTGGAGAGAATCATTCATGCATGTAGAGTCAGTAGAAGCCTTAGGGTTTGCATCAGAAAGCACTCTGCATCTTGCATAATATGCATTCATATGCCTGTGCATCATTTAGAACATCCCAGAAGCCTTAGGAAATTTGCAAGGATTTATCTGGTATTTTTTCCATATTTTTGGTATTTAATTAGCATTTATTGTCATTTATAAATATAAACTTTATTAAATAAATGACCAGCCAACTTGACCAACCTCTAGTTAGTATAAATAGGCTTGCATAGGGCTTAGTTTCTCATTCAGTCTTCAGTGTGCTAAGAGCTTTCCTCCTCAGCCCTAGGAGTACCCTTGCCTTCAGCACTAGACTAGTCTCATCCAGCCCTTGGAGTGCTTGAGTTTGCTTCAGCCAACCCTGGTTCTCCAACGCAGCAGTACAGCAGCCCACAGATCTTCAACACAGCCAAACAGTACATCTACAGGCCTGAATCAGCAAGTAGACCTGCGTTTTCTGCATATCCAGCAGCCGGCCTGTGCACAGCAGCCCCTACAGTCTGCGTTTTCTGTCCAACATCAGCCTGCAGCTTGCATTTCTGTCCAGCATCAACACAGCCCTGCGTTTCAGTCCTCGCCTGCGTTTTCAGTCTTGC
Organism: Cibotium barometz; assembly: GCF_041138505.1. Lineage (NCBI taxonomy): Eukaryota > Viridiplantae > Streptophyta > Polypodiopsida > Cyatheales > Cibotiaceae > Cibotium > Cibotium barometz. The sequence continues at coordinate 51,547,708 of NC_141061.1, read as the reverse complement.
ATCAGTTCTACAGCAGTACCCCACCTTCTGTGCATCATCCATACATGCAACAGTCATCTGGTGAAGGTAACATGTCATTCATAAGCAATTTCAGTATATTACATAGCTTAGAACAGTCCACCGCAGTCCTTTCTCAGCCTCAGGTGTGCAACCCTTCCTCATGCCCTTGGGAAGAGTGCATAGGCTTGAGATCAGTTCATCGAGGTGTTTCTACAGCCGTGTACAGTTTAGCCAGGCTTCCGACCGAGATCTTGCGTTTGGCTTATCTACAATCCACAGTCATTCTCTCTAAAGAAATAAAGCAAATACTACCTAGTTATCGGGATAGGGGGCCCTTCAGTGGGTAATTCAGGACCCAATCTGGTGTACAGTTCTCATATATCTCTCTCTCATCTCTTTAAAGTTTGAAGTACTAAAGTGGATTGCTAAACTCACAAAACTCAGGATACAGAAGACGGTGTGAGCATTTGTGTGATAGGATCTTCCAATACAAAGACTTCCGTTGCATATCACATTGGTATCATATTCAGATTGTCCACACACACCGTATCCTAGCGTGGGGGCATCCTTGGATGGTTAGATTGCGTTCCGGCACGACCATCGACTTCAGCATCATGTCTACATAAGAGAGTACTCATCAGCCGGAGGACGTCTCCCCCGAAGGAGACCATGTTCTTCCGCCTACAGCAGACACCATAGCTCTTCTTAGAGCTCAGAACCAGCTGCTCATGGAGCGTCTCCAACTCTTGGAGGCAGCAATAGCACGTCCTTCTCCACCTCCAGCAACACCCGACTACATCTCCCTCTTCTTTCAGATGGAGCAACAAAGGAGAGAGGATGAGGCCCAAAGAAAAAGAGAAAAAGCAAAAAGACGGGACTATGAGGAAGCCCAACGTAGGATCGACGAACGGCGTCAGGCTAAGCTCGCCGCTTGGGAACACCAACCTGAGCTTGATCGAGAACGTATGTTACTCAAGCACCAACGGGAAAAGGAGGCCATGGAAAAGGTATTAGCAGCTCTCCTCAGTCTCCCCGGTCATAGGTATCACCAACCAGCAATCCGCAACAGTATCAACCACCGTCATTCGCAGTCAACCAAACTTCAGTAAGTATGATGGTAAGTGTGATCATTCATCAGTTAATGAATTTATTCATCAGTTTAATGCTCATTTTTCATTAGCTAGGATCACAGACCCACAAGATAAAGTCCACTTAGCGGCTCCCCATCTCACTGGTGAGGCAATCACTTGGTGGCAACATTGGTCTAGTATTCATACAGACCAGGCCACAGGTGTCACAGCCTTTGACTGGGACATCTTTGTCAATGACCTAAAGACCTGATTTCTCCCACCCCTATACATGACCGGTCTGAAAGACGAGTTCTATGGACTCAAACAGAATGGATCCCCAATGCTTCAGTTTTCCGGTAAGGTTATTACTTTTTAGCACAACAGTTAGGGTTATCTGAGCAGGCTAAGTTGGAGCAATTCATTCGTGGATTGGACTCTAACATTCGGTTCACAGTTCGTAACTTTGAACCAAGTACATATGACCAAGCTCTGACTCTCGCTCAGAATGAAGAAATGAAGATGAACAGAGGCAAGCCCAAGCAATCATCTCAGTCCAGTACCAAACCCCAACAAGGGAAGGGTAATTCGTCTTCTAAAGACACTACACAACAGTCCTAGCTCTAGTTCAAGGGGTAAGAAATCCAAGCCTAAGAAAACCCCTCAGGAAAAGGCTCAAGCAGGCATCACTGGAGATTATCTTCCTCTAGAGGAGCAAAGACAGTATCAGTCAGAAAACAGATGTTTTTTCTGTCATACCATTGGGCATGGTAAGAAGGATTGTCCAAAAAGACAAGCGGAGCAAGCCTCCAAAGAGCCTTCTGCCACAGTTGCCGCAGTATCCCCCGCTCCTCCAGACCCACCTGCTACCACCAATGCAGTTCAGATCTTACCTTCTACGCATTCCATGCCATTCGTGGTACTTTATGCTAAGCAGGAGAGTGAGGCAACAACCACACAAAAAAGCCTGATCCGAGCTTATGGCTCTGCCAAGGGCCGACAGTTCATAATCCTTTTTGACAAGGGCAGTTCTGAGGACGCCATCTCTCCCCAATTGGCTACCAACATAAGTTGTACCTTAGTGCCCTATCATTTGGAGGTAGACGGGTTTACACCTGGTCTCCGCACCCACATCTCTCAGAAGGCACATCAGTTTTCTTTTCAAGTTCAAAAGGCCTCATTCCAACGAGATTTCATTGTCTCTTCTCTTTTGGGATGTGACATGATCTTAGGAATCCAGTGGTTCCGTCATGAACCTATTCCCAATTGGGGGCAGGACACCTTTATTATCTCTAAAGGTTTTCCTGAGTCTGTCATGATTCGGGGGGGTAGGAGCATTCTCGGCGTTCCTATGATTTCTCATCTCCAGGCCCAACGAGCTATGTGCAAGGGAGCAAAAGGAGCATTGATTTATGCTCAAACAACTTCTATCTCATCGATAACCGCTCTCTCATCATCTTCAGTCCCTCAGTTAGCAGATCTCCTTTCTCATTCAGACATTTTTAAGGATGATCTCCTACCCAGTATCCCACAGTTAGCAGAACCTCCTAGCAAGTTTTCCTCTCGTCTTTCCAAGAATTTCAAGGGCAAGCTAGAACAACAGTCAGTTCTCAAACATTTGAAACATGTTCCTTATGGACACATTTTCACAGTCACCACAGACCACCAAGCACTTAAGTGGCTCCTGATGATGCCAAGTGCCCAATGGAGTGCTCAGCACACTAGACAGGGTCAACTCTTCCAACAAGTTGGAGGAATGATTAAGTACATCCCTAGTCAGCATAACCCAGTAGCGGATGTTCTTAGTAGAAAGACTAGCATCCAGACCAGTCACACGAGTCTACCATTCTCAACATCTCTGGAAAAGACTTAGAAGATCAGTATGTCAATTCCGCAGAGTTTGGTACTCAACCCAGTTTGGCCCTCAATTTTGAGCCTGGCCATTATTCAGTTCACAGACATGCATGTAAGTTTAGACGAGATATCCACTTCAAGGAAGTGGATTGGGTCTCTCAGTGCATCATGAAACAAAGATTGAAACAAGTGGACAAATATTGTCCCAAGCTTTCATTCCATAGTTTTGGCTCTTTTCCAATAGTCAAAAAGTTTAGTGATGTCTCCATGAAGTTAAAATTGCCTACCAGTTGGACAATGCATGATGTTTTCCATGTTTCTTGGCTAAAACCATATGTTGGTCTAGAAGTGTTTGATGTTTCAAATGAACAACAGCCAGACGTGGTAGACGAAGCAGAAGTTATTGAGCCTCAGCAGATCCTTCTTCATCGATGGAAGCATGGTTCCGATCGACGGATACATCAATTCTATACAAAATTCCGAGATCGAGGCATCGACGAAGCCGTATGGCTAGACGAGAAGTTCTTCCAAGAGTACCCCCAGTTGTTGGCGGACTACTTGGAAGCCATGAACCTGCCGCCAAGCTAAGCAGAAGGGAATGTCACATGCACTCTGCACTCAGTACATGGTGACAAACTGGCTCATCATCAGCAGTGCAACAGTTGTACAGTATTAGAACCCAATAGGATGATATTTGTCGTACGCCGTGACCCCATTGTACATCCTCAGTCCAAGATAAGTCAGGCACGAGCTACGTATGTCATTCCTCGGCCTTAACGGGTCCGTCAGTCAATCAAGTCCCTTAACCCACTTGGAGAGAATCATTCATGCATGTAGAGTCAGTAGAAGCCTTAGAGTTTGCATCAGAAAGCACTCTGCATCCTGCATAATATGCATTCATATGCCTGTGCATCATTTAGAACATCCCAGAAGCCTTAGGAAATTTGCAAGGATTTATCTGGTATTTTTTTCATATTTTTTGGTATTTAATTAGCATTTATTGTCATTTATAAATATAAACTTTATTAAATAAATGACCAGCCAACTTGACCAGCCTCTAGTTAGTATAAATAGGCTTGCATAGGGCTTAGTTTCTCATTCAGTCTTCAGTGTGCTAAGAGCTTTCCTCCTCAGCCCTAGGAGTACCCTTGCCTTCAGCACTAGACTAGTCTCATCCAGCCCTTGGAGTGCTTGAGTTTGCTTCAGCCAGCCCTGGTTCTCCAACGCAGCAGTACAGCAGCCCACAGATCTTCAACGCAGCCAAACAGTACATCTAAAGGCCTGAATCAGCAAGTAGACCAGCGTTTTCAGCATATCCAACAGCCGGCCTGTGCACAGCAGCCCCTACACTCTGCGTTTTCTGTCCAGCATTAGCCTGCAGCTTGCGTTTCTGTCCAGCATCAGCACAACCCTGCGTTTCAGTCCAACAGCCTGCGTTTTCAATCTTGCATCAGTTCTACAGCAGTACCCTGCCTTCTGTGCATCATCCATACATGCAACAGTCATCTGGTGAAGGTAACATATCATTCATAAGCAATTTCAGCATATTCACATTTGAATGGCCAAGAGATTTATTGTTGTTCCTAATACTTCCATATACCTATCATTGCTTCTATGATTGCTTTTACCGCAGTCCTTTCTCAGCCTCAGGTGTGCAACCCTTCCTCATGCCCTTGGGAAGAGTGCATAGGCTCGAGATCAGTTCATCGAGGTGTTTCTACAGCCGTGTACAGTTCAGCCAGGCTTCCGATCCTCCGAGATCTTGCGTTTGGCTTATCTACAATCCACAATCATTCTCTCTATAGAAATAAAACAAATACTATCTCGTTATCGGGATAGGGGGCCCTTCAGTGGGTAATTCGAGACCCAATCTGGTATACAGATCTCATATATCTATCTCTCATCTCTTTAAAGTTTGAAGTATTGAAGTGGATTGCTAAACTCACGAAACTCACGATACAGAAGACGGTGTGAGCATTTGTGTGTCAGGATCTTCCAATACAAAGACTTCCGCTGCATATCACAACGTCTGGACAACCTGTGGATACGCTGTGCACACTTGTTTGGGACTCATATGGTTTCATTATGTGTTTTGCAGGTGGTAAGTGTGCACACTTAACCCAATTTATTCATTATTTCATGTTACTAAGGTTTATTAGGTGCAGGGTTCACATTCACTTAAGTGTGGGCGGACACACTTATAATTTTATAAGTGAGTTCACATCAAGCTGGACTATTTTTAATGAACCAAGGCCAATTATGAGAGATGGGCACCCGAGCACTCCCAAATAGCTCCACGAGTTGCTATTCTTGGTGTGGGAGGGCCAAAGTGGGCAAGCCTTGACTTGTAGAGCACTCATCTAAAAAACGTGGGCTGTTAGGAGCTGTTTGGACAGGAAAAAACAAAAAGTTTATACTTATTTTTGCATGAACTAGTACATGCCAAGAGCAAGAGTCCCAAGCTTGGCTGGCTGCTATTTCTCTCTCTCTCTCTCTCTCTCTCTCTCTACAGGGCTGGCCGACGCATCTACAGGGCTGTAGGTTGTTTAATTTGTTTCCATAAGCTAGCACATGGCTGTTGGGACTGTTTTTGTGCTACTCTGCTGAGAACAGGGCTTGGACGGAGTGAACAGAGCCTCAATAGTAGCTGGCCGACTGTTATAAGGGCCATTATTGGCTGTTTTTACAGGTTTGCACGAGGTTTCTCGCGACGAAACTTGAGCAAACATGTCCCTAGACAAGTATCAGGCCTGGGATGTGATCTGGTGGAACCTGTGGGTGGCTAGTGAGCCAAAACCATGGCTGGTTACTGTTTTGCAGGTTTGAGACAGCACTTTGTTAGGAGGGTTGGTGACCGCTCTATCAAAGTATAGGAGTGGTTGGTGATCACTCTACCTTGGTTGGTGACCGAGGGTATTTTCTACAGGAGCGGTTGGTGATCGCTCAACCTTGGTTGGTGACTGAGGGTGTTGCAACAGGAGTAGTTGGTAACCACTCAACCTTGGTTGGTGACCGAGGAGTTGCAAGTAATGTGTTTAACTATGTTTTCACAGTTGGATAAATCTGGTGTCGGTTGGATGAGTGTGTACTCCCCGGGCACCTGCATCTTGTACATATAAATACTTTTGTTGGTAATAAAGATACCTCAAGGGGGGGGCTGGCCCAACTTCAGCCCCTAGTGCTGTGTCATGTGCAAGTTGGTTTATGTTTGCAGAATGTATATGCTCATGTAATGTTTCACAATGATGGTAATCATGTATATGGCAGGAATGGTTGATGTATGTATGCTCTTTTGGTAGTGAATTGGTTCCGTACCAGTCATCAAATACTATGGTATATTCTCAGGCTTCTAGCCACTTCCTACAGTCTCATAGGCATGTAAGAGCACTAGACAAAAGCAAGACCTTCCTCACACTTAGGAGCTGTTGTCCAGCATGTATAGGTGCCTTTTTTACCTTCCCTCTGATCCTTGCGCATCCGCAAAAGGGATTTCTCCCTTTGTTGCTTCCCCGCACATCCATGCAGAGAAACCATGGCTTTCTTGTCAAATTCAGCCGCCGACTTGAGGGTACTATCTTGTACATCCTCCATGCCTCAATGCTAGCACCCCGCTCTGATACCAGGGTAAGGTCCTGAATTATACAGCCCAGCAGCCTATATAAGCATTAACCCAAGCTCAGATGTTATTACAATCGTCGAGTCTGACTCGTAGCGCATGGCCCATCGGGGCTACTCAACACGACAACACCTGTAGGGTGTGGTCTGGTGGCATGGGACACCAGGTCTTACTAGCAGGGGGGGGCTCCGCCCAAGACATAGATAGCTATGGCCTCTAGCGAGTCCAAAGAGAGTCTATGGCTGGGAGGTGGGCCTTACGCCTCGCTCCTATGTGGTTCCGAATCAGATTTTCCTCGGATAGGTCTAGTGAGACCTTACACTGGGTATGCAGTATTTCCACTTCAACTTGATGTGTAATTAAGAAAATTCAAAAACATTCTCTCATAAGTTTCCTACATGTCAAAGTATCTACCCCTTACTCCATTTACTCTTGGAGATAGAAACCATTAACTCTTGAGATTCTTGGCATACGGAGGGCATCCGAGTATTTACATGCTCACCACCACCTCCCCCTGCATGGGAAGGGTAAATTCCTATAGTCTGGCTAGGTGATGGATACCAAGGTCCAGGGGATGGTTTCAAAGAAGGAAGGCTAACACTCTGATGACAGACACACGGACAGACTCTAAGGTCACAGAACCCTTTCTGCAAAGGCTACACATGGGAGGTGGTGAAGCACCACACTAAAATCCTCCATATTAATCTCAACAGATCTACTCGTTTGTTCAAAGCACGTTCATGGCTGCTAGGGGGAGCTGCATATAGCTCTACCTCCTTGAACCAGTGCCATGGTCAACCCAACAGACAGTCTCTTCTCTCTGCACAATATTCCAGAGACTACACAATGAGACAAGATGTTAGCAACTCCACACGACAACCTTCCTCCACTGCTGGCCACATGTGTACAATGTCCCCGGACTGGTTGACGATGACAAGCGGCACTCGTCTGCACTACCTACAAGGGTATTAGAGCCAGATTTCCACAGCTTTTCATGGACGGTTCCTCAATTGCAGCTTTTCTTTCCCAAACTAGGTCAGACAATAGCCTTGGCAGTATCATCTGTCCGCTTGAAAGACTGGTGTAAACTTAAAATGCCCTTGAAGGCCTATTCAGCTTTGGCCCCTCTAGTTCTTTTCTCATTGCTATTCGCCCTTCTTAATTGCACACGGCATTGAGACCACGTAGCCTCACAGGCCACAAAAGTTTAGATACAGGCTTCACCCAACCCCCTCCCCATTCCCCTGCTTGACCCCCATAAAACACCCCTACCAGCCCATATGCCCCCTTTCCTACCCACACATCACTCAACTGCCTGGCGCCATATCAAGAAATGCACCCCACCCCATGAAGCTTCCCATTATCCTCCCTGAAGTAACCCCATGAACTGTTCAAACCCTCCCCTCCACAAATCCACCGACCCCGAAACCACGTGCACCTGTTGGATACCCAATTGCATGCAAAACAGGCCATGCTATGCACATCAGAGGGTGAATTAGAGCTTTAACAGAAGTGACCAGGATCAGGATTTAAAGGGCTTACCTCTCTCAGTGTCCTTGACATAGCCCTGATGAAAGGGCTGCTGCATAACAATAGCATTTAAGGAAAAGCATAGTAGTAGATTGTGCCTGGGCCCTCTTAGGTGAGCCACGACATGCCCTTCAGGAGAAAAATACCAGTAACATCTGAAACCTTGATGCCAAGTAGAGGACTCAGGATAGTAGACATAAGTCATTCTGTGAAAATTTTGGTAGTAAAAATTTGGTAGCAGCAGCCATACAACAACAGGTCCACCAAAATACAAGTACTGAAATTCATAAACATAAAAACTTAGAAACTTTCTCCAAGTCTTCAAAACTTCCCAAAAAGTCAAAACAATAACCTTCAGAAGAGCACATTATGCAAATGGATCAACCAGTGATCTTTGCAAGGACATAATTCAACCATGCTTCCTGTGTTTACCCGACCGGTACCTTCTCTTTTTGACACGTTTCGCATCTTCACCTTCGGACGTCTCATCAGACTGTTTGTCACTGTGTTTGCTCTTACTCTTACTGTGTTTGTGAGAATGCCTCCTCTTTTTTCTCTTCCGTTCAGCTTCACTGTCACTGTCTCTGGAATCCTCATCAGATCCTGATTCTGATGCACCTTTGAGGATTCTTTTCGACTTCAAACGGTGCTTGGATTTCTTCTTTTCCTCCTCAGAGCTACCATCATCATCTTCAGATGCATCTTTCCTTGATTTTCTCCTTTTGGAATGGGACCTCCGCCTCGTAGATTCAGAACTTTCTTTCTTACGCCCTAATTTACTTTTGTGGGAAGAAGACTTGAGGAGGTTCCTACCAAACTTTGCTGCGATGGCACGCTCCATCTCAGAATCCTCGGAGCTGTCAGAGAGGCCGCTTTCTTCATCGTCTGAGCTCTGATCTTCACATGAGAGGTCAGATCCGGTGTTGCCACCGTCATTGCCACGTCCTGTGCCACCCTCCCGCAGACGTTTCTCACGGCCTTTGTCTTTGCGATGCGCCGCACCACCGCCATCAGTGAAGCCAGGAAAAGAGGAGGCAGCCGCAGCAGCAAGGGCGGCCTCATCTTTGAGAACGAGGAAATTGCGGCACTGGAAGGGGAGGTGTCCGACACGGCCGCACTTGCGGCAGGAGCCACGGGCCTCGTCGGCGTTGGAGCCAGTGAGGCGAGCGAGGGCAAGAAGGCCCTGGAAGCTGTCATAGGCGTTCTGCTGATCGGAAGAAGGGGCATGGGCGGCCACAGCGTCGCGGTCGCCTGCAGCGGAGCCTCCTGCGGCGCCTCCAGCGGGGGGCTGCTTCTGGTCGGGGGCGTAAGGGTCATAGCCGATGGCGCTCTGCCAGATCCCGTGCGTCTGCAAAGCAGCGCTGCTGTGCACTCTATTGTTGGCGGGCATCCGCACACGCCCTGCTGTGGCCGGCATGGCTGGCTGCGTGCAGAGATAACGTAGCCCACTGGGCAAAACAAATTTGAAGACACACAAGACCCGAGGGTTAGAAGACCTCGGGGTTGCGGGATGCTAAATAAGCTGTGATGGAGGTTCGAGAGCTTCTTTACGCTTTCAAATTGCTTTTTGCTTTTTGGTGGTGCTCGAGTGTGAACTCCAGTTCCTTCTCTCTTCTCTCTCCACACGCACACATACCTAAACAAAACATGGTACCTAAATGTGAAGGGAAGGGCTCATATGTTTGCATATAACTACAACCACACACACTAAACACCAATAGGCCAACCTATAACATTTTTTTGATTAATTTCTATGGAATATGCCCTTTTTAATACGAAGGGCGGCTAAGGTAAAAGGTTTATAAGGCTAAATGGGTGTTAGGAAGGATTTAGCATGTGTGAAATTTTTGGGACAGTGTGCATGCATGGGGCTGGCTGGCAATTAAAGAGGTACATGGGGCGGCTCGATCGTGAGCGTCCTCTGCTCCTTTCTTCATGCGTGCTGATCCTTTCGTTCTAGGTGCACCTCGCTCATGCGTTGCATGGGGCGGCTCGGTCATGCTACTGCTGAGGGGAGATGCGAACGTTCTGTGCACCTCCTCTGCTGTGGGGCGGCTCAATCATGGGCATCTCCTGTGCACCTCCTCTACTCCTTTCTTCCTGCGTGTTGCTCAGAGTGTCCACATGTTGAGTCGTCTGTGATGGTCCGCGCGGGTTTTGATTTCATGAGAACCTTGATTTTATATTGTTTAGTTGCTAATTAATGCTTGTTTGGTTTGATTTGTTTAGTTGTTGTTTAGTTGCTGGTTCGATTTGATGAGAATCTTGATTAGTTGTTGTTTAGTTACTAATCAATGCTTGTTTGGATCGATTTGTTTAGTTCTTGATTAGTTGCTGGTTTGATTTGATAAGAACCCTGCTAATCTTGCTAATCAATGCTTGTTTGGATCGATTTGTTTAGTTCTTGATTAGTTGCTAGTTCGATTTGATAAGAACCCTGCTAATCTTGTTTAATGCTTGATTAATGTAAGGTTTATAAGGTTAAATGGGTGTTAGGTATGATTTAGCATGTGTGAAATTTTTGGGATAGTGTGCATGCATGGGGACTGGGTGGCAATTAAGGGGGTGCTGCTCCTTTCTTCATGCGGGGGTGCTCCCTCATGCGTTGCATGGGCGTCCTCTGCTCCTTTCTTCATGTGTGCTGGTCGTTTCGTTCTAGGGGGCGCCTCGCTCTTGCGTTGCATGGGGCGGCTCGGTCATGGGCGTCTCTTGTGCACCTCCTCTTGTTAGAATTAGGGTTAGGGTTGTAACAATGCACACACACAAGATAGAGAAGCTTGAGAGCACACAAACTCACTAGATTAGAATGAACAAATGTGTGCCAAATATACAAAAGATAAGTACACACCCCAAAATTAGTAGATAAGAGGGTGTACATATGCACGGGGGAAAAAACCTCCTAGTGAGGGAAAAAGTGCCCCGGCAATCCTAAGTGTGTTCACACACATCACTATCATATAATGCTACAAATCCCCCCTGGAGTGATGATGTGAACATGTACAAGGTATGGCCGATCAATCCTGAAAAGGCAGTAAGCCCAAAGCTTTACGAAAAGCTTCGAACTTTCACGAGGAAGAGCCTTCATGAATAAATCTGCCATGTTGTCATGTGTAGGCACATAAACCAAGCTGATCTCTGCTGCACAAAGTCTTTCCCTGACATAGTGGTAATGCACCTCAATGTGACTCAATGGACAACTTCTTGACCAAGATCAAAGATTTTAAGAAGTATATCCTGATAGTACATTGGTTCCCACATTTCTCAATGCATTGCTGGATTCTTATCAGAGTTTTGCCTCTACCCTTAGACTCGTGATGAAGGGAAATCCAAATGCCCTTACATTTGATGAGCTGGTTTCAGTACTCTTTCAAGAAGAGCAGTCTAGGCAAAACAGATCTGTTATGCGAGTTGGTGATCAAGCTTTTGTTGCCAGTCAGAAAGGCAAAGGTAAAGCTTCTTCTCGCAAGGTGGCTATAAGCCAAAATTGGAATCCTCAGGTAAGGATGCAGAGAAAGAAGGTGATAAGCCTAAAAAGAAGGGCAAGTGTCACTATTGCAGGAAACCACGGCACTACATAAATGAGTGCAAGAAAAGGCTAGAGAAGGAGAAAAAGAAAGAATCAGGCATAGCTATGGTGGCTGATGCATCTGCACCAAGTGCAGAGAAGAAGGAATCTGCAAGTTTTGCTCAAGATGATTGGGCATGGACTGTATGTACATTGCAGTTATGACCCTTCTGTTCATGATGTATGCATGTCAATGGGCAGAATTGGATGCTTGGTACTTTAACAATGGTACTAGTTAGCACATTACTTCACACAAAAAATTGTTCTCATCTCTGGAATCTGTCCCAAGTGCAGGAACCGTCACATGTACAAATGGTTCCTTATATCCTGTCAAAGGAGTTGGTAGAGTTGTGCTCACTGCAAATGGGGACATATTTACTCTTTTTAAAGTTTTATATGTGCTAGGCATTAAGAAGAACTTGCTGTCAGTTTCAGCCTTAGCCTTGTCAGGCTTGATGGTGAAATTTGTGGATGATAAATGTACAGTTCAAGATAGAAATGAGGGTTATTCTATCATTATCTCAGGTACCTTGTTTCATGGCCTATACAAGATGGACGTATTTGAGAAGTTGCAGCATGATGCTTGTTCAGTCTCTACGGCTCGTGCTACGAGTGATGCAGAATTATGGCATGTACGATTTGACCGTCTAAATTATGACAGTTTGTTACACCTTTAAAGGCATGATATGGTGTATGAGTTGCCAACTCTTGAGATCCCTGCTAGACATGTATGTGAGGGGTGTATTCTTGGTAAAATGCATGGGGCACCACTTCCAAAGGATGGATATACGAGAGCTGTTAAGAAATTACAACTTATACATAGTGATGTATGTGGTCCTATGAGGACACGATCTAGTGGGGGATATCTCTACTTCGTCACTTTTATTGATGATTACTCCAGATATAGCTGGGTGTATCCATTAAAGTAGAAGTCATAGGTTTTTATGTGCTTTAGGCACTTTGTATCCATGGCTGAAAATGCATGTGAATGTAAAGTTGGCACCCTTCGTTCAGATCCGGGGGGGGGAGTATATATCCAAGGAATTTCATGCATACATGGCTAGAAAAGGCATAAGGCATCAGTGTTTGTATAGTGCCATACACACCTCAGCAAAATGGTATGGCTGAGAGGAAGAATAGGTCTCTTATGGAAATGGCACGATGTATGGTGAAAGCCTAAGATTTACCTCATGGTTTTTGGTTAGAGGCAACTATGCGCACAAACTTTGTGTTGAACAAATGCCCTACCAAGGCCTTGCAGTCTAAAACTCCTTATGAAGCTTGGCATGGCAGGAAGCCTTCTGTGGCTCATTTGTGTGTTTTTTTTGTCTTGCTTATGCTCTTGTGCTTGAGCAACAACGCAATAAGCTTATGCTCTTATGCTCTTATGCTTGAGCTTATGCTTATGCTCTTATGCTCTTGTGCTTGAGCAACAACGCAATAAGCTTGATGATAAGGCAGTTAAATGTATATTTATAGGATACAGTTCAGAAAGCAAGGGATATAGACTCTACCATCCGGCCTCAAAGTGGATTTTGGTAAGTAGAGATGGTTTTTGTCGAAAACTCAGTTCAACCCATGCTTTCATACAAAAATAGCAGAATGTATGCTCACATGACATGTTTAATTCGCTCCTACCTTTGTTTAATGGAGGGCAGCTATATGTAGAGCAATTGAATGCTCAACCAAGTGCTCAACCAAGTGCTGAAATGTAGCCTTTGCAAGTGCAAAATCAGCGTTTTGATGAGGCAATTATTGAGGATGTAGTGGATGAGGAGAGAGCAACCATAGAAGAATCTAGGCGTATGCCAAAATGGCTTGTGTAGACATTGAGGGATAGCAAGTTGGCAGCTCCTTTACCTAGCAGAACTCGTGCAGGTTCTCATCATGTAGATTATTCTCATGTGGATGATGTTTTCATTTCTACTTTATGTATGGAAGATGAGTATACCTCTATACTCAAGAATGACACCTGGTATTTGATAGATCTACCTCATGGCAAAAAGGCCATTGGTATTAAGTGGGTTTACAAGTTAAAACGCAAAGAAGATGGTAGCATTGATCGCTACAAGGCCAGACTTGTTGCAAAGGGGTATGCCCAGCAAAAGTGCATTGATTATGATGAGACCTTTGCACCCACATCTTGTATGACTACCATTAGGTGTCTCATTGCTTTGGCAGCACATCATGGGTGGAATGTACATCAGTTGGACATTAAGACTCCATTCTTGAATGGTGATTTACATGAGGAGGTATATGTATTGCAACCTCTTGGTTTTGCTGTGAAAGGAGAAGAGTCTAAAGTATGCAAGTTGAAGAAGGCTCTTTGTGGCCTTAAGCAAGCGCCTAGAGCATGGTATGAGAAGATTCATGCATACTTGGTTGCAAATGATTTTTGCAACAGTCCAACAGAGAGTACCCTCTATGTGAAGCTCTATGTGAAGAGGAGCAAGGACACATTTTTGGTCATCGTTCTATACTTTGATGACATGCTACTTACGGGACCCGATATAGATCAAATTTCAGCCTTTAAGGCTGATTTGCACAGTCATCGTTTGAGATGTCAAATTTGGGGCCCTTGTATTACTATTTGAGGATTCAGTTTATACAACAATAAGGATGGCATTGTTATGCTGCAGTCTAAATATATACAGAAGCTATTAAAGAGGTTTAATCTTGAAGACTGTAAACATGTGGCTACACCTATGGAGATAGGTAGTCGACTTAGTCTTCAAGATGCAAGAGACTCTTTTGATGCTAGTCAGCAGAGCAGGGTGTTGGATCCCTTCTTTATTTGTGCAACACGAGGTCAGATATACATTATGCGGTCTCACAATTGACCAGATTTATGCATAGCCTAGGTACGAAGCATTGGAAGGCTATTAAGTGGGTTTTTCGCTATTTACAGGACACGCAGTATTTTGGATTATTTTATCCAAAGGGGGGTGAGTCAGCTGCATACTTTCACTGATTCACATTGGGTTGGATGTTATGACACATGAGTGTCCACTAGTGAGTTTTTCTTTTGCCTTGGTGATTCATGTATATCATGGCTCAGTAAGCAGCTGCCTACAGTGGCCACTTTCAGCTGCTGCTGTGAAGCTGAGTAAAGGGTAGCTTTTATAGCTACAGTTGAGTGTGTGTGGCTCAGACGTCTTATGGCTGATTTGGGTGTGGCTCAGTTGTCTAGCACTACAATTTTCACTAACATGCAAAGCGCATTAGCAATTGCGAGGAACCCAGTGTTTCATGCTCGCACTAAGCTCCCTTATTCATGTGCTTAGTCTCCAACTATTTGCATAGATATGCAACACGTGCTTCATTGCGCACTTGGTATAATGCAGCAAGTACATCCCATGCCTGTTTTGAAGTATTAAATGACCAAGTATGAGGAATAATGCTTCGCTTCATAGAAAGTGCAAGCAATGCATGTGCCTATGCATCTCTTCCATCCCATCTCGTTTGAGCAGCAGTGGGAGGTACTTGTGGTGCATGTGGAGGAGACACATCTATATCAGATTCTACTTCAGATGTACCTGCAGCACATGGTTGCATTGGTAGTTGTGAAACAAGATGCGTTTCACTACCACTGACCACATTCCAAAGGCCTTTAACAACCAGTACATGCCTCATCATATAGGACCATAATGGGTAGTTAGTCCCATCAAGTTTGTCCTAAGCAGGCAACATGTTGAATACATCACTACTGCCAGGCATGACTGTCTACCAAATGCAAAATCTTTCAACACACTGCAAGTACTCACTATTCATTGAGAATGCAACCCCGAATGGCTGCCAAAACTGACTGAATCACCTGCAAAGTGTATGAAAAATAATATAGAGTAGAGAATAGAGTGTTACTGGCAAAATTATGATGGTCGATGTTGTTGAAGACACTGTAGATGTTACTGCACACCAAATCTTTGCCGCTGCACAGCCCAAACACCCAAAATCAAATAGAACCAATCCAAAGTGATGCCTCTCCAGAACGTCTGCAGAAACCTTGCGGTGCCCAAATGCACCGTGAACCCCAAAATTTATATACTTTGTATACATCACACTACAGTATATACCTTCTTCTCCTCCTAAGAGAGTATCTTAATCGGAGACAGAAAAATAGGGTCATGAGAAGGGAGGCAGACTACTAGATCAAGTGTCAAGGAAGCTAGCTCTGATACCCAATTGTTGGAATTAGGGTTAGGGTTGTAACAATGCACACACACAAGATAGAGAAGCTTGAGAGCACACAAACTCACTAGATTAGAATAAACAAATGTGTGCTAGATACAAAAGATAAGTACACACCCCAAAATTAGTACATAAGAGGGTGTACATACGCATGAGGAAAAAAACCTCCTAGTGAGGGAAAAAGTACCCCGACGGTCCTCAGTGTGTTCACACACATCACTACCATATAGTGCCACACTCTATTGGCTGAGGTGAGATGCGGGTCACTCCTTTCTTCCTGCGTGTTGCTCAGAGCATCTGCATCTGTGGTGGCTTGTGATTAGTTGTTGCTGGGTGGTCTGTGATGGTTCGATTTGTTTAGTTGCTAATTAATGCTTGTTTTGATGAGAACGTTGCTAATCTTGATTAAGCTTGTTCTTTGTGTAGATTATTCTGTAATTTTTGTAGGTCGGCCTCGTGAGGGCGCGTATGGCTTAGGTACGATCGTAGGTGCGATGCGATGTTAGCTGGGGCAATAAAAGGGTAAGCTCTGGGCTTGGGAACTCACTGTTGGGTCATAGGCTTTGTGTTCTGGGTAGGGGTTGGGCTGGGTTTGTCTGGCTGGGGGGTTGGGTTGGATTGGCTCTATGTTGTGTGCTAAAGACATCACTAATGTAGGTAAAGACACCACATCCACACGATAAAGGGAAAGTCTTGGAGGCTACTGTATCCACGGGTGCCCGTGACAAAGGCAAGGGCGTGGCAGATTCAACAAATCCTTGTATTCTCACACCCCCTAAAGGAAATAAAGTGGTTAGAAATCTACATATGGTGAAGACTAGGGCAAGGTCTATAGGTTTTGACCCTAGTGTTAACAATACCACCAAATGCAAAAAAATGCCGCTTGTTAGGTTGACCAGGTTGCTTGAGGTTTCTGTGACTGTAGGTGTTGGGAATGGTGACATAGATATTGCATTCGGGGAACCACTAGAAGACTTTGTCCGGTCTGAATGTATTAGTGGTTTGTTTGCTCTTTAGAAGGGTGGAACATTGAATCATATCCACTTCCAAATGGTCATTAAAATAATGACAGTTTCCTTGATCTCTGTAGGCAACCTTATCAAAAAATATCTTGCATGGGATGTATTAAAACCAACTGGGGGCATTGTCATGTGCAAGGGTTTAAAACAAGTTTGCTTACACACATTCGAAGGCATGTTGGGTTATTGCATGAAAGACATGTTTAAACGTCATTTTAAGTTTTTTTGTCACAATGTAATGGTGAAAGAAATTACAAGGGGGCGGGAGCAATATGCATTGTATGGAGCTGGAGATTTAAAGAACAAAGTCTCTCTGTCTCGCCAGTGAATGTATTTGACCGAGCATATGTGTGCATGGATAACTACATTCCTAATAGGCTTGGGGCAACATTGGAGTCAACACTTTTGCGCATGCTGCGCATGCGAAAGTACCACCTCTCTGCCCACTGGCTGATCCCTAAAACTGGAAATGGGATGGACAAAAAAAGAGCGGCTACAGCATGGAAAGTGATGAAGATACCACATCTCACTCAACTGATTGATGTTGATCAAATTTTCTTTTTGGATTCTCCTCATTATAAGTATTATCCGGATGTGGATGTTTGGCAATGAAGAAGATGATGGGAATCCTGGTTCGAGAAGCAACCCCATCAATCTTGAAAGTGACGAAGATGCGTTGTTTTGTGGAGAGGGTGGTTCGTTGTCTGACGAAGGGAATCATGGATCTTTTCTAGATGGCTCCGACTATGTGCCTTTGTTCCATGCTTGCAAGACAACCAAAGATGTTGTTTTCATGTGACTTTCAAGAAAGAAACTGTTTGATGCAATGTAAATAGTACTTTAGCCTTGTACATTCCTGAAGCAATAACCTCGTACATCCTCGAGCAATAATTTTGATGAATATATGCAATAACTTTTCAAAAAATGTCTATCTTTTCAATTTTGTACAAGAGAGATTTTTTTATTGCAAACCATTGAATTTAAAATATTTATTGCAAACCATTGAAACCAAGGTCTAAACTTACCAAAAAAAATACTAAGGTTCTTTAAACTTACCGAAAAAAATACTAAGGTAAGAACCTTAGTAAATTAATGCGAAATTTTTTTCCACCCTTTATTAATGCAATTTTTTTTGAGTGAATAAGTATACAAAATTTTTGTCACCATAAGAAACCCCCAAAAAAATGGGAACCAATTAATTAGAATATTTGGGCCTTTCTCAAAGGTTGAAATCTAAAAAGTATGTCTCATACCTCCTATAAATGGAAAGGAGGATGCCACCTAGCTTGAGGCATTATCGTTCAATACATTGGAAATACTTTAAACTTTAGAGTTCAATAAATAATGCCCACCATTTCTGGTAAGGAATGCCAAAAAGAGTGACGAGGGAACACAAATTAATATCGTTTCATATAAGAATGCCAAAAAGAGTGAATAGGGAACATAAATTAATATCACTTCATATAAAGTTTTCCTTATCCAAACCTAGTTGGTGGTGTTTTGAATGTGAGGCTTTTGATATGTTTTTTGGCTTACCAAAAGTGTCAGACTCATGTTTTTGGTGTATTAGCCCAATTTACTATGGTTTGTAGGCTCAACCTAGTTGTGGCAATTTGGGTTGGGTGATCCATGGTGGAATGCAAATATGTCACCTAGAATCTGTATTTTTGTGGCAACTTTTGGGTTAACACGTGCTTTTTACCCTATTGTATATTGTAGATCGCATTATCCTCGTTAGGTCCTCGTCAAGTAAGCTCATTAGCTTTTATGTGAATATGCATATTCATGGACTTTCAAGCAATAGGCATCCAACCTTACACAAATAGTTTTACAATGATGATAGGCCCCATAGCTCTTGAGTTTATGATATCTTGAAGCTTAAAGAAAACGTAGAATTATCCAATAACACATAGAGGAAGAGGGGGTGTTAGATATCCTTTAACTTTGGTGTAAGAGACACTAGTCTAGTGATACATATAGAAAGAAGGGGTGTTAGATATCTTTCAACTTGGGTGTAAGAGATACTAGTCTAGTGATTCATAGAGAAAGAAGGGGTGTTAGATATCCTTCAACTTGTGTGTAAGAGACACTAGTAATACATAGAGAAAGAAGGGGTGTTAGATTTTTTTCAACTTGTGTGTAGGAGACACTAATTCCCTTAATACCTACGTTTGTGGTGGGCCTTGGATAAGGGATAAGACAATGCACATGGCATGCAAATTCCTTCTACTTGTTGTTACCAATTAGCAAGTATCGTGGGTTTATAAATTGCAAGCCTTAGTCAATATATACTTTATCTAGGGAAACACAAGTGGTGCTAACATGTTTAGAGTCATCTTCTTTCGTAAATGAAGTGACAAATTGAAAGAATTTGATGAGCCTCGGCCCTTTACACATACTGGATAAGAATTATTTCCCATCCATCTTCTTGGCTCCATCATCATTATTGTGTATGTAATCACCTTTCACTTTACTAGCTTTCCTAATCAACCAAGGGCACTTTGGGCCAAGTGTTGAGCATTATTATATAAAGCTCTTGAAATGATCTTCCTTTTGGAGTTCATGGTATCTTGACAAGCTACAAATTTAAGAATATATAAGCATGCCATAATTTGCTTGCCTTATTTGGAATTCATACAAACACTAAGAACGATTTAACAAAAAACAACTATTTTGAACTTTTATTTATTATAAAGGCATGCTTCTTTTCTATAGCAATGCTTGATACAAATTGGTCATTGCAAGTGAGCAAATGCATGCACTATACTACTCAACTATAATATAGAGAATAATGCAAACTAAACACCCTTTACATGGCATGTATATCTACTTATTTGTTTCACTTGCAGTGAAGTACAATGCTGTGTACACAATGAACTCATCACATGTGTGCCTAGGGTACTCCAAAATTTGGACAATTATGTGATATTTTTCTACACAAAATCCATTATATTTAGGTAGAACTACGCATATATTATGTACAGTGATGCTCTGAAGCACAAGATTTAGACAATTATGTGATATTTTCTACATAAAATCCATTGTAATTAGGGAAAACTATGCGTATATTGTAAGAATGTGGCACAGCGAAAACAGATACAACAAGAGAAAGTACACTAGACAATGCAATATAGAGAATGGAAATAATTTTAAAATTTTGATTATACCAAACAAGAGATAGGTACAATATGATGGTGTTGTCCACTCGTGCGCTCTAGTGTAGATCTTAGATGGCAATCTAGACGGACTTTGGATGGAGAGCATAATGAGAGTATAGGGAATTTATACTCACAAGCATTGGATACCTTTTCTTGTGCCAACTATGTCCATTTATAGTGATGCACGTAGTGCGATGGACGCGTCCAAGACATGGCTACGCTGCATTGATGCGGCTAACTACTCGCGTATTCATAACACGTCCCAACCAACCATCGCCAATAATGATGAAATTAGTATCTGAGGGATTATTTCTTATACCTTTTCAAGCCAGCTAATGCATGTACCACTCATCATCTCTCCTAACCGTCTCAACAACGGTCATAACCACGACCCCTTCTAGCATCTAAGTTGGGATTCCCACTAAAGATATGTGCACCAATGGCTTCTCCTCATAATGGGGGCTGTACAAATGTGTACCATACATTAATGTGAGATACATGCTGAGAGGCGGGCATTGAACATATATTATATACAATGATGCTCCCAAGCACAAACTCATCCTTTCTAGTTCAAGACTTTGATAAGTTTAGTAAAAAATTTAAGCTAGTCCCATTCATACTTATGAGCCTTATATGTTGTGGTGCTTGTTATAAGCCATAGCTGTCCTTTGCACTCAACACCTCATTGTGTATAAGGTAACTATCTATTATTTTTCCCTCTTTTTGTATCATGGATTTCTTGTAACAATCCTCCAAATCCTTGTTTTAAATTATATGGTAAACCAAATTTGGAGCATGTGAAATTTTTAATGTTGTAAACCAAAGAAGTTGTTCAAACCCTATGTTAAAGTTTATTATCTTTTTCCTTGATTACATTCCTACACATTATAGGTATTTCTCTTAAGTTTTCTCCATGAGTGTGTTTCCTCATGCTCAATACACACTTTAATATAGAAATGCATCTAGGTGTAAACTTCTCTTAAATTTTCTCCATGGGCGTGTCTCCTCATGCTCGGTACACACTTTACTATAGAAACACATCTAAAACAACTGTAAATGAGTCTAATATGGAGATTCAATTTACCACCACTAGTACTATTATTCATTTAACACTAGCACACTTCACAATAGAGACATATCCAAATGGGCTATAAAAATGAGCTATCACAAATGGAGGTTTTAGGCACTTGTATTGTAGTTCAGCCAAGAAAATGGTGTCAACCCCAAAAAAAAAATTAATGAAGAAAATTTACAATTTTGTAATAAATAAGAAGGCGAATAAACTCAAAGTCTATGAAATTACTTGATTATGCTTGGTTAACCATGCATCTACACATGGTAATAGTTTTGAGAAAAGATTATGTATCTAACTTGTAATTTTTTAAATACTAAAGTGTCTTGATAATGGTGTTATAGCCTTACAACATAGCCTTTCAATTGAGGAGAAGTATTGTCTTCAATATGGCAATAGCTTTACATTTATTTATGTACGTATGGGATTTTGTTTGTAACATGCTTAAAATTTTGTTTCAAAGATTTAAAAATGATAACTTTTTCTTAAAAATTATCTAAATAAGCACCATAAAATAATAACTTTTGAAAAAAAAATTGGTGCTTCATATTTTTTTATTAACTACTACCTTATGTATTTCCCTAGAAGGAAATTCTTTGAAACCTTGTAGTTAAAAGTGAAGTTTTGAGAGATGAAGTGGTGAGTCCCAAAAATTAGAACTTTCTCCCCAAAAATACATGAATGAGCACCATAAAATATTAACTTTAAAAAAGAATCAGTGTTTCATATTCTTTTCAACTACTGCCTTGCATTAAGAGTGTTTCCTTTAGAAGGAAATTCTTTGGAACTTTATAGAAATAGAGAAGTAATTTTTTATACATGCACTAGTGAGTCCTAATTATTTGGAGCACCTTAGACATAATCTTGGAGAGAACTTCGTTGACTTAGAGCCTATGATCAATATTACCTTAAACATCATAAAAATGTTATGGAAATTCACTTACCTATAATATAACATATTATTTTATAACTCTACTTGGGTAGTATATGTGCCTATAATCAATATTACCTCAATAGCATAAAAGTGCTATAGAAACTCACTTACCTCATGCACCACAAAAGTGCTATAGAAACTCCCTTAACATAATGAATCAACTTAGGAATCTACTTGGGTAGCATGTGCTTGTGGAAGGTGAGGAAATCTTTCAAGAGGGATACTACAAATCATGGGAGAAATCAGGAGCACCTTGCTTTGCTTCCCAAAACTTGAAAACACACCTCTTCAATGCCAGTGTGAAAGTCACTATTAAAATTGACATAAGTTTAAAGTGGAGAAACCATGATATGACATGCTCAACACACGACATAATTAAAATGGAAAAAAAGGTAACCCATTTAAATTACAATCTAAGATAGTTACCCACTCTGATTAACATGGTTTTGATTGTAAGGTTTGCCATCTTAATTTTGGCAACACAATGGAATATATGAAGCAGCCTTACCACCAACAAATGGGGAAGTCATAGAATTCATGTATTAAGTCTAGACATAGTGGCCATGGACTATTTTAAGTTATGACCGACCAAGTGTGAAGTAGCCATTTGCATATAAGGTAATGTTAACATTAAGTAATGCATAATCATTCCCCTTGCAGTAGAATACTTATGAGCTCTCCCTCTTCTCCCTTGTCTCTTGCTTGCTTAGATAGGTTGATTGTAGCTTTTTCCCTTGCATGAGCTTTTGCTCTTCTATCCCTAAGATAGGTTGCTTGTAGGTTTTTATCTTGCTTAATGAATGCTTGCTTAGATAGGTTGATTGTAGCTTTTTCCCTTGCATGAGCTTTTGCTCTTCTATCCCTAAGATAGGTTGCTTGTAGGTTTTTATCTTTCTTGCTTGATAGGTTGATTGTAGGTTTTTCCCTTTCTTGCTTGATAGGTTGATTGTAGGTTTTTCCCTTTCTTGCTTAGATAGGTTGCTTGTAGGTTTTTCCCTTTCTTGCTTAGATAAGTTGATTGTAGGTTTTTCCCTTGCATGAGCTTCCACTCATCTATCCCCACGCTAGGTTGATTGTAGGTTTTTCCCTTTCTTGCTTGATGGATGCTTGCTTGGATCAGCTGAATGTAGGTTTTTCCCTTGCTTGCTTGATGGATGCTTGCTTGGATCGGCTGAATGTAGGTTTTTCCCTTGCTTGCTTGATGGATGCTTGCTTAGATCTGTTGATTTATAGGTTTTTCCCTTGCATGAGCTTCCCCTCTTCTTAGTGAAATACATAGCATAGGAGCCTTCTCTTTCTTGGCTCAAGCTCCTCCTTCTCACACCCCATGTCTATGAGGAGCTCTTCCATGTAATAATGAAGTGAGGATCCAGATGATGGACTAGCACACCCATAACAACTATGGGAAGTCGCATTTCATGGCTCTAAAGGTTGGGTAAGCTCTTAAGTTACATATTTAGTGCCACCCTCAGGGAGTAGCCTAAGGGCTTAGCTAGCTATTGATATCACCCAATATTTCTCAAAGTTGATTTAGGAGGTCATACTCCGAAAGACATATGGTTTTGGAGCCTTGCTTATAGATGTGTTTATTGTGTTATTTTTAATCTTGTATATGACATTTAATTTGCAAGTTTTGGAAGGGGAAAACCTTACTTTTTTCCCTTCTAATTTTTAATCTTGTATATGACATTCAATTTGCAAGTTTTGGAAGGGGAAAAATCATAATTTTTAATCTTGTATATGACATTCGATTTGCAGGTTTTGGAAGGGGAAAACCATAATTTTTGCATTATTTTTAAGCCCAAAATGCTTGGCTTTTATTGCATTAATGTGAGGATCCTACTACCCAGAATTCCCTCTATGTCCGATGTGCTAAGTAGTTGATCCCCCACTTTGGGCCTCATCAGACAATGTTTAGCCATTAAGCATCCTTGTCAAACTTCTAGTCATTGTACTCAAGGAAGTCTTAATGGTAGTTAGAGTTGATGATTCCTCCAAGGAGTTGACCTACTAGATAGGTCCCCTCCCATTTAAATCTCACAACAATTAGGCAATGAGCTAGTAACATAAATCACTGAGTGGCCATTCTCATTGCTTAATGGAAGCAACTCCTATCTCTATAACCTACGTAAGTCCATTTTCCAACTACCTAACTCCTATATCGTGATGGTTGGATCCATACATGGATCTTACCTAATTTCATACATGGATATTTTTGGAAAGTACTTGGGGTCATTCGGGTCCACCCTACTACCCACTTTCCAGATTGTGTATCCCTTTCGACTATCATATCTGGGAACCTAGCCTAACTCTAATCTCAACATTATAGGTTAGCTCTCTCCCAGCCCCACCACCACTGGGGGTCAAGGGATTTGGCATTTACTCATGCAACCAATCTCCCAGCCCCACCCATTGGTGTCCTTGTCCATGATTATCAACTCATATACCCACCAAGAACCATGTATGAGGACTTAATACACATGCACCACTTCAGTGGACAAAGTGGAAAAAGATGCGAGTCAGAAGATGAAGCTTCCATAGTTTCATTACCAAACCCTGAAGACAAGGAAAACTGGATGCACTTGCTCTACCCCCATGGGAACACAATTTTGTGATGAAATGGTAGAGACATAATCCGAGTCAGGACTCTCACCCTAGTGCTTGCAAAAATAGAGACACTAATTTCGCTAAGGAAGGAGGAATAAAATTCGAGGGAAAAGTCTTCCAAAGAGCCAAAAATTATACCAATCAGGATTTAATATAGTTTCTTTGAGATAATAATTGTGCAAAGATATCATTACAATACTTTGAATAATCTTTACAATATTATTTCAATAATTGAAAGAGAGATTCTCATGACATCTTGACATAATCGTTTTCCCTTTTTAACTCACCCTCACTAAGGTTATTTCTCCAAAGAATGTATCATTTTTACACACCCACCCATAGAACCTTTCTTGTAAGATACAAGAGGATAATTGTGCAAAGATATCATTACAATACTTTGAATAATCTTTACAATATTATTTCAATAATTGAAAGAGAGATTCTCATGACATCTTGACATAATCGTTTTCCCTTTTTAACTCACCCTCACTAAGGTTATTTCTCCAAAGAATGTATCATTTTTACACACCCACCCATAGAACCTTCCTTCTAAGATACAAGAGGATATTTCCTACCATACACATATACACAACTTTTAGTCTGAAAATACAGTTTCTTCTTAATTAACAAGTTATATTTCTTCTTCTAAAATCACATACCCACACAGTTATTTCTCTTCAAAAGATAATGTTTAAAATGACTTTTCTCAACATCATTTCTCATAAGTTTATCTCTAATAAGAAATAATAAATCTTAAGTTAAGTCCTTTTACTCACACACTAACCCTTTTTACTAGTCCTTTCACAGACACACTAACCCTTTTTACTAGACAAGGAATAATATCACTCTTCTAATCTTACCACTCTAACCAATCTCCTACTTATCCCCTGCTGCTTCTCTCATGATATAATCTTGGGGAAACCATAGCTTGTGTTATGCCCATTGTTAACCCATGTTAGGGTTAATAAGGAGTTGCCACCATATTTCTACAAATAGAAAAGATGGAGACACCAAAAGCATGTATGATCAATCTATGAAGTAACATTGTCTAAATCTATAACTTGGACAGGCGCCCAAAAATGGTTTGATGAAATACTTATGGTGGTTATTCCGTTCCAAGTGTGTGTGGCCAACAAGCTAGAATGGATTCCTTGTGAATATACTTCACGTATGTATTGTCAGATTAAGCATAGTATAAGAAATAGACCACTTATGAGCCTTAGGCACTTGGTTTGAACATAATTTAAGTGTGTGTGGACACTTATGGTATTGTAAGAATATGGCACAGCGGAAAAAGATACAGCAAGTGAAGGTATACTCGACAATGCAATAGAGAGAATGGAGAGAATTTTAAAATTTTGATTATACTAAACAAGAGATAGGTACAATATGATAGTGCTGTCTACCGTGCACTCTAGTGTAGAGCTTAGATGGTGATCTAGATAGACTCTGGATGGAGGGCGTACCGAGAGTATAGGGAATATATGCTCACAAGCATTGGATGCCTTAGATTATGCCAACTATGTACATTTATAGTGCTGCAGGTACTGCGAGACACATCCAAGACGTGGGTGGCTACGCTGCATTGACGCGGCTCACCACCTGCGTATTCATAATGTGTCCCAACCGACCACCACCCACTAATGATGAAATTAATATTCAAGGAAATATTCTAAGGAATATTCCTCAGACCCCAGTTAACGCTTGTACCCCTCATTATCTTCTAACCATGAACAGTCACAACAACTAAGACCCCTTCCAACATCTAAGCTGGGGTTCCCACTAAAGATATGTGCACCAATGGCTTATTCTCATAATGGGGGCCATACATCAATGTGAGATACATACTGAGAGGCAGGCATTGAACATATATTTATAGGTATTGCATATAAGTCACTTCATCTCATAGTACAACATACTCTCACTTTGTGCATAGAGTCTTGCTCTTTCTAATCCTCTAACTACATTCTCTAATGCATGATAGTGAGTGTGTATGAGTGATTAGAGGTGAGAGCCAGCAGGTCGAGGACCGGTAGTCCAATATAACGGTGTGACAATGCTCATAGAGGTGGTGATGGAAATTGGTACTCATAGAGGTGTGGAGCTCTTGAAGTGGTGTGCCTGAGCTCGGCCATTGGAAAGATCCCCCCACAATAGTTGTAGATCATGAAAGGTAAAATTTTGTGAACGTGTTTCTAGGAGCGACTAGAACATGTCATAACATCTTTGGCACCACTACCCTTTGGCTTTTTTCATTGTTTGTTTGCTAAATCTACGTACAACTCTTGCCCATACTCTTCAGTAGTGGATTTTCATAAAAAACAGATGGTTTGATGGAGATTTGTGGTGTTTTGCTCTCTTTTTTGTTTTGAATATTGTTTTGAAAAGAATATCATTTAGCTTAATTTGTTTATTTTATTGTTTAAATTGATTTTAATGGTTTATTTAGCATACATATAGGTTCATCTAGGCTTAGAATGCAACATTTGCATCACATTAAGAATTTGGAAGAACTTTAGTGAAAGTTTTACTCTCTTTTGTATTTTGTACATAGACTTTAGATGCTAATTTTTGAATTTCAACAAAAGAGATCAAAGAGATACCTTGCAATTCCATAATATGTACCAAGGTCTTAACCGCGCCGTTTCCAAAGAAACTCAAGGACTACCCCAATCCCATGTTAGAGAAAGAGAATGAAACAAGCGCAAGAGCTTGTGCATAAAATATGGGTTTTCTATATCTCTTGTGCCTGAACGACATCTGAATGGTGAGACACATATATAACAGTGTGTGGGAGGTGCCACACACTTGCAATCTTTGGTCTCACATCGACACCGACAGAGAAAGATATGGTACTACATATCACGTTATCTACACGAGTTTCTCCAGAAGGGCCCAAATGCATAAAACATGGGTTTTCTTGATCCCGTAGTGCCTGAATGACGTCTAATGGTGATGGAAATTTACACGTGTATGGGGGTACCTCTCTCCATACACTTGCAAGGTTCAGTCACCCATCAAATGACATCATTTGGGTGACATATGATTCTCCATCTCATGTTTTCTACACAAGTTTCTTCAAGAGGACTCAAACGCATAAAATATGTGTTTTCTTGATCTCCTTATGCTACCCAAACGACATTCTGTGGTAACCTAACATTATAAGTATGGGGGTGAGATGGGTGTTTCATCTCATGTTTTCTATGCGGTTTTTCCAAGACCTAAATTTAAAACCTAGTCAAGGGTAAGAGCTCAATAAATAAAGAAATTATTTCTCTAGAATCATGAGGATAAATCTAGGGTAGAACAAAAATAAATATATTAATTTTTAGGAATAAATTCATTAAGTTTGAGCATAAGAGTGTATTCCCTAGGGATGCATACAAATGTGCACATGGTGCACGTAGTTTTGATTCTAACATTTTACAAAATTCCCATGGGTTTTGCGGTGGTTCCGTTAGCCAGCTTTACCATTAGACTAGTTTTTGGTCTAATGTTGGTTTTTTTCCATTTTTCCTAGCATTAATTGGTGAGGATAGATTGTATAAATTGCATGCCCAAGTAGTAGTGCAAAATATCAAGATCTAACATCTCAAAGTTTGAGGCAAGGTCATCTTTGAAAGTTGTAACGAAATCCTCATTGGTATGCCTGTCTCACTAGCATGTCATCTACATAATAACAATAAGAAAATCTTGCTTGTCCTTTTTCACATATAAAGTGCTTTCCATAGGACTATTTTGAAATCAATGTTCAATCAAATAGGCATGATCTTCTCATACCAAGCTCTTAGGCAAAACCAATTGGTCGACTTAATAAACTTCTTCCTATAAGTCACCATTCAAGAATGCTATTTTAATGTTCAACTATTGCACTTTCTATCCATGATGGTCGGGCAAATTTATAACAAATGAGATAGTGGTTATATGGGAAGTGGGAACAAAAGTTTCATCATAATCAATTTCTTTATGCTGGGCATAATCTTTTCCAACATGTCTAGCCTTGAATCTATCAATGGATCCATTTTCCTTTCTCTTAACTTTTAAAACCACTTTATATCAATGGCTTTCTTGCTAAGTGGTAGATCCACTGAATCCCAAGTACCATTTTTTGAATGGCATGAATTTCATCCTGCATAGCTTTTACCCAATTTGGATCTTCTTGAGGCTCTTTAAAAGACTAAGGTTCATCTATATCATGTAGAGAACTAAGAAATGCAAACTCAACAATATTTGGTTAAGACATGATTCTAGCACTAGATTTGGTTCTACTCTGCAAAGGAGCAGACAATTTGCTATCCTACTATTATGGCTCACCCTAACCCTCCTTGAAACACCTCCAAAAAGAGATTACCTGGTGAACCGCAACTGTCGTGTGAGAATCTTTCCAATGGTTGAGCTCGTAATCCTTGAGGTCTCCAAGCCCTACAACTCCTCGAGAAGCAATTCCATCGTGTCTCCCGTGAGCATTGTCACACCATCGCGTTGCACTACGGGACCTCGTCCCTCGTCTCACCTCACTTCACTCACACACACTCACTAGCATGCATTAGGGAGAGAGGTTAGCAAGAGCAAGTCTCAATTGCACAATGGGAGAGTATGTTGTATTATGAGAGAAATCCACTTATATACATGGCCATAAGTGTTCACACTCACTTAAACTATGGCCGACCGGCCACTTTAGGCTCATAAGGGGTCTAATTCTATTACAATGACTACTCTCATAATATATCCATGAAGTAAATCACTTAGGACTTCATCCTAACTTGCTATGCTCTTAAAGCGGGAATCACCATAAATACTCCGTCACACCATTGCTGGCGCCTGTCCAAGTTGTAGCTTTGGACACTATTGCTTCATATCTTGAATGTATGTTCCTTTGGTGTATCTATCGTGACTCCTTGATGTAAGATAATGGTGGTATCTCTTGTTAATCCTAGAATCGGATTAACATCCCCCCCTTGACGATCGCGTCCTCGTGATCGTGTCGTTGAAGACCTTTGTGTAGGGAGAATGAACAAGCTTTGTCGATGGCTTTGATGTTGAATGACGTTCAATGGTCTTTTTTCCTCCGGCGGAAATAAGAAATTCTAGTTAATGAATGAAGAGGTTAGTTATGTATTGGGAATTCCTAACGGGGTGGGGGGTTTTTGTGAATGATTGCATTTTATATTTGTGTGAGCCCTTTTTTTTGGCTCACTTTGTTTTTGGCAATCATCGACAAAGTTACGTGTGATTTTTGTTAGTGAGGACACTAAGAGATGTTAATAATGGGACAGAAGAGAGAAGGATCCGGAGGAACGTAGAATTTATCATCAGAACGAGATTGTGATTCTCAGTTCTTCATTTGATTCATTGAAGCGACATTCATCCTTTGAAGTGATTAGCTTGTGAATGATGTCCCTTTGTGTGGCAGGATTCTTGTCAAATGTTGTTGAGTAGAACCTAATCCTGTCTTCTTCTGTCCATGTGCTTTTTATGTTTTTATGCATATTTAAGTGCTCTTATGAAGCAGATTTACATGAAGTATGAGAATTGAGTCATATAGACTCTTATTGAATTGCTCTGTGGTGTTGAAGTAGACACTTGTTGGTGTGAGAGAAGAGCATTCCTTTGAATGAGGTTTTGAGAGACTGTTTTAATCTTGTAATAGGGAATTATCAAATTCCTCATGTGCTTTCTCAAGCCTATAGTTTGTACAGTCTGTTTCAAATGACTCTTCTGTAAAGAGTATGTCTTCCTCTTGAAAGGGAAAACGATACTCCTCTAGGCTTTGTGTCTTGGTTGCTGTTTTAGGCTTGGCATAATGAGGCTCAATCACAACCGATGACCTTGTGAGACATTCAACCAAGCTAAGCATGCTCTAATGAGCTTGCTTTTTACGTTTCACATATGTCATGTGATCATTATTATCCATTTGGGGTGGTTGGAAGGGTTCTAGTTTCTTGATTGGTCTATGTGGTGCACTGAGTGAAGAGTAAGTACTTGCTTCATCCTCCCTTAGTGATGTACTAGAACTTGTTTCATTCTCTAACTTTCTTTGGTTTGTCAGTTTTTCATTATGTTTACCCATGTGTGACGAGATCGAATTTTCTTTTGGGTTTTTGTATCCTGTGTCTCACGTATGGGTGTCGAGGTTTGTGTGGTGGTCTTTGAGGTGGTTGCTTCTGCATCATGTATAGCTTTTGGCTCTTTCTTGTTTATGTCTCTTTTTGGGTTTATGTCCTTTATAGACTCCTTTTCCCTATCTTTTAATTCGACCTTGGCTTCGACAATTTGTTGTCCTTTGTTTTTCTTGGTTTTAGAATGTTTTGCTCCTTCTTTTGGGTTCTGTTTTTTGAAGCATGTTCTTCTACCCATGTTGAGGTGTTGTCTTTTACATTCTTTTTGACAGTTTGGCATGCCTTGGCTTGTAAGCGTGTAAGCACATTGAAGGGCACCATGGACAATTGCCCTTTTTGTACACTTAAGATGTGAAGAGTTGTATTTTGTGAGACAAGTTGCACATTGATGCAACTCGTCTTGGGCAATCTTGGAACATGTGATCAATGCCACATCATTCACACATGGGTCGCAAAGGAGTCAATGACTATGGGCATGGAAGTATTCTAAACTGTGCAGTCTGCCACCTTGTGAGATCCACGATAATAGAAACACTGAAGTGTTCGATTAACTGCCTCCTGAGCAGTTTCTACTCTTTGGACTGTTTCTATTTGGTGCACGGGAGATAGCGGTTTTGAGTACATTATGGATGAAGCGAGACATTTTTTAGTATCATGGTTAAAGGTTTTACAATATATGCAATAAAGAAGAACATGTGCCTTGTATGTACAATGAGGATTGGGATGGTCGTAGTGATTGAATTCAACACAAGGCATTTCGCTCCTCACTTTTAGAGGCATTAAGGATGTCTAGTTTTGAAGGTTTTCATCCTCTCTTAGAGATGTTAGCTATAAGGTTTTAAGAAAGGCTGTATAAAATTTTGGGAATGTCGATTCCGAGATCGATCTTTCTTTTGCCATTGCTTCACTTGGTTTAGATGAGGAACACCTCGTAGCACATAGGTTGTATTAGGCTTAGCTTGCATCCATTGCATCAAACAATGCAATAGAATGCAATTTTTAGTGAATGTTAGCTCTCTTTAGTGTTAAACATAGAACTAAAATCATTAATTTTAGCTTAATTGTGTATTTTTTGTTTGAATTGTTCGCATTAGAGTGTTAGCAAGCATTAGGAGTATCTTAATCCTTTAAAAATTTTCTAAAAACCATAAAAAAATCCTTAAATTTGATTAATTTCTCTTAATGGATTGGCTTTTGTCATTAAAAGTGATTAATCTTGTTTAAGAGGTAAAAAAATTTAGAAAATGTGTTAATTGGGGTTTGAATTGATCATATGACTAGTCGAAATTGGTGTTTTTGAGTGTTTTGAGAGCTTCTAGATACATCAAAACACCTAATTACATCAAATGTTTTCATTAATTGGAGAAATTTTACTCGCTTTGCTTAATTTTACCTTAAAAGAGGAGACCACAATTAAGAGTCTAATTAATCTCCTATTTTAGATTAATTTACACCTTTGTTGATGCACAAAGATTAGCATTCCCTTGCTCTATCCAATGATGTGCTCAATTGTGTGAATTAATTAGGAATTAGTGATTAATTAGAGTCCTTGATAGTATAAAAGAGGGAAAGATTAGCAAAAGGATTAATCTTAGATTATTTCTTAATCAAATTTTTTACATAACTCATTAAGGCTAATGAGCATTCAATGAGTAGATGCTCATGAGTTGTCGAATTGTCCATTTTGGAGGTCATTTATGAAGGGTGTAAGTGGTGTCATAAAAAGGTTGACTTTTTGATTCTCACTTTTATTTTTGGGAAAATGCACATATCTCTTTAATTTTAAATTCAAAAAATATCCCCCCCAAAAAGGGAAATTCGTATTTTCCACTAGACTTCAAAAAAAAGAATTTAATCTTTTTGTGACGTTCGGTTCACGACGTGAACCAATAAGGCTTCACGACGTGAGACCCTTCGTTCATGTGATTTAAAAAAAT
Source organism: Cibotium barometz (assembly GCF_041138505.1). Lineage (NCBI taxonomy): Eukaryota > Viridiplantae > Streptophyta > Polypodiopsida > Cyatheales > Cibotiaceae > Cibotium > Cibotium barometz. Next base: position 51,515,042 of record NC_141061.1, on the reverse strand, counting down.
GAATTTAATTTTTCTGTGAAGTCTGGTTCACGGCGTGAACCATTTCTGCAACTTCACAGCCTAAGGGTTTATGCCCTAAAACCTGCACCACAAAAAAATAAATTTAATTTTTTAGGGGAGTTTGGTTCACGGCGTGAACCAATAAGGCTTCACGACGTGAGACCCTTCATTCATGTGATTTAAAAAAATGAATTTAATTTTTCTGTGAAGTCTGGTTCACGGCGTGAACCATTTCTGCAACTTCACAGCCTAAGGGTTTATGCCCTAAAACTTGCACCACAAAAAAAATGAATTTAATTTTTTAGGGGAGTCTGGTTCACGGCGTGAACCATTTTTGCAACTTCATGGCCTAGGGGTTCACGCCCTCAAAGCTTGTGCCACAAAAAAAATGAATTTAATTTTTTCGTGAAGTCCACGAAGTTCACGGCGTGAACCGATAAGGGTTCACGGCGTGAGATCCTTCGTTCGCGCGACAAAAAAAAAATAATTTAATTTTTTCGTGAAGTCCGGTTCACGGCGTGAACCATTTCTGCAACTTCATGACCTAAGGGTTCACGCCCTCGGAACTTGCGTAAAAAAAAATAAATTTAATTTTTTCGTGAAGTTTAGTTCACGACGTGAACCATTTCTGCAACTTCACGGCCAAGGGTTCATGCCCTCGGAACCCGCGCCACAAAAAAAATGAATTTAATTTTTTCGTGAAGTCCGATTCATGGCGTGAACCGATAAGGGTTTACAACGTGAGACCCTTCGTTCACGCAACTAAAATAAAATAAAATCAAAATTTATAAAATACGTGAGATCCTCTTCACGGCATCAAAAGGTGTTCGTTGGCCAAAAAAAACACCCCTATTTGGAGGCCCGTATCTCCTAAACCGTATATTCGATGAAGGCGCTCTAGGGCTCATCGAAAAGCTGACATCGAGCTCTTCGACTTTGGAATTGACTGTCTGAAGTCAAAATCGATCATTTTGGCCTCCGGCTAGCGGCCTCAAAATTTGACCCAAAAATCGAGGCAAAAAACAGCCCAAAACCACGAAAAATCATTAAAAAACAGCGTGAAAATGACGACGAGCCATATTCGGGCTACTTTTTGAGAGTTTAAAAGACAAAATCACGGACGACTCAGGGAAACAAAGTTGTACTCCAAAAATACTACAACTCTCTCATATAGAGTTTTTCAAAATTCTTTTTAAAACACCCTCAAAAACGTGTTGCGAAACAGGGAAAGAAAATTCGTGAATTTTTTTTCGTCTTGAGATAGTGATGGAAAATAGGTTTTAGGACCTCCTCTTCTATCTGGGAAGCTACTAGCATATGCTTTTTCTGAAAAATTATCTCTAAGGTCGTTCACGTGCGTATACCGCCTAAGCTAATTAGGGCAAACGGACACCCGTTTGACCCAACGAACAGAATGTGAAGCCTCGTGAGGTTGTAACGGGCTGTGAGAGAATATAAACAGCAAAAAATAAAAAATAAAATTGTGTTTGCTCATTAAGGAGCATTTACGCAATCAGATATGGCCATGATAGAGGGATTGCCAGGGATCAGACAAGGACTAAACCCAATGGCTGCTGACATCTTCGAGCCATTAAGATCTATGCTGTAAATGCACCTCCCAATACCATTGGCTATGCCTATAACAAGCGTATCATCGGGTTTTACACCCCCTATCACTTCAATTTCATCGGGCTTTGGTCCCTTACCTATCATTCCCACAAATCCTATAGGTACCAACCCTTTCCTGGATGCCCACACCCTGGACATACTGACTAGTCTAGGAAGGGGGGTAGCCTAAGGACTTAGTGAGTCTCTCCCAACAAAAACACTCACATTACGGTCTCAACAATGACTCATACAGAAATACGATCGTACAAATTTCTAAAATTTTGGGCAAATACGATGGAACAAAAGACCCTGTTCAATTCATTCAAATGTTTGAACAGAGATGTGAAGCCTTTGGAAATCCGGATTGCCCCACTAAGGTACATGCATTGAACGTATGCTTAGAGGGAAAAGCTAGTCAATGGTTCATCACCTTGATGCCAGCGATCAAGAGACCAACTTCAAAACCTTGAAATCAGCCTTTATACATGGCTTTTCCAAACAAGGTGATCGGTGGAGTGTAGCAAGAGAACTCTATTCAATTGAGTGTCAACCAAATGAATCTATTAGAGATTTTATCCTTTGGATAAAACTCTTGGACTCACAATGTGAGTCATGGGAAAAATTAAACGATTCTCAATTGAAGAGATATTTCATGATGGGCTTGAAGAATAATAGCTTACACAACTTGATCATTGTATCCAATCCGAAAACATTCGATCAATGTCATAAAGAAGCAATACGTTTAGATGACAACATGATGGAAGATGATCATGCTATGAGGTGTTCCTCATCTAAACCAAGTGAAGCAATGGCAAAAGAAAGATCGATCTCGGAATTGACATTCCCCGAATTCTATGCACCCTTGCTTAAAACCTTCCAATTGACATCTCTAAGAGAGGATGAGAACCTTCAAAACCAGACATCGTTAATGCCTCTATAAGTGAGGAACAAAATGCCTTGTGTTGAGTGCAATCACTACGACCATCCCAATCCCCATTGTGCATACAAGGTACTTGTTCTTCTATACTGCATATATTGTAAAAGCTTTGACCATGATACTAAAAGAGTCCTGCTTCATCCATAATTGACTTAAAACCTCTATCTCCCGTGCACCAAACAGAAACAGTCCAAAGGGTAGAAACTACTCAGGAAGTAGTTAATCGAACATTTTAGTGTTTCTATTGTCGTGGACCTCACAAGGTGGTAGACTGCATAGTTTGGAATACTTCCATGCCCATAGTCACTGACACCTTGCGACCCATGTGTAAACAATATGGCATTGATCACATGTTTCAAGATTTCCCAAGACTAGTTGCTTCAATGCAACTTTCCTCACAAAATACACCTCTTAACATCTTATGTGTACAAAACGGGCAATTGTCCAAGGTACCCTTGAATGTTCTTACACGTTTACAAGCCAAGGGACGAGAAACAATCAAAAGGAACGCAAAAGACAATACCTTAACATGGGTAGAAGAACATGCTTTAAAGCAAAACCCAAAATAGAAAATAAAACCTTCTAAATCCAAAAACAATAAGGGACTACAAACTATGGAAACCAACGTTGAATTAAAAGACACGGAAAAGGAGCCTGTAGAGGAAATAAACCCAAAAGGGAAAGTAAACCCAAAAGAGCCAAAAGCTATACATGATACATAAGCATCCATCTCAAAGACCACCATACAAACCTCAAAACCCATATGTGCGCCAAATGGTACAAAAGCCCAAAGAAAATTCGATCTCGTTGCATGGGCAAGCATAATGAAAAACTGACAATCCAAAGAAAGTCAAAAAATGAAACAAGTTCTAGTATATCACTAAGTCAGAATGAAACAAGTTCTAACTCTTCACTTAGTACACCACATAGAACAGTCAAGAAACTAGAACCCACCCAACCACCCCGAATTGATAATAATAATCACATGACATATGCGGAACGCAAAAAGCAAGCTTAGGAGAGTATGCTTAGCTTGGTTGAATGTCTTACAGGGTCACCGGCGGTTGTGATTGAGCCTCATAATGCCAATCCTAAAAAAGCAACCAAAATACAAAGCCCAGAGGAGTACCGCTTCCCCTTTCAAGAGGAAGACATACTCTCTACAAAAGAGTCATTTGAGACATATTGCACAAATTATACGCTTGAGAAATTACGTGAGGAATTCAATAATTCTCTTATAAGATTAAAATAGTCTCTCAAAACCTCATTTGGAGGAATGCTCTTCTCTCTTGATGAAGCCAGCATCACATTGGCACTTGCACCTTTAACGGCTCAACATGAGTTATACCAAGACATAAAGAACTCCATAAAATAGGACTGTGAGGATTGACAAGTATCCAAACAAACCTCATTAAGAATTCTCAGAGGGCCAAGTGTGCCAGTGTACGCATTGGGTACTCTTGAAAAAGCTGAGCGCCAAACATAGAATGAAAGTGAATGGGAATATGAAATAGACCTCGTGCTAGTCACAACATCATGCAATAGACACTTGGGTGTCATTGTTGGGACAACCTAAACTCATCCCTATAGACGATAGTCTTGCAAGAGGAGCCAATTGACAAAACATTGAAGTTTCAGTTACTTTTACTACACTAATCAAACAATTGGTGGAGATATGGAATTTACATTCCATGTTACCCTAGATTTCCATGAGTATGATGTCATCCTTGGTGGAACTTGGATAGGTGAATCGTTGTAATCAATATATGAATCCATGCAAACAGTCACCTTGAACACTGCTGCTATAAGATCCATGTCCCCACCGTGCAACGAATTCAAGGGTGCTAGCAGCCAAAGTAGCACTTCTTGCACGGGGCAGGGTCCCACACTCGGGGCCTCGCCCACGGATATCCAAACAAGAGACTAATCCATCGGTTCTTCCAAAATCGAGCCCAGAAAAACTTCCCTTGCCCGGAAAGCTCAGGCGATTCCTCCGGGATAAATTTTTCTCTAACGTAGTCAAAAACCTTAACTAACTGAACTGATCTGACCAAACGTGTAAGTCCCATAGTCAGATCAGGGAAAGATTGCACTTGGATCATAGAGACCAACGATTTTTTCCTCATTCAAAGGCACAGCCGTTGATTCTTTTCCATAGAACAATTTTTGTCGGGGATTTACTTCATCTAGCGTACCATAACAGAATTGAGTCTCAATTTAGGGATCCATCAGTCCAGCCTAACCCCATCCAATCCCATGGGTTAGCCAACCGCCCAAGCCAACCGCCCAACCACTATAGTGATGGGAATCCAATTAGAAATTTGGTTAGGTTTTGTCTTGGTACTAGGGAAAAGAGTTCCCAGGCCCCCTAGCCGGATATTCATGCAAACTTAAAACTAGTCACACCACTTACACACCCAATATGAAATTGCCCTTTTCAAAGATTCAGCTGTCTTTAAAATAATTATTTAATGAAATCATAGTTACTGATCAATATGAAATTGCCCTTTTCAAAGATTCAGCTGTCTTTAAAACAATTATTTAATGAAATCATAGTTACTGATCAATATGAAATTGCCCTTTTCAAAGATTCAGCTGTCTTTAAAACAATCATTTAATGAAATCATAGTTACTGATCATAATTCTCCAAAAATTTTCGGTTGAATTTTAATTTTCAATCATTCCTTCCTCAGTGTACCTATGGCATCATTGGCAACCAGAACGCTCACCACCTGTCCACTCAGGGGTCTTTTTGATGGTTCCTAGCTCATAGTACTCGACAATATTCACATATCAAAATGGAATCTTCGTTGAAGATCAGCAAGATCAACCAACAGATCCATATAAAAGAACCATAGACTCATCCGTTGAGGACCAGCAAGGTCAATCAACCAGATCCATGCCCGAATTCAGAAAACAACTCTTACTCCTTGTTCCAATATCTTCCACGACGCACGTGTGGGTATCGTTGGTGGTGACCCAGAGCACGAGCACCGTATGGTCAGCACCCTCTAGAATCCTTTGCAGGTGACCTAGCGCTTCACTCATACGCCGCTTCCTTGGTCCCTCATCCACCGTACCGGAAGCTTACCATTTTAATCGAACCGAGGCTGGTCAAGACCTCGGCCCCAGAGACGTCCTCCAATGACTCTCTGTCAGCTGTTGCAACTTTATCAGATTAGTTCTCCACGACCTCATTCACAAGATGGTCAAAATGCTTCTCTAGCATTCTTGACATAAAACAGTCATTTAAAAACAGTTCAAAAATACAGTTTCTATAACAATCTCTCGTCTTTCCACATTGCTCCACATCAAACCACATTAATTAATTCCACAACCATTTCATAAGTATTCCTATTCTCATCCAATCAGATCATAAGTATTCCTATTCTCATCCAATCAGATCATTTTCATCTCATCACATCTTTCCTCAATTTATCCTCATCAGATCTCATCCACTCGCATCTACCCATATCCACATCTCATCACATCACATTCATTCACATCCCATCCATTCAGACCACATCACATTTACTCACATCACATCTCATTCATTTTACCTCACATCTCATTCATTCACATCTATCCTGATTCACATCACATTTTACCTCACATCTCATTCATTCACATCTATCCCGATTCACATCCCATCCCATCACATTCATTCATATCCATCACATTCTCTTTCATTCATATCACTCATTCATTCACATTCATCCCATCCCATCACATTCATTCATATCCATCACATTCATTCTCATCACCATTATATCACATCACTTCTATCCACATCATATCTCATTCATACACATCTCATCTCATTCATCTACATCCATCCAATCGTTCACATGTACGACTACTCGCATCTATCCATACATTCATATCTATCACTTCACATCCACATATATTCATGTCACATCTCATCTCTTTACATCACATCATATTCTTTCACATACACATCTATATCCATTCTTTCACATACATCCACATCCATTCTTTCACATACTCATTCACATCCATTCTTCTCATACACATTCACATCCATTCTTCACATACACATCCTTATCCATTCTTTCACATACTCATTCACATCCATTCTTCACATACACATTCACTCACATCTCATATCTTTCATTTACATTCTCATTCACATGACATGACATCTCATCCATTCTCATTCACATGACATGACATCTCATCCATTCATTCACATTTTTCTGATTCACATCACATCTCATCACATCTCATCACCTCTATTCACATCACATCTTATCACCTCTATTCACATCACATCCATCCATCCATTCATTCCCATATATCTGATTCACATCACAATCATCACATCTATTCACCTCACATCTCATCACCTCTATTCACATCACATCCATCCATCCATTCACATCTATCTAATTCACATCACATCCATCCATCCATTCGTATCTATCTAATTTACATCACATTCATCCATCCATTCGCATCTATCTAATTCACATCACATCCATCCATTCAATCATCATCTGATTCACATCTTATCTCATCACATCTATTCGCCTCATATTCTCATCACTTCTATTCACAGAATTTAAACATAGAATTTAAGAGGATTCTAATTTTTGATCTAAAGATTCTTTACGTATCTATTTATGCATAATTTAAACATAGAATTTAAGAGGATTCTAATTTTTGATCTAAAGATTCTTTACGCATCTATTTATGCATAATTTAAACATAGAATTTAAGAGGATTCTAATTTTTGATCTAAAGATTCTTTACGCATCTATTTATGCATAATTCAATTTTAAGAAAAATAACACTAAATTAAATCCTTTAGGTATCTTCTTATGCATAAATTCAATTTTAATGAGAATAACTCTTTTGAAATAAAAATAATTCTGTTATGCATCTTTCTATGCATAAATTCAATTTTAATGAGAATGACACTTTTGAAATAAAATTATTCTTTTATGCATCTTTCTATGCATAAATTCAATTTTAATGAGAATGACACTTTTGAAATAAAAATAAATCTTTTTTGCGTCTTCCTAGGCATAAATTCAATTTTAATGAGAATGACACTTTTGAAATAAAAATAATTCTTTTATGCATCTTCCTATGCATAAATTCAATTTTAATGAGAATGACACTTTTGAAATAAAAATAATTCTTTTATGCATCTTCCTATGCATAAATTCAATTTTAATGAGAATGACACTTTTGAAATAAAAATAATTCTTTTATGCATCTTCCTATGCATAAATTCAATTTTAATGAGAATGACACTTTTCAAATAGAAATAAATCTTTTATGCATCTTCCTATGCATAAATTCAATTTTAATGAGAATGACACTTTTCAAATAAAAATAATTCTTTTATGCATCTTTCTATGCATAAATTCAATTTTAATGAGAATGACACTTTTAAAATAAAATAATTCTTTTATGCATCTTCCTATGCATAAATTCAATTTTAATGAGAATGACACTTTTCAAATAAAAATAAATCTTTTATGCATCTTCCTATGCATAAATTCAATTTTAATGAGAATGACACTTTTCAAATAAAAATAAATCTTTTATGCATCTTCCTATGCATAAATTCAATTTTAATGAGAATGGCACATTTGAAATAAAAATAAACCTTTTATGCATCTTCCTATGCATAAACTTAATTTTAATGAGAATGACACTTTTGAAATAAAAATAATTCTTTTATGCATCTTTCTATGCATAAATTCAATTTTAATGAGAATGACACTTTTGAAATAAAAATAAATCTTTTAGAATGCACAAACGGAGGGAATTACTCTTCTAGAATAACCTAATGATAAACTTTAGTTCCATAAAATTTAAGAAAATTTTGCATAACCTCCTTTGTATGGCTGACCATTTCTCAATTTTATCATTCAATTTATGACTTGAATTAATCCAATTTGAATTCTGATATCTCTAATCTACTCCATTTTCTAAAAATCAAGAGAGTAAACAATGAAAAGAGTTTAATCAATCTTTTAATTAAAATTTCTAGGATTGAGAAGGGCTGAATTGTAAAGAAGAGAAGGGGGTGGCCTTTCCATCAAGGCATAGCATCATATTTTAATTTAACATTTACAAAGCATAAAATTTGAGAAAACCATAGATTTAAAAATTCACAATAAGTAAGAATTAAGCTTACATGGAGCTTGTAAGCTTTCCTTTGGCTTGAGGGATTTAGGGTTTCACTCTTGTTTATAGCAAGAGTGGCCACCAAATTCACTTGGAGAGGATTAGGCCAAAAAAACAATTGAATTATCAAGAAATTCAATGTTAAATGGCTCAGGGAGACGACAGAAGCAGAGTAATAGTGCATAAACACGATTAAGCTTTTACAAAGGGGGAGGCTTCTATTTATAGAAAAAAGCGAGCCTCTAACCAAGGAAACTGATTCTAGAATTTTCCAGATCAGTTTGGTCACTTTTTGATCATTTTTAGGTCAGTTTAGCTTACTTTTTGGATCTAGTTGAAACATGAGAGAGGAGAGATGAAAATATCTCATTAGTTGTGAGTTTAAAACTCATCCACACATGTGAAATAGGTTCCTCCTTCATGAGGGGTATTCCCCACACTGAGGTGTCAAAAATGCATCATTTCCTCTAAATATCTCTTCTTTTTTAACTAATAAACCTTGTCCTTAGTCAACTCTTCAACTTATGTGAGTATTTACTCATTTTTGAGGGATTTTCTTTTATTCTTCAATTTATCTCCTCCCTACATTTAGATTAATCTTATTGGTCCATAGGAACCTTAATCCAAAATTTTCAAAAAATCTGGACCCTCAGGATAAGGTCCTTTTTACCTATTTTCAATTTATTCCAATTGCACATTGGAAAGTTCTTTTTGAATTTTTGTTTCAGGGAAATTTAGTTTAATAAGAAAGGATATTTTTTCATCCAAAGATATCTAAAAACTAAATTATCTCTCTCTAGAATATTTTCTCTCTCTAGGCCAAAACAGGTAGAAACAAGATCTTTTATTATTTTGAAAAGGGGATTGATTTTTACAGGGAAAAAAACTGGACATCTTGAGGGGCTGGGGAGGAATCTTGCATTCTCTCCCACTTGAAAAACGTGAGATGTCCTCATCTCATGTTTTTACAGGGGAAAAAACTGGACATCTTGAGGGGCTGGGGAGGAATCTTGCATTCTCTCCCACTTGAAAAACGTGAGATGTCCTCATCTCGCAGGTGGAGTATGATCTCTTTCATCATCTTCTTCTTCTTCTTCAATTACTTCCATTACTTCCAGCGTTACTGCCTTGGAAGTGGACGGCCGATTTGGAAATATCTCTTTGCCTTCCCCTATTCTGAGGTGGAGATCTTGCATTACTTTGGATTGAGATTGCCGGTTGGTTAGAGGGTCTACCTCTGGGATTTTCTTGATTTTGGCGGAAAGAAACCTAATTACTCTGGAAGGAAGGATTTGGAGTCTGGAATCTTGATCCCTGATTTTCCTGCCCCGAAAACCTTGATCCAAAAGGTGTTGGGCAATCCATACTGTGATGACCAAATCCTTGACAGTTATAGCATTTTACTCCCTTGTTCAAGGGTGGAACTTTTGAAGTTGAGAAATTTTTTAAAGAATTAAGCTACTCCTAATGCTTTCTAACACTCTAATGCATACAAATCAAACAAAAAACATACAAATCAAACAAAAATTAATGATTCTACTTCTATGTTTACCTCAAAAGAGAGTTAAAAATCACTAAAAATTACATTCTATTGCACTTTTTGATGCAATGGAAGCAAACAAAGCCTAATACATTCTCTGTGAAAGCCCTAGGAACATTAAAAACTAAATTAACAACAACCAAAACAACAATTTAAGCTAAAAATTATGCCAAAATGTATTTTTTATCAAACAAAAAAGAAAGCTATTCTACACACAAATCACCATCAAAACCACATATTTTTCATGGGAAACCATTAATCAAGACAATGGGTAATGGTGGGTAATGCGTAGATTAGAGGAAAACGATGGAAAAATCCAAGGGATGATTCCCTGGCATCAGCGCCAAAAATGTTATGGCTCACCCTAACCCCCCTTGAAACACATCTAACAAGAGATTACCTAGTGAACTACAATTGTTGTGTGAGGATCTTTCCAATGGCCGAGCTCGTAACCCTTAAGGTCTCCATGCTCTACAACTCCTTGAGAAGAAATTCCACTGTGTCTCCCGTGAGCGTTGTCACACTGCCGCATTGCACTACGTGTACTCGTCCCTCCTCTCACCTCACTTGTTAAAACCCTAAGATCTCTCTAGATAATTGTTATGCATAAACATGCATAAATCAGACATAAACTCATCCACCCGACCACCCCCGAGCCCAAGGGATGCACACATGAATAATAATGAAATATATCATACCTTTACCTTGATGTCCCATACCATCAAGAGGTATAACTCCAATCCAATAGCATGTAGCTATAGTGTGTATTGGTGTGTACATGGGTTATATATATATATATATATATATATATATATATATATATATATATATATATATATATATATATATATATAGAGAGAGAGAGAGAGAGAGAGAGAGAGAGAGAGAGAGAAATGTCCTATGTGTTACATGTGAAATATCTTGCAAAAGTGTGAAATATGTGGGTGTGTACATGGGTCAATAGAGAGAGAGAGAGAGAGAGAGAGAGAGAGAGAGAGAGAGAGAGAGAGAGAGTGAGTGAGTGAGTGAAAGAGAGAGAGAAATGTCATATGTGTTACATGTAAATATCTTGCAAAAAGTGTGAAATGTGTTGGTGTGTACATAGGTCAATATCCCGAGAGAGAGAGAGAGAGAGAGAGAGAGAGAGAGAGAGAGAGAGAGAAATGTCATATGTGTTACATGTGAAATATCTTGCAAAAAGTGTGAATTGTGTTGGTGTGTACATAGGAGAGAGAGAGAGAGAGAGAGAGAGAGAGAGAGAGAGAGAGAGAGAGAGAATAAAATGTCCTATGTGTTACGATTTCAACCAAGCACACTTATTGGTGTTTTTCGTGAATTGTGTGTGTGTGAGAGAGAGAGAGAAAGAGAGAGTGAAAGAGAGTGTGTTACGATTTCAATCGCTTGCCAGTTTTGCAAAATTGCTTGCCAAAAAAAAGCACCCAAGCATCATGTGAATTCCATCTTATTTGAGGAACTTGAGGGTGGATCTATTGGCCCTGACCTCTTTGAGAAGTACCAGGAGAAATTGTGCCAAGGCGGGGCTTATCACCACACTGACATGACCCTACAAGCAACAAGGACATTTAATACCATAAAAATCCTTAGGGAGTAATTCGACCCATCTGATTTATCCTCTTTGGAAAGAATACCAAACAAATCATTCATAGAGTTGTTGGCCCTACCTGACTGTTGGTGGTGAATTTGAGAAGGAAAGATGCAAAAAGTAAGCTTAACTAAAGTTTGTAGGCACTGAGATGACCCGCCTCGATCTGATGGTGGAGTGAATGTCAGGCCTCTCTGATGGGAGCGTGTCATGTCGGTGGAGAACCTCACGAATCTGTCTCTGTGTGGTGGAGTCCTGATGCTCTGGGGGTTGGGGAAGTATGGCTTACAGAATGGATCGAGCTCTCTTGCGCTAAGAACTCCTATGGGGCGTGGAGCTGGAGCGTGGGTATAGGTGATGGGCTCTGATGTTATAGTAGAGGAGCTGTTGTGGGCAATGGATTTCGATGTGGATGTGTGTACCATAAAGAAATCTATGATGTCTCTCTGTGAGGTGTCCTTTGTTCTCACTTCATCTCAGGAACATACACATATGCAATACACCCAAACACTTTCAAGTGAGACACATCCGGTCTTATGCTTGTAAACTTCTATTTAGGTGTCATACCATGAACAACTGTAGTGGGTGTCCTGTTCATAATGTACATAGCAGTTGCTACTGTTTTTGTCCAAAAATAATGTGGCATATTCTTTTCAGACATCAAGGCACGTGCCACTTCTGCAATGTGCCTATTTTTTCTTTCTACAACACCATTCTATTGTGGAGTGTACCTGCATGTAAACGTGAGTAACTGTTTGTGATGCAACACATGCTCAGTTCCATAACATGAGATGTGTCAGGATTTCAAGATACATGGTATGCGGATTCTAGCACCTCTAACCATATGACCAGTCATGCTGAGTGGTTTAGAGACATGTAAAAAATGGAAAAACCAGGTTATGTAGAAACAGGTGAAATGGCATGGGTACTATAGGTAAGTGTGCTAAGTAGCTATCGTGAGCTAAGCTATCCCATAAATCACCCACCACTACTAAGTGATTATTATAAGCATTCGTTTTGATTTCAAAAAATATACAAGTAGGGCACCACCCTCGTGCAAAGACCCAAGCAATGGTCTAGAGACCTCATATAAGAGTATCTAAGAACTGCTAAGTACCTCCAATGATGGTTTTTTTTAAAGGCCCTTTATTTGATAGATTTTTAGCCATAAGGTCCCATCCCATGGAAATCAAGGCTATGGTCTCAAGGCTCCATCACTACGAGCCAAAAGTCCTACCTAGATCACACCCTTAAAGAAGAATCGAACGATCCTTGAAAGTGAAATCAGACAATCCTTAAAAGTGGAATCGGTTGATCACAGAGTAGAATTGCTAAAAGCAGAAAATAGAGTCGGATGATCCTTGAAAGTAGAGTCGGGAAATTCAAGAAAGTAGAATCGATCGATCACTATAAGGTCAATCATTGAAAATAGAATCATCAATTCAAGAAAGTAGTATCGGTCGATCATCACTGAAAGGTCGAAGTAGAATCACTGAAGTTCAATTGCTAAAGTTGGATTGCCAAGGCAGGATCACCGGGAGTTAGATCGCTGAACAATTTGACTTTTGGAATCGCCTGATCAGACTTTTAGGATCATTAATTGAACCACGAATCAGCCAAGTGGAATCGATCAATTGACCAAAAATAATTGCAAAGGAAAATGATCATAAAAACGGGTGATTCTATCTGCCACATGTTGCTTGCTAGTAGTTGGTGAAGCGATGGAAAAGTAGGATCATATAGTTTGATGCTATGCTACTAAAACGATTCACCTATTATAGTTTTGGCCAGTTGGAGTAATACCATTTGTTTGGCTACATCGATTGTGTGGAGCTAAGTCGTTTGTGAGAATTGACTATAGCAACATTGTGGTTTGAAGTAGAGAATCTTCTTTAGTGCTGGGAGAGAAAGCTTCAATGGAAGCTTGAACAGAAAAGCTTCAAAGCAGCAGCACAATGAAGAGTTTCACCCTGAGCTTTAACCACCTAATGAAAACTAAATAGAACTAGCTATGTAAAGCTTCAACACAAGCTATGGAAAATCTTTGCTTTGATACCCATTGTTAGCTCATAGAATGGAGCTGTTAGCAATTGGATTATATTCTGAGGTGTACTAGATGGTGGTACTCCCATAAAAGTATGTAAAGGAGGTGCATGGACAAAGTCACTATCTTACATTTTTAATGGAAAATTAATAAATGAAATCTCTCTCTCTCTCTCTCTTTGTTTTTTATAATTTATTTATTTTTAATGTTACATATTTTAAAGTACCTATATTTATTAACATGTGGTAATGCTAAGAATATATCTTTTTATAACTAATTAAGGAGAAGCGTAAGAGTAAAAAAGGCTACTTGTGCTATCAATGTGCAGTGTCACATGGGCGTACTTCAGGGTCAAAGTAAAGAGGAAGACAAAATGGACACATCAACATAGAGTGACATATGAGCAGATAAGAAAAGGAATTATCTTGAAAAGGGAGGAAAGCGTGGATTTATATCAAGTTTTATATGTTAATCGATTTCTCTATTTATATTACTTATCTTGTGTGTATCCTCATTTATATTAATTAACTTGTGTTTTGTTTAAAAAAATGCTTACCAAAAATTATGCCCATGCTTCCATAGTTAATGGGATTAGAGATTGGTTCAATCATGGATATACATGGGTAAAGGAGCAGTTGTCAAAGCATGGAGTCAAGCCATTAGTTGAGGTATATGCATATTCTTTTCAAATTCACTTATTGTATATTAATTTTTCATTGAATCTATGTATCATCAAAACAATATATATTATGTATTAAAATATAGTAATTATATTAAACCATTTGCAAGAGGCCAGCGCAGAGGTGTCTCCATCACATTGTACGAGTGGCGAGGTTGACAATGAGGATGATACATCACTATGACTTTTGAGGATATTTAGAGACACAACTTGCAGTAGGATACTTACACCAGGATTTTGGTAGCTTATAGACAACTAGTTTTTAGTCACTTTGCCACTTTTTGCACTGATATAACAATGTATATTTGTATGGACTCAACCATATTGGATATTTTATCACAGAGTGACTCAATTATGGATATTTATACATGTATTATTTTTTGTCTAAAGACTTGATGTGGATGTTTACAGTAGACTATTTCCCCACATATATACTCATGTATATTGTCACTTTGTTTTAATTTCTCTATGGTTTCAATGTATATATCTGTTCATTATTGTACAAAATGTATATGTTCATTCATGAGTTGCTCCGATTGCATTGGTTTATACATTTTTTTAACATTATAGTCACCCCTCTGAGTTTTCCTAACTTATTATCTCCTCATTTTCCACAACCACCTAACCCAAAAGTATCTTAAGGCCTTGTAAAATAAAAGTATTTTTTAAACATTATAGATCATTACATTTTCCCTCCTTATGAAAGGTCTTTGATAGGTGTGATTCCTTTGTCACTTTGAATTTCATCCTGGGTTTTTTTCACTTGATAAATTTGCATATACTTATTTGATGCATGATTTTGACATAAATCTGAGCTCCTTGATCTCACTCACTATTTTATAATAATCAAATGTCTTATTAAGGTATTGTTCTAGAGATATGCCTCGGTCCTATTTGAATTTGGTTATATTCATCTCTTTTTATATTATTTTCTTGACCTTGGTAATATTACCTTTAATATAAGTTATAATCACTAATATACAAATTGCATGCATCACATACTATTCTCATTTTCTAGATATCATTGCATTAAAAAATCTTTTATTTGAAAAGTTCAATTTTAAGGAGGTCACCATACTATTCTCATTTTCTAGATATCATTGCACTATAAGATCTTTTATTGAAAAATTCAATTTCAAGAAGGTCACCATACCATTTTGAGAACCCTAAATGTAAAGCTTAAAAATGGTCCTTGAATTTCTTGTTAATTACATAACTAAAGATTTTCTAAGATTTTTTTTCCATAAACCTCTTAGTAAATAGCAACCTTTTCGAAATCCTCCCTAAACTACTAGGAGTTAGTGATTCTAGTTTTTTGTTTATTGACATCTACAACATGTGGGGGTGGGCACCGACAGCTATTTATCTCTTGTTTGGATGGTGGCAGGTAATAGCTCTTTCTATTCGATAAACAATTCAGCTTGGAAAAGCTAAGTCTAAGCACTCACATCCATTTCATTTGAAGAAGATGTATTGTTGGAAGGGCTCTTAATACCAATGTTATGTCCTTCATTTCTATAAAGTTGCTCCCTATGTGCATTGAATTTCATTACAAAACCTAGTTTGTCATTTCATTTGTTATCCATTTTCCTATGAAGGGGGTGTGTAATGTAACACACACACACGCACACATGCATGCACGCACACACATGTACACATGCACACACACACACACACACACACACACACACACACACACACACACACAAAGAAAAAGAAATATTGAGGAATAAGTAACACATGTATGCTATCTTAATGAAAGACACATATGAACTTCCAACATTCCCATAAACTTTGTGCTTGTGGGGTTTGGGAAATCGCTTTTTTACAAAACATCATTTATCATCACATAGATCTCAATGAACATACTCCTATGGATTTTGATGGTCATGTACTTCATGTTTTGACCGATTTAGCTTTCATGAAGGATATATTGTGTACCTTAGCATAGGATATTAAGAAATGGTTTTTCAATAGGAACACAAAATATACATCCTTTGAAGTGCTATTTTTACATATAAAATAGACAACAAGTGATTCACTTTAACATAGAAATTAAAAAACATGATTTGAAATGTTTCTTTCATGTGTATGGAAAAGATATAATTATAACAACTACTTCTCACCAAATGATTTTTTTTCAAGGGGTTATGTTAGAATTGAAGGTGAATTTTTTAGCACTCCATATAGTTTAATCTAATGGTTCTTATAGGATAAGCATAGGTGTCCTCCTTGAGTGAATCTTTATACTATGTCAACGAATGATTACATATTATACATAAACCTAAGAGAAAGAGAGTTAATTTCTATTATGTAATAGTAGGATGGCTTGTCCAACACAAACATATATTTTTAAATATCACAACATTCGGGCAAGTGATTCCATCTTGAGTTGGTTTTATAATGGTTTATGCCCAGTTCTCATTCATTAATGTCATAAAATGAGAGAGAGAGAGAGAGAGAGAGAGAGAGAGAGAGAGAGAGAGAGAGAGAGAGAGAGAGAGAGAGAGAGAGAGATTTGCTCATGAGGTTTGAATAATATCTCAAACATGGTGGAATGAATTGGGGTTTCAAATTTGAAGTCGTTTATTTTACTATGCCAATTCTCAATGGTTGCTTGCTTATTCTTAAAGTCAATGTTATTGTTGTAGTTGATAACAAGCAGAGTTTGGGAGGTTTACTAAGCGATTCCATGCCCTTCACTTGTCATCTTTCAGTGGGTTCAAAATGGCCATCACCTTTTGTTCGCATGCACTCTTTGTGTCATTAATCATTCAATTGTCCTTGTGGGTGACCATACATTAATTTTAAATTGCCATAATTTCTAGTCATGGTTGTTGAATATTAGACCACAAGGCATTAATTTAAATCATGCCTAATCATAAGATAATTGTTTTGTTTTGTGAATCTTTGCATGTTCCTACCATATGCTTTAGGTGTGAGTATGAAATATAGGGAAAAGCTGAGAAGCTTATGGTTAAAAGTGATGGCTATTGCATAATGTAAATATAGGAATAACAAGAACACATATTGATGTAGGCCTACCTAGAAGGCCCATGGAACCAGTCCCCCCACGTGCGTGCGTGCGTGCGCGCATGCACACTCATATTGTTCACCAAAATCAAGAACAAAAATAGAAAGAGACCCTAGGAGTAAAACTAGAGTAGAAGGACTACTTTGGGGGGGGGATTAACTTAATGACCATGTAGCTATCTCTTTGACACTAAAGAACAAAGAATCGAGATTCTTTGAAAGTTTGAGCATCTACACGATACTACTCTTAGGAGCTCACTTTCGCACAACTTAGAGGGTGTGTAGCTATAGAAGGTTAGCCCAACAACACCAGAAACAATCAATCTATGTATTAATTTATATTTCTCCTCCTCCAAAAAAAAGAAGACCATGTTTTGACTTAGCTAACCTTTATGAACTAGCTAACCTTCCATTCTCAATTGCCTAATGCCTCCACTAGGAACAAGAACACACATCTTGGCTAATGGGTGTTGAATTGTTGAGTTGTAAGTATGCTTTGGCTTTTGGTATAGATGAACAAAGCTATCCATCACATATTAAGCAACTGCGTGAAAATAAGCCCTCTTCATCGATTTCACATCCAAGTGTGTAAAGGCCAACCTCAATGGATATAATGATAAAAAAGAGAGAACAACTGTGTGAAAATAAGCCCTCTTCGTCGATCTCACATCCACGTGTGTAAAGGCCAACCTCAATGCACATAATGATAAAAAAGAGAGAACAATTTGCCATTTTGTAAAGGCCCACAAAACAATATGCTTGAGGCTATGTAGTCTTAGATAGAGAACATAGAGAAATATTTAGGCCAGCTCCTTGTCAATTGTAGTTAAACTTTAAAGGTTGCTCTCGTGCACAAGATTGAGGTGGTCTAGCGAAAAGACATTCTAGCTAACATGGTGCAGGAGCTCTTCAATGCTAAGGGCCCTTTCCCACGGCCCAATTTACTCACTCATGAAACATTTATGCGCATTAAAATGCTAGTCACACTCTTACGTTCAGACGGTGCGAAACTATCTCATGCCTACATGGTTGGCCAAGTTTTTGAAGGGAATTGTAATTGTGCCGATTTTGGCGCACTTGACAAAACGCTTGGCCAAGCCAAGTTTTCCACGAATATAGTGCCCTCCTATATTCTTGCTAAACTTCAGGTGTGGGAAAGCTTGGTAACTAGTCCAGCCTATACATAGAAGAGTTGGGGGAAAACTTTTTCTCTAGCAGAGGGAACTTCTTTAATATGGTCAAAATTGTAAAAATTTTATTGGTTTTCTCGAGGACAATGTAAAATTCTGTACCAGAGTTTTTATAGGTTGAACTTCTGCAAGATACACTAAATGCTGGCTTTTGTGGAGTACTATTATTTATTTATTGGTCATGGGAGTATGGTGTACTATTTTATCATGGTAGGAAGTATGTTTCCATAGCCAAAAGCTTGGCATGGGAGCATTCTTGCTTACATCATGTCTTCATCAGAAGGCCCATCACAACAATCAAAACATCCCTCTCCCCCTCTCTTGAAGATTTGTGCACACATTTTTTCCAGCTCTACCAATTGCCTTCTTGGCCCCCAACCGCTCTGAAGGAGACTAGTTGCCCACTGATGATGATGATGATCAACCCTTTTTTTTTAATGATCCCATGTTGCCCCCTTTCCAGTTGGCCTTAGTCGGGCACACGAATCTTACAACCTCGTGCTCCCGCCGAGACACCCACACACATCCTCTACCCTATCCCTGCGTGCAAGAGACAAGCTATGTGCATAGAGATAAGAGCTGTGTTTACCTGCAAATTAGGGCTCTCAGGCTCTGTGAGTTGAGAAGTTTTTTACATTACACGCGCGCGCGCACACACCCCCTCTCCCCCCGCCCCAACACACGCACACACACACGCACACACACACAGAGATTGCATTCACAACTCGCCCGATTCTCAACCCCTCTCTTTTTCCTGTGTTTCTCTGCAGATTAGCGTTTAACGGCCTCGTGAGTTAGGGTTTTTCAAACCCTTCAATATTACCTTGGAACCTTGCAATTAAGCGTCGCCCAAACTCGCAAATTGTAGATTGAATGTCTGAATTTTGGATTTTTGCAATAGAAGCCCACAATTAAGGTTCGCCCAATCTTCTAGTGTCCAGCATTAGTGTTGTGGGCTATTGAAATGTGGAGCTTATCAGCAGATTAGGGTTTAATGGCGCTGATTTGAAGCTTGATGTAGGGGCGATTTCGATTTCGATTCGAAATTTTGCAATTAATCTTCGTCCAATTGTGAATTCTAGATTTGAAGCCTCAATTCATCAGCCCCAATTGTAGATTGCTTACTTGGGTTTTTAACCTTAAATGCTCGCAATTAAGCTTCGCCCGATTGTTGGTTGCAGATACGAAGCCTGGTTCTAGGAGTTTTAACCCTTACTATTCGTAACTAAGCTTCTCTCAGCTGAGTTTCTGATAGAAGATTGCTCTTGAACTGCTCCCAATTGTGCAATCTGCATAATTGGTGCTTGTGGGGGATTGGAAATGCCGAGCTTAGCGGACAATGAGCCTCTTTCTCTCTTGCAGAAAGACAGGGAGAATGTTTCTGCAGAAAATTTGAGCCCCGAAAGCCCTCTAAGCCCCAGGAGTGTGCAGAATTTCGCGTCAGAAAGCACCAGACATGAGATTGTGGAAGCGCACATGGGTGACGGAGCTGAAGAAGAAGAAGAAGCCGCTTTCTGTGCTGAAGCCGAGGCTTTTGCGAGGAAATGTGATGTTCATGAGCTTGCGGTACGAAGATTAGTACAGGATTTGGTTGAAGATGATGAACTGGAGGCATCAAAGGAAATGGGCAACCCATCATCAGCTATGGAAAGCAGTGAAGTGGGCTCTCTTTCAATCACAAAAACTCCCATGGTGGACACACCCGAGCAGGAGAACAATCTCCGTAGACATACTCAAAATGGCAAGTCTGCCATAGTGGGTGCCCAACGACAGGAGAACAAGTGCCCTGGCCTTACCCAAACTGGCAGAAATTCACATCACCTTGATCACCCATCTAGCAAGAAACGTATCCATCCTATGAGAGAGAGAGTTCAGGAGAAAGCAGCTCCAAAGAGCCCATCTAAAACACATACTGCTACCCTCTTGAAGCCTTCCAAGCTGTCCAATCCCTCATTAAAAATCCCTCTCAGGAAGCCCTCTGCAGAGCCCAACAAGATGAGCCCCAACTCCACTTCAGCCAGCAAGAGATTCACCCAAGAAGGGAGCGAAACATGGGCCTCATCAGAGACTGACGAAGTCCAAAGAAAAGTGAAGGAAATTTTTCAGAAGAGGAAATCAACTATTGTATTTGGAAACAGGAGAGCTCTTGGAGACAATGGCAGTGTTATATCAAGTGAGCACAACAGTCCACTTGGCCACGAGAATCCCGATCTGGGCCCTTTCCTTCTGAAGCTTGCAAAGCAGGCCATTGCATCTGGGGACAAGCCCCAGAAGGCCTTGGATTTTGCCACCCGAGCAGCCAAATCTTATGAAATTGCTGCTGATGGCAAGCCCAGCTTGGACCTAGTGATGAGTTTGCATGTGCTTGCTGCCATTCATTGCTCTCTTGGGCAGTATGATCAGGCAGTTATGGTGTTGGAGCAGTCTATAACTGTGCCTGACATAGAAACAGGTGGGCAGGAACATGCCCTTGCTGCCTTTGCTGGCTATATGCAACTGGGTGATACCTTTGCACTGCTTGGAAAAGGTGAAGAAGCCCTCTCTTCCTATCATGCAGGACTAGAGATTCAGATGGGGGCCCTTGGCAACAAAGATCCTCGCGTAGGCGAGACATGCCGATACTTGGCAGAAGCACATGCTCAGGTAAACCCAAATCCACTTTGCATTTGGCTTTTC
The DNA here is from genome assembly GCF_041138505.1 of Cibotium barometz. NCBI lineage: Eukaryota > Viridiplantae > Streptophyta > Polypodiopsida > Cyatheales > Cibotiaceae > Cibotium > Cibotium barometz. The sequence continues at coordinate 51,493,570 of NC_141061.1, read as the reverse complement.
TGCATGTGTGTACTTCTCCATATTTCAATCAATAAGGGCTGTAGATTTCCAAGCATCTCATGATATTATGCTCTCTCTCTCTCTCTCTCTCTCTCTCTCTCTCTCTCTCTCTCTCACTCACACACACACACACACACACACACACACACACACACACAAATTTTAAAAAACATCTCCTCTGCACTCAGGTGATATCATACATTTTTTGGGGTGACGACTATGTGATTGACAGATAATTGATTTCTACAGGCTTTGCAATTCGATAAGGCTGAGAAATTGTGCCGGCATGCACTGGATATTCATAAAGAGCATGGTGCTCCTGCATCCATTGAAGAGGCCATTGATAGAAGGCTTATGGGTCTGATCTGTAATGGTAAAAGCCAGCATGAAGCTGCCTTGGAGCATCTAGTGCTTGCAAGCATGGCTCTTCTCACTAATGGTAAGGATGTGGAGGTGGCCTCAGTGGATGCAAGCATTGGAGATACCTATGTCTCTCTAGGCCGGCTTGATGAGGCTGCGTTCGCCTACCAAAAAGCTCTCACGGTTTTGAAGTCGTCAAAAGGGGAGAGCCATGTTGCCGTTGCATCTGTGTATGTTAGCTTAGCAGAGCTCTACAGCAAGACAGGCAAACTCCGTGAATCAAGGGCTTCCTGTGAGAGTGCTCTTAGAATCTACAGTAAACAAGGAGGAGGTGGGCATCAACTTGAAGAAGTGGCAAGTGGGTTGACAGAAATAGCTATCATATATGAAACTTTGGATGAGCATGAACAGGCCCTGTCTTTCCTGCATAAGGCCTTAGCTATCCTGGAAATAGCTCCAGGTCAGCAAAGTGCTGTTGCTGGTGTGGAAGCACAGATTGGAGTACTCAATTACTTGTGTGGAAACTACATGGAAGCCCATGTTTTCTTTAGTAAGGCTGTGTCCAAGCTGAGGGCAAGTGCAGAAAAGAACTCCTCCTTGTTTGGCATCGTGCTGAATCAGATGGGTCTTTCTTGTGTGCAGCTTTCTGATGTACAAGCAGCTGTAGAATTTTTTGAAGAGTCCAGGAGTATTCTAGAAGCGGAGTGCGGGCCTCACCACCCTGACACACTCTCGGTTTATAGCAATCTGGCAGGTGCATATGATGCCTTGGGGAGGTAATTCTAAGAGCACACGAACATTTCTATGCAATAACATGTCAATCTGCATTTCTTGTCTGTACTTAGGAAGCTGAAGTTTCCCGCAATGTTGGATGTCAGGTTGGATGACGCGATCACGGTGTTGGAATATACTCTGGAGGCAAGAGAAGACATGTCAGGATGTGCAGATATGGAAGTGGAGGATGAGAAGACTAGACTGGCAGAGTTGTTGAAAGCGGCAGGGCGTCCAAGGGCAAGGAGATACAGTGGCACACTCGATCCAACCATGCAAAGAAACACAATGCCAATGTCCACAGGTGGGCAGCATGCTACTGCACCCACTGCTCCTGCGTTTGGACAGATAAGCTAAGCTGCAATTGAAAAGTAAAGTCAGAGGTTTACATGATTGATCAAGTTTTATCATAGGAGCACCAGCCTCCTGGAGTTCATTCACATTGTTGATGGTGGGCATGCTACATTTGTAGACTCAGCAGTCAGGTATTTGAACTATTGGCTTGGGCCTTGGTGTGTATGCTTTGTGGTGAAATGTGCTCAACCATGACCATCCATGTTACATACCCATTCTTGAACATCACTGCCTTTGAGCATCCAGTGCACGTGCATGCTAGGACAGCCTCGAGAGTAGTGAATGTGATACACATTAGTGGAGAAATAAAGTCTCTTGTTTAGTGGTGTGGGATTGAATTCTCCATTACTTCTAATGATGTAATTAAAGCTCTTTGAGCTTGTATTGTATCAACTGCAGAGCTAATTGTCATCAGATAATCGTCAAGTATGTATTGTTGCTGTGGTACGTGAATCTTGCAGAAACAAGCCAAAGGAAATGGCCAAATTGGCTTGTCTCTGTCGAACACCATGCGCACACACATGCACTCTAGATTTACACCCATGCTTCGTCGCCTCAATAATTATTGAAATGATTTGTTGCTATGATATAAAACCTTATCTTGAAGCAACAAGCCCGTTTATAACAAGGTGCCACACTCACTCTACACTTTGCTACAAGATAAAACCTTATCTTGAAGCAACAAGCCTGAGGTGCCACACACTAAGCCTTCACTCTACACTTTGCTACTTTGTAGTCCTCCCAACCTACTCCACAATCAAGTCCCATACCCTTTGACATTACGTTCAGGACACGCCTAGGGTTAGGGCTAGGGACGTGTACGATCCCAAGATTAGGGTTAGGGTTAAACCAAGGGGACTTGGAAGGTTCACATGTGGGCTAAGGGCTCTAGCAAGATTAGGTCTAGATTGGCTAAGAGCTTATAATTAATAGCCTAGAAAGCTAGTAAATAAAGTAAGAAAGCTAGCAAGGGCAAATAATAATAGCCGAGTTATTGCTACATAAGTGACCTTGGGACACTTACGAGTTATGGAGGTATCCACGCAGCAAATAGGAGGGCTACCAAAGGCATGCAAGACCTCGTGGCCATGGAGCAGGAAGGTGGGTGGTTTGGCCTTGTGGTATGGCATATGCTAAGTCAGGGCCATTGGTACCAAGCAGACTCTCGGTAATCAGCCCTTAAGTTGGGCTCGCTAGCCGCAATCTCTCACGGTCATGTGATAGGTACGATGTATGTCGGGGCTATGAAACCTTGTTAGGGTTTCAGTTCTACATCAGATGATCCTTAAGCGTGAGCTATGGACACATCACATTAGTATCAAAGCATGGATCTAACAAGTGCTACATCGACGTGTGAGAGAGACAAGGAAAAGCAAGAGCCCTGAGCATGGATGTGCATACGGCAAGAGAGAAGGTAAAAAAGCACCATGATCATGTAGGCTAAGAATCGCCTCCATGGAGTAGATTTACCCTCAAGTTGACCAAAGGTTTGACCTTGGTGTTTCGAGAGGAATTCAGTTGCTTCAAGGCTAGGGTATAGGGGGGAAGTTAGCCATTCCACCTATGATCATGCTTAAGAGGGGTTGTGTGTGCGGTGTGCTTTGGTGGTATGGGACACGCGAGTGTTGTATTTCCATGTAGGATCTCCTGAGGCTTCACGAGTTTCTTGTCTAAGACACTCTATGCTTTGGCATAGTTAACCTCCGGTAACTATGAGGAGTAGTGCTAGTCTATGAGTGACAACAAGATAAGGGACTTACTTGTTGGTTGTCTGAGCATTGGCATGTCACTCGTAGGGTGACAAGTTTTATGATTCATGACACACTCTCATGATCGCCACAAATGATATTGATGCATGAGACAGCCTCATAATTGTACATGAGTGATGAGAAGTTTAGAACTTCTCCATCTCAGACTAAATGTTTAGACCAATTTGATTGGTCAGATCCCATAATGGTGGTCGGAGATACTCTAGGGTGGACACAATTCCATGGGATTATTTTGGTTCCAGGATTTGGAGTTATATCGATTTTTTTCGCCTGCTCAACGGGATGTAATCCATGGACATGTTACAGGTGGAATATATGATAACCATTGTCCTTCAAGATCTCTATTAATGGGATTGCATGGACTTTTGGTAACCTTAAGTTCATTCCAATTTGGTGGGTTGAAAAGTAGCATGTTGTCTTCAGGCTGTTCTCTACGACATGAGACATGCAGAAACTGATGGGGAGTTTTATGCTTGCCCTAAAAGTAGACATGAATATCTAGTGGCTATGTGTGAAAATAAAATCTTTGTTCAAAATTAATGGAGGATTGGACATGCGAGATCTTGTGGTTAGAATATTGTACTAGAAGTACATGGCACTAGGGCCTGTTTGTGCATTAAGTGGATAAGTGATTGCTGACACTAATGCAAGATGTCATTTGGTATGACAATTGAGTTGTGTTATGGGCCTCTGTTAGGGTTCTTAAGGTAGAGCTTGTTGCACTTTAAAATTGGATGTTCTATTGGGATTCAGGTCTTGATAGTAAACAATCGGCTCTTTGTATAGCAGGGTCTACAAGAGGAGTCTTACACTAGCCTAGGGATGGATGTCCAAATCCACGGATTCACATATAGGCTTGTCTACTTATACATTCAGGAGGACATGAATTGAATAGAAGGAGAGAAGTATGTTACGTTCCGAGACAAGCCTAGGGTTAGGACTACGGACGTGTACTAACCTAAGATTAGTGCTAGGGTTAACCTAAGATTAGGGTTAAGGGCTTAGCTAGGTTGTGAAGGCCTTGGAGGATTCACACGTGGGCTAACGACACCAACAAGATGAGGCCTAGATTGGCTAAGAGCTTATAATAATAGCCTACTACTAATATGGCTAAAAGCTTATAAATAAAGCAAGGGCCAATAATAGCCGAGTCATTGATATATAAGTGACCTTGGAGACACTTATGAGTTATAGAGGCATTCACACGATAGACAGGAGGGCCACCAAAGGTTTGTAAGACCTCATGGCCATCATGGAGTTGCAAGGTGGGTGGTTCAGCTTAGTGGTACGGGATGCTAAGTCGGTTCCCCATCTTCTTCTTCACCTTCTCTACCGTTCTAAGAGAGAGACGAACACCCCAATAAATAGAGGAGAGTTATCCTTTTCTCTACTACGTGTTACATAAGATTTGAGCATTGGTGGAGTGATAATGTCAATAGTCCAATCGAGACACCTTTCCACCACACGAAGGTTGCATTAAGTTGCTAATTGTCGAGTCCCCTAATGATCCTTGCACTTTTTAATCTTCTCCTCATTTGCAATCTTTTTGAGTCCATTTGGGTAAACATCTTTGGTGCTATTGTCAGGGGGAAGCTGATCCATCCATGTGTTTATTAGGGACATTATATTTTTTGTTCTTAATGGGGACGCCCATGTAAACTATGGCAATGGGCGTATATATTATTTTGATACTGGCTAAATGATCAGTGTGGATTGATTTTCATGCCTGGGTGGAATCCCATGTGTTTATGCTGACATTTTGGTCATTTGGTATTGTATTTTTATTGTGTTGTGCCTATTTCTTGTGATTTCATTGGGATTGATTGATGTGACTTTAGTTGATTGTTTAACTGATGTGGATTACATTTGTGAGTTTTAGGTAATGAGTTGTGTGAGTGTACCAATAGAGGTGTCATACAATGCGAGGGTACTAATTGAAGAATGTAGATTTTCTCATGATTTTTAGTACTATTCTACAATTGATAATACCATATCTATGAGCTGATGAAAAGACATTGCTATTATTAACTTAAGACAAGACTGGATATTATTAAGTTGACCAAGACTTCAACAAGATGACCCAAAATAATTTTATCCCAAGTGTAAGATTCTTTTGAATTCTTTACCAAGTATTATAAACAATAAAGTTTGATAGTTTTGCAAGTGCTATAATTTAGTATGGTCAAGATCATAGAAGATCCAAGAGCTAAATAACAATTTGTCAAGATTAGTTTAACATATTTTGAGAAAAAGATAACAAGACTATTATCTTTAGCAAGTGTTGATTATTTTTGAAGTTCAAATCCAAAATCAAAGCATGTAGACTAATAGCAAAAGATTAAAAATTCAAGAATTATAAAATACTCAAATAGAAATTATAATTTTTGAATTAAAGTGCTGGCATTTATCTCAAGACATCCAAAGAAAATTTAATTTGAGACTGAAACCATCTCAACCCTTACAAATAGAGTTCAAGATTATATTTACTGATCTATGATTTTACAAGACCTCTTCATTTTAGCAAACTTTAATTATATTTATTTCCAACATTGACTTTGATTGAAGAATGGTGAAGTACAGATAGTTACTTAAGAATGTAGAATTTCTCATGATTTTTAGTACTATTCTATGATAATACTAGATTTTTGAGCTGATGAAAAGACATCACACCAAAACCTTTCATTTAAGCTATTATTAATTTGAAACAAGACTAGATATTATGAAGTTGACCAAGACTTCAACAAGATGACCCAAACAATTTTATTCCAAGTATGAGATTATTTTAAATTATTTTACCAAGTATTATAAACAATAAAGTTTGATATTTTTTCAAGTACTCCAATTTAGTATGGTCAAGATCATAGGAGATCAAAAAACTAAATAACAATTTGTCAAGGCAAGCTTAACATATTTTGAGGAAAAGATAACAAGACTATTACCTTAGGCAAGTGTTTATTATTTTTGAAGTTCAAATCCAAAATCAAAGCATCTAGACTTTTATTTTTGCAAGTACACCAAAAGATTAGAAATTCAAGAATTATATAATAATCAGATAAAAATTATACTTTTTGAATTAAATTACTGGCATTCATCTTAAGACATCCAAAGAAAATTTAATTTGAGACAGAAACCATCTCAACCCTTACAAGAAGATTTATAGTCATTGACAAGATAGAGTTCGATATTTAGGGATCTCTATGATTCGTTAAGACTCCTTCATTTTAGCAAACTTTAATTATATTTATTTCTAGCATTGACTTTGATTGAAGAATTTTCAAGTAACAAGTTTAAAATTTATAATTGTCATTAGTTTAAAGGTAAGGAAAATTTGTGTTAGGATGTCTCAAACTTAAGTTGTTAATAAGTCTTTTATATGGAGTTAATCTGGTGGTATGGGGTACTTAGATTGATTTCATGTGAATACACTAGACACAATTATATCTCTTATCTTGTACCAATAAGTCTTTATATGTGGAATGTGCCTTCGTTGTATGGGACACTTAGACCTGTTTTTCACATATGCTTACTTGATTGGATTTTGAGGATACCTATCTTTTAAACTACAAGATCATGTCTTCCACATTTAGCATGAAGTCATCCGCTCATACAAATACACAACTGAGTATAGTTTGCAAGCCAAGAAAGAGGAATGTTCCATCTATGTGTTTATTAGGAACATTATATTTTTAGTTCTTGATGAGGACACCCATGTGAACTGTTGCCAATGGGCATATATATTATTTTGATATCAGTTAAATGGCCATTGGTGGATGGATTTCCATGCTTGGGTGGACTCTCATGTGTTTATGCTAACATTTTGATTATTTAGTATTGTATTTTAATTGTGTTATGCCTATTTTTATCATGGTCTCATTGGGATTGATTGATGTGACTTCGATTGATTATTTAACTGACATGGATTACATTTGTGAGTTTTAGGTAACGAGTTATGTGAGGGTACCAATAGAGGAGACAAAATCTGAGGGTACTCTGTGTGTGTGTGTGTGTGTGTGTGTGTGTGTGCATGCACGCATGTGTATGTGTGTGTGTGTGTGTGTGTGTGTGTGTGTGTGTTAAGAAATTAAAAAATTTTGTGTGTGTGTGTGTGTGTGTGTGTGTGTGTGAGGGTACTCTGGGTGCGTGTGTGTTTTAAGAAATTAAAATAACCCCTCCCCATCCCACCACTTGGGATGGGGGGGACACACAAAAATGAAATTGAAAATTTTAAAAATAACCCCTTCCCCATCCCACCACTTGGGATGGGGACAACACATACACACACAAGCACATCTCTCTCTCTCTCTCTCTCTCTCTCTCTCTCTCTCTCTCTCTCTCTCTCTCTCTCTCTCTCTCTCTCTCTCTCTCTCTCTCTATCTATCTACCTACCTATCTCTCTCTCTCTCTCTCTCTCTCTCTCTCTCTCTCTCTCTCTCTCTCTCTCTCAGTCAAGACCCTCCCAACCCTCTCTCTTTCATGTATTATCCTTTGTGGGGGACACACACACACACACACACACACACACATACTTGGGATGGGGACACACACAAGCACATCTCTCTCTCTTGGTTGAGAGCCTCCCACCCTCTCTCTTTCATGTATTATCCTTGGTGGGGGACACACATACTTGGGATGGGGACACACACATACACACACAAGCACATCTCTCTCTTGGTTGAGACCCTCCCACCCTCTCTCTTGGTTGAGACCCTCCCACCCTCTCTCTTTCATATATTATCCTTGGTGGGGGACACACACACACACACACACACATATTATCCTTGGTGGATGTATAGAGTCACTATGCATTAAACCTACCTAGATGTCTTTTTACACATATTGTCTTTACCTTGTATTGGCACTCACTTTAACTAATAAATTAGCCTTCATTCCATTTATTTTTGGGTATATGGACCTATCATTTATTTGAGCAATTACAAGCTTAATAAGTCTGGTTATTTTTGGGCTTGACCACCGACGGTGTTCTAAATACCCTACTAGTAGGAATAACATGAGACGAGGGTTTCTAGTGTATGGTTGGCATATCATTGATCTTCACTTCACTGGCTGTTTTGGGGTCTCAACACTAACGAATACTGCACAATAGATTTTGGGCACCTTTTGGGAGGGTTGCTTCTACTGATGCACGCATCCGCCAGCTATATAATCTGCCACTTTGTAGGTGAGTTATCATACTCACTTAGTCTATTTGTTCTTTGCTTGCTATTGATACCTATGCTATGTCACTAGTGTTAGCTACCATTGGGGGGTTGCAACACAGGTATGCCAATGTTTACAGTTGCTTCAAATTTTTATCTTGTTGCTACATTCTTTGGGGTTGCTGTATGATTAGCATGGACTTCCATGACATATTTCTCTTGGCATGGTAGCATGGCTACCAATATTCTGCATCCATGAAGATGAAATTAGGCTCATAAGAAGGGTTGGTTGCCGTATACACTAAGTCCAAACCTTGGTATTTGCTTCTCCTTTCGCTGTAATGAGAGAGAGATGGTTGTCATGTGTGTGAGAGAGAAAGGGAGAGAGTGACGAGAGAGATTGCCACCCATTAATGATTTGAATTGGTCTTTTAAAACTACATCATGGCCCCCCATATGCACTTTAATTTGAATTTTAAACTCTCTCTCTATATAAAAAATACCTTTCTCCTCCCCCTCCTTATTATGTGCACATGGAACCAAGAAAAGTGAAACAAAGTTGTCCCTCCCCCATCCCAAGTGACAAGCTCTCAACATGGGGGAGGGGTGGGGCTCTCTCTCTCTCTCTCTCTCTCTCTCTCTCTCTCTCTCTCTCTCTCTCTCTCTCTCTCTCTCTCAGAGAGAGATGTGTGTCAAGAGAGAAAGAGAGAGACGTGTGTGTTTAAAAAACACAAAATTAAAAATTAAAAAAAAGAACCCCACCCCAAGTGGTGAGCTCACCACTTGGATGGGGGTATCTTTCTCTCTCTCTCTCTCTCTCTCTCTCTCTCTCTCTCTCTCTCTCTCGATTGATGGGAGACCTCTTTGCTCCTCTCTTTTTCCCTCCCTCTCTCCCTCTCTCTTTCACACTCCCTCTGTTCTTTCACCCTCTCTCTTTCACCCTCGTGCCCCTTTGGCTCTCGATTTTAATTAAAAAAATAAAATTAAAATTAAAAACTAGAAAAAAAATGACCCCTCCCCCATCTGAAGTGGTGAGCTCACAACTTGGGATGGGGAAGGGGTGGGGGTATCTCATGGGTCTCTCTCTCTCTCGGCTAGGGCCCTCTCTGCCACTTCCCTTTTTCCCTCCCTCTTTCACCCTCCCTCTCTCCCATTCTCTTTTGCCCTCCCTCTTTCCCTCTATTTTTTGCCCTCTTGGACCTCTCTCTCTCTCTCTCTCTCTCTCTCTCTCTCTCTCTCTCTCTCTCTCTCTCTCTCTCTCTCTCTCTCTGACCTCCCTCTATTGCCCTCTCTCTCTCCCTCTCTCTTTTGCCCTTCCTCTCGCCCTCTCTCTTTTGCCCTACCTCTCTCCCTCTCTCTTTTTCCCTACCTCTCCCTCTCTCTTTAGCCCTCCCTCTATCTTTTGCCCTCCTCTTCTCTTTCAACAATTGAGCGAGCAGATTTCCTTTTTTTTAATGGTTTAGGCCTGTGAGCATGATTGAGCGAGAATATTTGAGTTTTGTGATTGATTACACTCTTTTATGAAGTGCCTAGAAGAGACAATGCCAATAGAAGTATTAACCACCAACATTCCAAAGTTAATAGTGAATTCAACAACAAATTAATTTATCCTCCCTCTCCCTCTCTCTTTCGCCCTCCCTCTCCCTTTCTCTTTTGCCCTCCTCCTCTCTTTCACATTTTTGCCCTTCCTGCCCTCTCTCTTTTTCCATCCCTTTCTCTTTTGCACTCTCTCTTTGGGGATGGCCAAAAAGCGAGCACAATTGAGCGAGAAGATTTTATTTTTTTAAATGGTTTGGGTCTATCAACATGATTGAGCGAGCATATTTGAGTTATGTGATTGATTACACTCTTTCATGAAGTGCCTAGAACAGACAATGCCAATAGAAGTATTAAGCAACATTCCAAAGTTAATAGTGGATTCAACAAATTAATTCACAAACCATTTAAAAAAATAAATTAATTTGTTGAATAGAAGTATTAAGCAACATTCCAAAGTTAATAGTGGATTCAACAAATTAATTCACAAACCACTTTTTGCTCATCAATGTGAAAAATGTATAGCATAGCATAAAATTAAATGAAGTTATAAAATTTAATAATATTGACAATACCTTCACAAATAAACAATGTTTAAGATCATAAATCTACTTAAATCATTACAAATGTCCACAATAGAAAAACTGAGATAATGTCCATAATGTTTGAATCTGTAAAAGTAAAAGAAGCTTCTTAGTCATAATAAACAAAGGTAAGAAACCTAGATTGATCAAAACAAATGTATAATGCCAATAATGTTCGAAGATCTAAGTGTAAGAGGAGCTTCCGAATCTAAATAAACAAACACAAGAATCAAAACATGGAATGATGTTCCAAATAAGAAGGCACTAGCTTGTTTGGCTTTGTTCTAAATCTGCAAAAGAAATATGTATGCTAGTTCGAGGAAATTCTATTTCAATGCACATTAGTAGGAATAACTTTACTTAAGCTTGAAAATACTTATAACCTTAGGAGAGTAGGAATAACTTTACTTAAGCTTGAAAATATTTATGACCTTAGGAGAGTAGGGTTCTAGTAGGCGCTCGTAAATGCACTCATCCTTCTCTAACAATATCACATTGTGATTCATATATATTGTTGCAAGATCAAGTGTCCCAATTGCAGACACAACAATATTCCCAGGCTTACTGAACAATGAAATGATATACTTACAAAACTTTTGGCCTCTCTAGCAACCACCTCTCCAAGAAGAGCCCTTTCTTTTGACCAAATCTTCAAGAGAAACTTTGGTGATTCAATAAATTATCATTCAAAATCAAACTACATGACAAACATAAAGATAATGATAACTAAGTACATACATGTTGAAACGAATTCAAAATTAAATAAATTCTTGACGGAAACAAAGATAATTGGAACTAAATAGATACATATCATGAATGAGTTCATGCTCCACATCAAGTTCCTCTCCAAGGTTCAAGTCTTTAACTTGATCACTATGAATTGAGAATACATTTTTTGGTGAAGTAGAGCGTACAAAATCAGATAAGATAAGGCATGTCACCTGTGTTGCACATTTATTAAGATAATGAAAATAAAGTACTATATGAAATTATCTTCTATGTAGACTTCTATGCAGAAAGGTTACCTTTGTTGCCATTAGTCCCTTTTTTCTTCCCACCAGTGGTGTACACTTCACAACCTGGAGAAGCACCACTACAAAACCTTGAATTGAGGCACAATGCTTCACCTTTGTAGCCTTCTCCATTGTGTATAGGCATGCAAAGCAGCCACCATCAGAGAGACAAAAGTCGGCAAATTTAAAGGCTGAGGTATATAGATTATCATCAACCCTATTCCAAGATGGAATCTTATTTATGGAACAACCCTCTACAACAATGCCAGATGATGGTGGGAAGTCACCAAATATTAGCTCAACACAATGATCCACCATCTTCTCTTTCACCTTGCCTTTAGTAAAAATCATATTCAACGCTTCCATAATTCCACTCATGATGGTGGAGGGTTGCTTCCAATTCTCAACCCTCCACTCATGATGGTGGAGGGTTGCTTCCAATTCTCAACATACAAAGCAAGATCTACAATGCTTACATTAAAGTCAACTATAATTCTTGTCACAATTTTAAATGTTAGCATGGCTAGGTCAAGTAGGGATCTTCATTGTGATATGCATGGAGACTCAACTCACTTTTTGGTTCCAAAATGTCTATTGGTGGATCTCCAACGTTCTCAGTTTTCTCTCCCCCAATGCTACTACTTCTTGCTTGTGTTACTTACCTCTTGCTTGCCTACAAGGCCTGTTCTACAAGTTGTCTTCCTCTACAAGGCCTGTTCTACAAGTTGTCTTCCTCTACAAGTCTTCTTCCTAGGTTCATAGTAGATGGCGTGAGTAATGTGGATGCTGATGTAGTAGACTGGGCATGGGATGTAATGGGAGTATTCTAAACATACGACACACATGCAAAACACATGTTACATCATGTAATTATATTATAACACATGAAAGACAAACAATTCTCACTTACCTCATCTATAATCTCAAGCTGTGCTCGTAGAAATAATACAAGCTTATGTTGTTGATATATATCCATCTCTTCATGTGGTACTATGTTTTTTTCCATGTCCAACCACCATGGACAATGATCTCTCTCAATAATATAAATAGCTTGTGTATAAGTGTAACAAGAATAAGAAAAAGTTACGGTTGACTATGGTATTACAAGAACTCAAAGGATACACACTTACTCTTTCCAATTGCAAGTGTTCATACATATATGACGGTGTATCATTGCAAGCCCATATGGTTGCTAGTGGAGGTGTGCTCTCAAGTGAACCCACACTCAAGTGAACCCACACTCACAAGCTTAAGAAGCCACCTGCTTAAGAAATAGCCTATGTATAGGTGTAACAAGAATAAGAAAAAGTTACAGTTGACTATGGTATTACAAGAACTCAAAGGATACACACTTAGTCTTCCCAATTGCAAGTCTTCATACATATATGATGGTGTATCATTGCAAGCCCATATGGTTGCTAGCGGGGGTATGCTCTCAAGTGAACCCACACTCACAAGCTTAGAAGCCATGTACTTATTACATAAGCTGATTTCAATAGGTGTCATTAATGATTAATTTAAGAGGTCAAGAAGTATATATGAAGCAATTCACCTGTAAATAACATATTGTGTAGCCTTGCAAAGACTGGGCTGATGCTCGATGTCATTGTTAAATCTAATGCTTCCTTGATGAGTCTTGAAAGCCTTTGCAAAGTACTTTCTTCGATTGGTCATGAATACTCTATGTACACATTGTCATTAGGAAGCCTCACTTTATCTGCATTACGTATGTCATGCAACAAAGATACCCCCAATTTGGAAATTTGATGCCAATAAACAAACATGTGCAATCAATCTCGTATCTCCTCTTATCATTAGGTAAGTACTCCAAGGTGCGTATAAGAGATTGGGAATTGTCAAGCATCCCTACAATAAAGGATTTGTCTTCATCTTTAATGCAGGCAACAGAAATCATGTTCGATTTCTCCTCTGTGGCAATGTGTTTTCTTGGCTCATGCTAAGGCAAAGAAAGGACGGCACACCAGTAACACTCACCATTGTGAGGATCTACAAGCCTCACATACTTCCATGTTTTTCCTCTATACAACACCTCCACCTCTCTTATGACCTTTTGTTTGGCCTCATCATCCATGCCCTTTATCTTTTCATCCACTTTACGTTCAATTTTATCCTTTGATAGAAAACATAATATAATAAAACAAGAACAATTAACGTAATTTCATGTTTTCACTTTGCAAATGGAAGACATATATGTAATCTAACATTTTTAGAAATGCAAGTTACAAGTAGGAAATTACCTTGAAAACAAGTTGTGTGAGTATCTGAATTGGAATCTTGTATACCAACCGTTTTTCCCTCTCGCATCAACTATCTTGCTCAACTTTGCTTCAATCCATTTCTTATCTTCTTCATCAAATTCAGCAATAAGAGTAGTAAGGTCTGATTCCCCAAGTTTCCTAATATGAAAAAGCTTATCTCCAAATGTGTTAGGAACATACCCAAACTCATTGATCCTACCACACAAGACAACATTTCAATGGGGATGGTCACCGAGGGAGCTAGTGAAGGGAAATTTTCTTGGCTTACCTCTCTCTCTGCTTGAACAATCTCTCTCTAACTAAGGTTTGATTCCCCAAGTTTTCTAATCTGAAAAAGCTTATCTCCAAATGTGTTGGGAACATACCCAAACTCATTGATTCTACCACACAAGAAAACATTTCAATGGGGATGGTCACCAAGGGAGCTTAGTGGAGGGAGCTTTTCTTAGTTACCCTCTCTCTCTACTTGAACAATCTCTCTCTAACTATTTCCACCACCGCCCATCCACCCAACCCATCCCATCCCAACCCACACCACCAACTTTGCTCCTTCCTTTCTCTCTCTATCTATCTATTACCACACCGGTGTCCCTTCCCCTCCCTCCCTTTCACTCTCCCACCCTCCCTCTCTTTCCTTCTCTCTATCTATCTATTACCACACCGGATGTCCCTTCCCCTCCCTCCCTTTCACTCTCCCACCCTCCCTCTCTTTCCTTCTCCCACCCTCTTCTCTCCCCTCTCTCACTCTCCATCTCCCTCTCCCTCCCTCCCTTTCACTCTTCCCCTCTCACTCTCTCTATCCTTCTCTTTACTCACTCTCTCTACCCCCCCTCTCTCTCTCTCTATCCTTCTCTCACTCTCTCTATCCTTCTCTGCCCTCCCTTTCACTCTCCCACCCTCATCTCTCTCTCTGTCTCTCTCTCCCTCTCTCCCTCTCTCTCTCTCTCTCCTTCTCTTTCTCTTTACTCTCTCTCTATCCTCCTCCCCTCTTTCTCTCTATCCAACTCTTTGCTCACTCTCTCTACCTTTCTTCTTTACTCTCTCTCTCTCTATCCTCCCCCTTCTCTCTCTCTCTCTCTCTATCCTTCTATTCTCTCTCTCTCTCTCTCTCTCTCTCTCTCTCTCTCTCTCTCTCTCTCTCTCCTCCCCTTCTCTTTGCTCACTCTCTTTATCCTTCTCTCTCTTTTGTAGCTCTCTCTGTCCTTTCCCTATCTCACTCTCTCTATCATTCTCTTTACTCACTCTCTCTATCCTCTCCCTGTCTCTCTCTCTCTACCCTTTTTTTTGCTCTCTCTCTCTACCCTTCTTTTTGCTCACTCTCTCTATCCTCCCTCTCTCCCTCTCTCTCGCTCCCTACCCTTCTCTTTGCTCTCGCTCCCTTTTTCTCTCTCTCTCTCACTCACTCTCTCTCTTTCAGTCCTTTTCTTTGCTCACTCTCTTTATCCTCCATGCTCTCGCTCCCTTTTTCTCTCTCTCTCTCTCACTCGCTCTCTCTCTTTCAGTCCTTTTCTTTGCTCACTCTCTTTATCCTCCATCCCTCTCTCTCTCTCTCTCTCTCTCTCTCTCTCTCTCTCTCTCTCTCTCTCTTTGCTTACTCTCTATATTTTCTTCTTATTTCTCAACATAGCATATTGAACTTATGTTTTGTGTACAGATCCTCGAGTCTACAAATGCTTCACTACCTTATTCATCCACACAATACAAAAAATGTCGATTCTTTATTGGTTTGTACGACATGTTGTACATAAACAGCGTTGCCGTTGTAGAGGGGAATGATGTCGTATTGCAAAACCCCAACATGCGTTGCTCTCGCCCTCTTTCTCTCTTTTTTAATATGAAATATAAGATCATGACATAATCGTAAACAATTGCTAAACCCAGTCACTTGAATATTCACAAATAAATAAGTTTACTGCACTACAATGAAATCTTTATCAAGACACCCTCAATACAAACAATGTTCATGCCTAATTTTTGTGCTACCATAGCACAATCTCCACATCCAGCATAAAGCTCTGCTATCACTTTCCCTTGCGTTACATGATGCTTCAACAGGCTATCCCAAAAGTCACATCCATGCTAAGATCCACCCGCAAAGAGAAAATATCTCTTAATTCCACCAAAAAATGTAACGCCCTTATTTTGGAGCACAAAAATGTTAATTCCATACCTCGCCATGCTATCCCATCTCAACGTCTGCCACCCCAATGCATCATGTTGCAAGGATCAATGATATAATCAAGTGAGAAAGGTTGTGTATGGTTTTGTCCAACTATGCTCGTAAAGGTAGCCGTGTGACAAGGGTATGTATTTGCACAAGAGTATGAGATGATTTTTTATAGCAAAAAGTGATTCTCAATGGCAACCTCTATGGTTAGTATTACTTACCTCTTGTCCAGAGACCTTTCCAATCTGTGTTGTACATCGCTTATTCACTAGGGTGTCTAAGGAGAAGCCAGAGCACTCGGCGTACGCTATAATGGTTGCCACTTGATACACAGTACTGATGACAATAATAGAGCCATTGTTGTCTAAGATGGTCTCACAAATCTGAAGCAATGCATGAAAGATCTCTGTCCCCTCCGCCCAATGGATTCAGGGGTGCTAGCAGTGGAAGTAGCACTCCTTGCGTAGTGCAGGGCCCCTCACTCGGGGCCTCGCCCACGGATATCTAGACAAGAGACTAATCCCTTGGTTCTTCCAAAACCGGAACCCAGAAAAACTTCCCTCACCCGGAAAGCACGGGTGATTCCTCCAGGATATTTTTGGCTCTAACGCAGTCAAGGTCATTACTGACCAAACTGATCTGACCGAACCTGTAAGTCACTTGGTCAGATCAAGGAAGAAACTTGCACTTGGATCATAAAGATCAACGCTTTTTCCCCATCGAGAGGCACAGCCGTTGATTCTTTTGATTCTTTTCTATAGAACAATTACTATCCAGGATTTACTTCATCTATCGTACTACAACAAAATTGAGTCTCATTTTACGGATCCATCAGTCCAGCCAAACCCATCCCCAGTCCCATGGGTTAGCCAACCGCCCAAGCCTAACCCCACCAGTGCCATGGGTTACCACCCAACCACTGTAGTGATGGGATCCAATTAAGAATTTGGTTAGATCCCGGGTACCAGGGAAAAGAGTTCCCAGACCCCTAGCCGGATATAATACGAAATTGCCTTCTTCACAGATTCAGCTATCTTTAAAACAATCATTTAATGAAACCATAGTGTCACTAATCATAATCCTCCAAAATATCTGGCTGAATCCTAATTTCCAATCATTCCTTCATCGGTATACCTATGGCATCATTGATAAGTGAAATAGGCGCCTCCTTGAAGAGCTCCCTTCTCCTTACCAAGGTGTCAAAATTGAATCATTATACCCAAAATATCTCTTTTTTTTAGTAATACTCATAGTTTTTTACTAATAAACCTTGTCCTTAGTCACCTCTTCATCTTATGTGAGCATTTACTCATTTTTGGGGGTTTTTCTTTTATAAATTAGATTTATCTCCTTCTCATACTTGGATTGATCCTATTGGCCCATAGGAACCTTAATTGGACCATAATCTAAAAATTTCTGAGAATCTAGACCCTTAGGCTAAGGTCCTTTATACTTTTTTCCAATTAATTCCAAATGCACATTGGAAAGTTCTTTTTGAATTTTTGTTTTAGGGGAAACCATTTTAGACACTAGGAGGATTTTTATATCCAAAAATATCTCAATTTTGGATTACCTCTCTCTAGACATTTTCTCTCTCTAGGCCAAAACAGAATCTTTCTTTTATTTCAAAGAGGGAAATAATTACAAGATTAGAAGGGGAGGTTCTTACACCTACACACCTTAAAAGCTGGAGGGAGTAATCTTACAATGCATGCTCCTCTCCATCTACATGGCATCAGAATGACATACACAAAAAACGTAAGCATGGCATACACGTTGTTAGGTGTTTTTTGGTAATATTTTCTTGGCATATGTACACACTCATGCATGGCATTTACAAATAAAGAATGTCCATCTCCAAGGGCCAAAGGGGGTATAAGGCCACATGTGAACGGATCTAACAAAAATGTGCAATGTGTACAGTTAGTTATTGGTTTACCTGGATAAATAATAAATGGAAAAGGTGAGAGATAAGAATCAGTTTCACAAGACAGATTTTGGCACTATCATGTATGGACAAGGTTGTTGACAAATAATGTGAGCATGCAAAGCATTATTTTTAAAAAAACTGGATAGGGACCCGTTAGAGGAGGTCAGCTACAGTACCGGTCCTTGGCATTTCATGGGAAACAAAGGTGTGTGTGGTGCAAAGTCTTCCTTGAATGAAAGAGTCACCTTGGAATTTAATGCAAGGTTTGCTTAAAATAGAAGGTGGCCTTGGAGGGTTTCAAAAGTTCCTCAACTAGCCTCAAAATTCAAAAGGAGCCGCGTGAAGGTGGGGTGAGCTCTCTGACACACGTTGGAGTATTATGAATAATATGATATTCTTGGGTTGAATGGGCAGCACACGATGGTGTATAAAAAGAGGAGGGGAGCAAGCTCAAAAAGGGAGAGAGATATTACCCGCAGCTTCAATGTGCTGTGCGCAGCCTATGGGCATGGAAGAGCGCTGCTATGTTTTTTATAGTGAGTGAGGGAGAGCGTAGCTCTAAGGTTTTCATAAGAGCTGCATTGCATTCTCTATTAGTGTGTATAAGGCTCTCAGTGTTTTCAAAGTTTGTAAGGGAGAGCTGCGCAGTACATGTGCGCCGCTCATTGAGTAGGGAAGTGGTAGTGTAGCTGTAGCGCCAGAGTGGGTGTGGGGGAGAATACATTATTCTAAGTTCAGAGAGGTTGCTTAACAAGTGGTAAGGGAGAGCAATTGTTCTGGTTTCTCTCGAAAAGCTGCGCTGCACTCTTTCTTGGTGTATAGGAGGGGAGCTGTAACCTTCAGAATGAGTAAAGGGAGAATTCGCCATTCTTATGCGCAGTACATGTGCGCAGCCAGGTGTGTAGATAGCTTATATAGCCAGTGTGATAGCGAGAGCTCGACTCTCTGATGCTCTCAGGGGGTGCGCAGCTCATGTAAGTAAGGAAGGGCGTAGATACACATAGCTGGGCGCAGCAGAGGGCGTGAGAAAAGCGCTGCACTCTCCACGAGTGTAAAAGGGAGCACTCTCCACGTGTGTAGAGGGGGAGCTGCAGTCCACGTATGCAGAGGAGGATTGCGTAATTGTGAGGTTCTAAAAAAACTGCGCAATCCAGGTTTATAAGGGTGTGAGAGAGCTCGTGTGTGAAAGGGAGCTGTAATTCTAATGTTCTTTGATGGCAGCCCATGTGGGTAAGGGGACACGTGCAGCCATTGTGTGAGAAGGCACCGTCTTCAAGGTGTGAAAGCCCGGGTGTTTTTCCTTGTATGTGAGAAGCTGCTCTCTTTGTGTTTAAGGGAGGAAGGAGATAAGCTCGTTTCCTTTGAAGAGAAGTATCCTCAGGACAGCACACGGCACTCCAGTCTGGGTGGGGAGGAGAAGCTGCAACGCTACTTGTATGAATCAAGAGAAGGTGCCACGCCTTGAGAGTGCGGATCTCTGTCATGATGACAGCCCATGCAATGTAAGTGACGGCTGGCCAGCTTTCGTGTTCTCTTTTCTTTTGTGAAATAACTCCTATATATATGAGGAATCACCAGTTTGTGGCATTGGAAAACCATGTACATGATAACCAAGTCTCTGATTTTGTGGAAAGCTCATGTGTATGAGAAATACAGCCTTCTGGTTTTGTTTGAGAGAACATGTATGAATGGTGGTGTGCTTCTTCAACAAACAGACTGAAGACCATAAAGTGATTGTGTCTCCAGCCACACACTACTTGCCAGGTTGGGAGAATTGAAGTTACTTACTGATGTTGTCTTTTCTTGGGAAACTGAAGTATTGCAGAAAGCTCATACTTGATGGAATGTAACCTTGTCATGTCAAGTGGTTCTCTCATCATTTCTCTGTGGTGTTCATTTTGTTTATGGCTGTGAGCCTATTTCATAATAAGGGTGCACCCCTATATGCATATGTATCAATTGAGTAAAGGGTGGCAGATGTTGATGTGCCCATCTCCCCTTGCATGTCTTGATCAAATGTATGTAGGCTTCCCCCAGTTGCTTGAAAAAAATTGAATGAGGGTAGAGACAAAGTCTCATGCTTGAAGTGTAAATGTTGTGTCAGCTCATTGAGAAGTTGACTGGTGCCCCTTTCTCTTGATGTTGGTGTGTATTCCAAACTGTGGAAAGGCATTGCTATAGAGGTGTTCCGTGTTTCTCCGCCTCCCTTCACAGTTTTTTGGTGCCCCCACTGAGGAGCATTCCAAGAGCCTGCAGTTTACAAGACCGAAAACATGTGCATGTGATTAATCTCAGTGAATGACTGCTATGCCAGGACAGTTGTGTGACAGATGCCTTCTAAAATTGTGCTATATTACCTTGATTTGACAGTCAATTGAAGTATGGTTTGCAGGCTGAAATTCTTGATATTGGTGCTGTTTCACATTTGATTTGTTGCCTAAAAGTTCTGGTAGAATTGGGTAATCAGCCAGTCGTGCCTCTTGGGAGTTGGTGGATGGCCACTCTCAATGGATAATCACAATGGACCTCAATTTACTCCCTTCCATTTTACCCAAAGAATTCAGATAAATGTTCATGTGGACAGAAAAATTTTCTTTCAACAGCAGGTGGCATATATGTTTGGGCCAGAAAGACTGAGGGAAATATTAGAGTCTCCTTTGCCGGTGGTAATTCCAATGATTAACTATGCAAATTCGTTTGATGTGCATGTGTTCATCCTCTTCTAAACCTGAAATGTTTTGAAGTTTTCTTCTGAGGATTGAGTTAGTAGAAGGTTTTGCTTTCGCATCTGTGTCAAAAAGGTTTTTTTGGGTAACAATGGCTTTCCCTTATCCAGAGTTTCATGGAAAAAATGATGAGAGTGTGGAAGAATTCTTAGAAAACATGGAAGTAGCGTGCATAAGCAACCATATCCAGATACCCGCTCAAATGTTACGCCTTTTGCAAATCTGTTTGAAGGGTGATGCACGGAGCTGGTGTAAGGGCTATGAGGAGGAGTTGCAGAGGGCTGATCCACCTATGCCATTGACTTGGGATAATGTCCGACAAGCTTTAACAGCACAGTTTGTGAAGGTGAGAGATCCAGACAAAGTTTGGCATGAAATACAGGAATTGAGACAGAGAAAAGCAGAGCCCATTGAGGATTACATCAAGAAGTTTTCCATATTATGGGAGAGCTTGTGCCAAGCCTTACAGCCACAAGTGCCCCCACCAGATATGATGAAAAAGGATCGGTTCTTGGTTGGCCTCAAGGAAAACCTGCGTTGGAGGGTAGAATTGAAGAAGCCAAGAACATACGAGGATGCATTGGAGGTGGCAAGGAACAAAGAGTGGAAGTTGAATAGGCTAACCCAATTGGGAGTGAGCTCACTACCTATGGTGTCAGAGATGAAGCAAATGGATTCCATGCAAAGTCGGGTTCCAGAGGAGGTGCATCCAGCAGATGCGGGTTCAGTAACTACTCAAGTTGCGCCAGCAATGGTCACTACTGCAGCACAAGATGATGAACTGAGGCAGGACTTGAGGCAAGTGGTTGATTTGATGAAGAATCTTAGTTTAAATATGTTAAGCAATGTGGGAAATAATCGAGGTCGTGTGAGACTTGCAAATCAGCCAGGAAGTGAAGGACAACCAAAGAATGGTTTTGGTGGACAGAATAACGGCAGGGGTTGGAGGCAATTGCCCACATGCTATAACTGTGGAGAGCTTGGCCACATCAGCCCACAATGTGATAAACCACCAAGAATGGGTGGAGATATGTATCCGTTGCCTGCACAGTTGCCGAACCGGTCAAATGATTATGGCATAGAGATTAAGGGTGAGGCAGGGCCTAGTGGATTGACCAAGGAAGACAAGGGAAAGACAAAAGTGTTAAGTGTGGTCACCTTGGAGAAGGCAGCAATGTTGGAAGATACATTAGTAATGCCTATTGGGAAGAGAACTACAGAGGATAAAGAAGGAAGAAATGAAGCAGGTCCCAGTAGAAAAAAAGGGAAGAGTCATGAGGGTGAAGATGTGAAAGCTAAAAGGAAAAGGAAAGCTCGCCGAAAATTTCACGTCTCAGATTTTCCACTAGGGGAAGGGCAGGATAGCTATGATTTGAAACAGGACCTGAGCAGTAGGAAGGCAGACGTGACCTTTGGACAACTAGTGGAAATGATACCGAAGCTGAAGCGCCAATGGAAGAAACTAGTCAGCCCGCTGGGGAAGGAGCCCAACAGAGGGTCAGTAAGAGTGTTGGCCATTGATGAGTCTTCAGACATTTGTCCCATAGTAGATGTTTGGCACAAGAGGAAGAATCTTGGGCAGGGATACGTGGATGGTGGTGCACAAATTTGTGTAATCACTCAAACATGTGTGGAAAAGATGGGCCTGAGAGTAGAAGGAGTCTCAGGATTCCGCATACGACTGGCAAACCATCAAAAGATCAAGTGTCTAGGGGTAGTGAAGAGCTTGGAAATCGAAGCCTATGCAGTCAAAACGGTAGTGGATTTTCATGTAATGCCAGCAGGATTAGGGGCTTATCCTATCATCCTTGGAAGGCCATGGCTACGTGCAGTGCGGGCCGTTCAAGATTGGAGACACGGAACAATCAGCTTATATGGGGAGAAAGGGGGCAAAAGATTATTTGACATGAGTAGCAGGAAACCACTAGATGAAGATTATGAAGAAGGGGAAAGTCCAAGTAGTGAGGAGTCTTCCACTGTGTCAGATGAAGACAGTAGCACCACCACTAGTAGTGAGGGAGAGGTAAATGTGGCATTTCTGATGGTGGACAGGGTCTTTGAACAGACCAGCATAGTCGCATCCATGAAAGGGATTGAAGATGAGTCCAAGGGCCCATACGAAGTGATTGAAGAGCTAATGCAACCTCAAGTGAAGCCACACGAGAAGCACGAATTGATGGCCAGGATGATTAGCACAGATCTCTCAGTCATGGAGAAGGAGAAGTATTTAAAGATGTTGTCAACATATCCAGATTTATTCATCACATCGTATGAAGAAGTTCGGGGCTTCAAAGGGGAAGATTTGCACATAGAGCTAAAGGAAGGAGCCAAGCCAGTACGTCAAAGACTAAGGAGAATGGGTCCAGAACAGATGAAGGCTTTACAAGAAGAGGTGGGCAAACTACTAAAGGCTGGTTTTATATGCCCTGTGGAGACAACAGAGTGGGTAAGCCCAGTCGTGGTCACTCCAAAAAAGGACGGAAAATGGAGGGTTTGTGTGGATTTCAAACCTTTGAATGCAGCTACAAAGAAGGATCCATACCCACTACCTTTCATTGATCAAATCCTAGATTCAGTGGCGGGTCATGAAAGATACAGTGTGTGTGATGGGTTTTCAGGCTATTTCCAGTTGAAGATTGCTCCAGAGGATCAGAAGAAAACTACTTTCATTACGCCATGGGGCTGCTTTTGCTATACAGTACTACCATTTGGGCTAACAAATGGTCCAACTCACTATCAAAAGAGAGCAAATTGGGCGCTTCTGCCATTCATTGGAAAATGTGTACAGGATTTCATTGATGATTTTTGTGTCTACAGCACACGCATGGATCACTGTGAGAAGCTGGAGATGGTGCTGGAACGATATAATGATTGTGGTGGCCAACTCAATCCCAAGAAGTGTTTTTTTGCAAAACCAAGGGTAAAATTGTTGGGTCATATGGTGTCAGAAAATGGCATTGAGGCTGATCCAGACAAGGTCAAGGCAATCATGCTTCTTCCTTCTCCAGAGTCTACAAAACAGTTGGCAACATTCATTCAGAAGGTAAAGTACATGTCAAGATTCATTTCATTGTCCTCACAGCTTTTATATCCATTACAACAAGTGGCAAAGCACGATCCTTTGCAATGGGATGACAAGTGTGAAGAAGAATTTCGGAGGGTCAAAGAAGTCTTGGGGGAGATGACAGCGGTACAGGCTCCAAATTGGGAACAGGCTTTTTATGTGAATCCTTCAGTAGGAGAAGATGCTATTGGTGCTATGTTGCTGCAAAAAGGGAAGGGGAGCCACTATATGCACCCCGTTTATTGTGCTAGTAGGGTAAAGTCAGTAGCAGAAAGGGGATTGTCAGAAATAGAGTTGGTGATGGTAAGTGTGGTGTTTGCTTGCCGACGGTTTCGCCAATATCTTTTGACAAAGCCATTTGTATTCCTAACTAGTTACACATTCTTGCCTCAGCTAATCAATGGTGTAAACATGTCTAAGGCAGTAAAAAAGTGGGTGATTGAATTGCAGGAGTTTGAGTTCTCTTTCTTGGTGGAAGAAAGTAACAGAGCTACTTTGGCAGACTTGTTAACTTATAAGGAAAACCCTCTACTTGTCAAAGAGGAAAGTGTTAGAAGGGTAGAAAGTGTGGCTGAAGTAAGCAATGCTCATGTTTTGTTCTTTGATGGTTCATACAGGAAGAGCCATGATGCAGCTTCGGGTGGTATAGCTCTTTATGACCAACAAGGTAAGCTGGTTTGTAAAAAGGGATTCAAAGTTGATGCTCATACTAACAATGAAGCAGAATATTCTACATTGGAAGCAGGGCTAAGCATTTGCATTAAGCATGGTGTAAAGAGATTATGCATAAGAGGTGATTCTCTACTGGTGGTAAAGCAAATACTAGGAGTATGGAAGAGCAAAAACCCTGCATTAAGGAACAAGTGTCTCAAAATCAAGAGCTTGTTGAAGGAGTTTGAAGCATGGGGCATTCGGCATGTGGAGCGTTCTCTTAATACAGAAGCACATGAAGCAGCACAGGGAATGATTGGTGAGCTATATGTGTTAAAAGCGGATCTGCCACTTTATCGAGGTCGTGAAAGTCTAACACTGGAAGAAGAGTTTTTGTTGACAGGAGTCATTCACCAGGACATTGAGAAGGCAAAGAAATATGGGTTTGTACGCAGAGCTTGCAAATACAAGCTCATTGGTGACACCTTATGCATGCAAGGGGCTGACTTGGTGTTAAGGCGTGTACCATGGAAGGAAGAGCTGTACAGAGTGCTTGAGGAGAATCATGAAGGAGCATGCGGTGGTCACTTTGCATTTAAAATCACATTGCACAAAATCTTACAGGAGGGTTACATATGGCCAAGTATACAAAAAGATGTGCATCACTGGTGTAGCTCATGCAAAAGGTGCCAGGCATTTGGGAAACGAATTTTAAAACCAGAGTTGCGCAAGACAATCTTGGCCTTTGATATTTTTGAGAAGTGGGGAATTGATGCAGTAGGGCCCTTACCCATTACCAGCAGGGGAAAGAGTTATATTTTGACAGCTGTGGATTATCTTTCCAGGTGGGCAGAAGCTAGAGCAGTGAAGCAAATTACTGCAAGAGATGTTGCAAAGTTTGTTTATGAAGACATCTGCTGTAAGTTTGGAGTACCCTTGGAGCTTCTTTCAGATCAAGGGCCCGGTTTTAGAGCTGACTTGCTTGAATACTTGTGTGCCAAAATGCGGATTAAGCATAATTTTACTACTCCTTATTACCCGCAGTGCAACGGTTTGAATGAAAGATTCAATGGTGAACTTATACACATTCTTGCAAAGGTGACAGAACATCAGGGCAAGAATTGGGATCTGGAGCTATTCAGTGCTTTATGGGCTTATCGTACATCGGTGAAGACAAGCACAGGTTTCACACCTTTTCACTTAGTGTATGGCAAAGAAGCTTTATTACCTGTAGAAGTTGAGTTGCCTGCAGTTAAAATGTTAGAAAAGCTGCTAGGGCCATCTAGCAACACATTTAAAGAGAGACTCTTACAGCTACAAGAGGTTCAGCTGGACAGGATGAGTGCCTTGGAACATTATGAGAAAATGCAAAGTAGGGCATTGACAAAGATAAATGAGAAGATTAAGAAGAAGGGTATTGAGGAAGGTGATTTGGTGCTACGCTATAACAGTAAGCTGGATAAAACCTTTCAAAAGAAGTTCCAAGTAAAATGGGAGGGGCCCTTCAGAGTAATGAATTGCTTTGCTAATGGCACATATCAATTGGCTGACCTTGATGGAACCCCACATGTATCAAGGGTGAATGGTTTACGTCTCAAGTTATATCATGCACGACTGATGATGGTAGACAAGGATGAAAGAATTGAAGAAGTGAAAAGCAGTGTCTTTGAGAACATGGTGATATCAGATGCATTGAGCCTCACGACACTGTTTTCTGCTGACCATGAATGATCTAGCAGGCTAGGGGATGGGCAAACTATGTTAGGTGTTTTTTGGTAATATTTTCTTGGCATATGTACACACTCATGCATGGCATTTACAAATAAAGAATGTCCATCTCCAAGGGCCAAAGGGGGTATAAGGCCACATGTGAACGGATCTAACAAAAATGTGCAATGTGTACAGTTAGTTATTGGTTTACCTGGATAAATAATAAATGGAAAAGGTGAGAGATAAGAATCAGTTTCACAAGACAGATTTTGGCACTATCATGTATGGACAAGGTTGTTGACAAATAATGTGAGCATGCAAAGCATTATTTTTAAAAAAACTGGATAGGGACCCATTAGAGGAGGTCAGCTACAGTACCGGTCCTTGGCATTTCATGGGAAACAAAGGTGTGTGTGGTGCAAAGTCTTCCTTGAATGAAAGAGTCACCTTGGAATTTAATGCAAGGTTTGCTTAAAATAGAAGGTGGCCTTGGAGGGTTTCAAAAGTTCCTCAACTAGCCTCAAAATTCAAAAGGAGCCGCGTGAAGGTGGGGTGAGCTCTCTGACACACGTTGGAGTATTATGAATAATATGATATTCTTGGGTTGAATGGGCAGCACACGATGGTGTATAAAAAGAGGAGGGGAGCAAGCTCAAAAAGGGAGAGAGATATTACCCGCAGCTTCAATGTGCTGTGCGCAGCCTATGGGCATGGAAGAGCGCTGCTATGTTTTTTATAGTGAGTGAGGGAGAGCGTAGCTCTAAGGTTTTCATAAGAGCTGCATTGCATTCTCTATTAGTGTGTATAAGGCTCTCAGTGTTTTCAAAGTTTGTAAGGGAGAGCTGCGCAGTACATGTGCGCCGCTCATTGAGTAGGGAAGTGGTAGTGTAGCTGTAGCGCCAGAGTGGGTGTGGGGGAGAATACATTATTCTAAGTTCAGAGAGGTTGCTTAACAAGTGGTAAGGGAGAGCAATTGTTCTGGTTTCTCTCGAAAAGCTGCGCTGCACTCTTTCTTGGTGTATAGGAGGGGAGCTGTAACCTTCAGAATGAGTAAAGGGAGAATTCGCCATTCTTATGCGCAGTACATGTGCGCAGCCAGGTGTGTAGATAGCTTATATAGCCAGTGTGATAGCGAGAGCTCGACTCTCTGATGCTCTCAGGGGGTGCGCAGCTCATGTAAGTAAGGAAGGGCGTAGATACACATAGCTGGGCGCAGCAGAGGGCGTGAGAAAAGCGCTGCACTCTCCACGAGTGTAAAAGGGAGCACTCTCCACGTGTGTAGAGGGGGAGCTGCAGTCCACGTATGCAGAGGAGGATTGCGTAATTGTGAGGTTCTAAAAAAACTACGCAATCCAGGTTTATAAGGGTGTGAGAGAGCTCGTGTGTGAAAGGGAGCTGTAATTCTAATGTTCTTTGATGGCAGCCCATGTGGGTAAGGGGACACGTGCAGCCATTGTGTGAGAAGGCACCGTCTTCAAGGTGTGAAAGCCCGGGTGTTTTTCCTTGTATGTGAGAAGCTGCTCTCTTTGTGTTTAAGGGAGGAAGGAGATAAGCTCGTTTCCTTTGAAGAGAAGTATCCTCAGGACAGCACACGGCACTCCAGTCTGGGTGGGGAGGAGAAGCTGCAACGCTACTTGTATGAATCAAGAGAAGGTGCCACGCCTTGAGAGTGCGGATCTCTGTCATGATGACAGCCCATGCAATGTAAGTGACGGCTGGCCAGCTTTCGTGTTCTCTTTTCTTTTGTGAAATAACTCCTATATATATGAGGAATCACCAGTTTGTGGCATTGGAAAACCATGTACATGATAACCAAGTCTCTGATTTTGTGGAAAGCTCATGTGTATGAGAAATACAGCCTTCTGGTTTTGTTTGAGAGAACATGTATGAATGGTGGTGTGCTTCTTCAACAAACAGACTGAAGACCATAAAGTGATTGTGTCTCCAGCCACACACTACTTGCCAGGTTGGGAGAATTGAAGTTACTTACTGATGTTGTCTTTTCTTGGGAAACTGAAGTATTGCAGAAAGCTCATACTTGATGGAATGTAACCTTGTCATGTCAAGTGGTTCTCTCATCATTTCTCTGTGGTGTTCATTTTGTTTATGGCTGTGAGCCTATTTCATAATAAGGGTGCACCCCTATATGCATATGTATCAATTGAGTAAAGGGTGGCAGATGTTGATGTGCCCATCTCCCCTTGCATGTCTTGATCAAATGTATGTAGGCTTCCCCCAGTTGCTTGAAAAAAATTGAATGAGGGTAGAGACAAAGTCTCATGCTTGAAGTGTAAATGTTGTGTCAGCTCATTGAGAAGTTGACTGGTGCCCCTTTCTCTTGATGTTGGTGTGTATTCCAAACTGTGGAAAGGCATTGCTATAGAGGTGTTCCGTGTTTCTCCGCCTCCCTTCACAACGTAACATATGCACAACACATAAGGTCTTAAGAAGAGAAAATCATCTCATCACTCACATGTGTAGAGATTCTATGGTGGGATAATGTCTACATTATGGCCATAAATAGAACCTTCTGTGGGCAACATCATTACAGTACAATCACACATTGTGCTTGTATTGACGCCTTTAATAGTAAAGGTCCTATCTCCCACGTTGACCTGCAACATATCAAAGACATGTTCTAGCTCTTGTGGACACTCCTGGTTCAGAAGTACACGGCCTATCTTTAAAGGATCCCTAACAAATGTCATCATCTTTGTAAAATGATGTCCTACTACACCATGTTGAGTAGAGTTATACATTAATTGTCATCTCGGGATATAAAAGACACACCTTTACAATCCTTTCACATGTGGCCACAATTGATTATTATACTTGTTAACGCTAAGGCTTCTATAACGGTAGAGGAACTAGCACTTTGATGTTCGCTCAAAACTCCAAGGACTATTGTCATGGTACGAAAAGACACTCCTACAAAGCTTACATTTTGTAAGTGTATGCACCACACAAATGCATTACAATATCATTACGAATGAGTAAAATCATACTTGGCAAATTCATTTGGATTGGGGTCAGGTCACCCAGGCTAGGTGGATTAATATGTCGCAATAGTGCATTTGGCGCTTCACCTCTTGCCAAGCTTATTTGAATTTATAACTTAATATATGTTAGTATCCAAACAATGTAACAATAATGCCAATGAGCCAGGTCATTTAGCGCTTCACCTCTTGCCAAGCTTATTTGGATTGGGGTAAGGTCACCCAGGCTAGGTGGATTAATATGTCGCAATAGTGCATTTGGCGCTTCACCTCTTGCCAAGCTTATCTGAATTTATAACTTAATATATGTTGGTATCCAAACAATGTAACAATAATGCCAATGAGCCACAAGTAAAAGAGTGCCCTGCCTGTGTTGCTGCATGACCCATTTCTTCAACTTTTGGGGTTGCCTCAATCTTACAAGTGCTCACTGTCTGCTATCATCAAAATCGCTTTCGTCATATTCTGATGGACAGTTATCAGAGTCATCCTCTTCCTGTAGTAGCACATTTCCTTTTCCCTTTCCCATCATTGTATCCTTCTTTGGCACTTTGCCCCTTATCAGCATCCTCTTCATCTTCATCATCCCCTTCATCTTTCATATAAGACCTTTGTCCTTGCCTTAAACATGTGATTTGTCATGTAGACTTCTAGGCTTCACAATAGAATTCACAATTCGAAAAGATATAAGAAATAAACTGAAATATCTAATTGTATAGTTCATCCCATGTTTGATTGCTTCGCTTTATAGGACCGAGTATACATCTCCTTCTTGCTCTTGGAAAATTTTCCACTTCGGAAGTCAAGGAACAATGGGCATCTCTTATATATCCTTGCATCCCAAAGGTTTCGAAATTGCTGTTGTGTATTCATAGTACTCTCATGTTTTGGATTACACCAATCTTTTAAGATTGCAAGCACATCTACAATATATCTCTTTGCATTGCACTTATAAATCCATCTACACATTATTATTTCCATTCAATTTACGAATATAAAAGTACAACTAAGTAGTAAGTAAGCTTTGTAGAATGTTACGCACTTGAACACAGCGTGCTTGGTAGCCTTGAGACAACAACAAGGTTTGAAGCTACCACACCTTGTTTCTTTAGGGATACCACCATTTCCTCAAACAGCTTCCCAAAATACAGTCTCTTAAGCTTGGCAAGGTCCTCCAAGAATGTATTTGGGAAAATTACCTTGTACTTTTATGATATTTTTGCAAAGACAGCTACACCCTACACTCCAATCTCATGCCATATGACTTCTCTTCGAAGCCAATCCCTAAATAAACTTGCGTTTGATGTGTTGCCATTGAAATTGTTATTCAAACAAAATAGAGTGCTTTGTGTATATCAAGAAGATAGGAAAAGTAATTATTACTTACTTTTAGGGATTTGTGAATCCTTCAGCCTCTACAAATTGCCATCAATCAAAATATCCAAAATGTGTGCTTTGTGATCATTTAGTAATGAGCTAGCTGTCAAACTGTATAGCCTACCTCTGTCAAAAACAATTTGGTTTCTTGTCCCAATTTACTTGCACTAGTCATCTGCAACATAACACCAAAATTAAACCGCAACATTAAAACCATAAAATGTTGTTGCCACGAAATAGATAGAGGAAAGAGTGTAGGATTTCTTACTCAAAGAAGCCTTCCCCTTGTGCAAGGTTTACAATCACAACCAGCCACCTTGCATCTATCGGCAACATAGCCATTCGTATAAAATTCCGTTGCCAGCTTCTTGTACCTAAACTGCACTCTTCGTATAGAGGGGTTAGGCACACAAGTTTGCACAAGGGAATAGGTGGCAAAGAAGTGGATTTCACCGCCTACAATGTACACACATACGCTATGCTTGGTAATCCAAAAAATACCTTATGTAATATTTAATTAAAAGTGGATAAGAATTACCTTCACTCTGTTAAGACTACCTTGTAGTAGGAGTTCTAATCGCAAGTGAATTGCATGAGTCACCATGAAACCCTTCTTTTTCAATTCCCTCATCCACCTCTCCTACTTCCTTAGTTTCTTTAATGGATTTTGAAGAAGCATCTTTCTTCGAAGACTTGGCAACTCGACTTGGATTCCTTCAAGGAGGAGTCCAATCATCATCATCTTCCTCTTGCACTTTTTTCCTCTTCTTCGTACTTGTCACTTCTTGGCTTGCTTGTCTGGCAGCAGGTGTGCTCTTTATGCATTTTGCATGCTTTGGCTATGGGGTTTCCTTTGATGTGTTTGCAACAATCTAAACATATCGACATATACAAGACAGATTACTCTCAAAAAAACCACTAAAAAAGAGCATAATTGGAAAGGTGGAGAGAGATAAAATAACACTTACGCAATCTCTGGCTGACCACACAATGATGTATCCTTTGGTTTAATTCAACTTGAAGATATCACCATCCTCGAGGGAAAAGGAAGAGGTATGTCTCCCACTTCAACATCTTCTATCGACACGCCAACATGACCAAGCGGAAAACCAATTCCATGGCCGGTATCCATAGTGGGGTCTATATGCAAAACGGTCCCTGTAGCTGCCTTGGTACTGTTGAACATCAAGGACACTCATGTCCCTTTTTGGAATTGAGGAGACACCATGTAAAAAAGAGAACGAACAAGTAGCCCGAGATAGAAGAAATAGATTGTCGAATACAATCACTTGGAAGGATCTTGAACTAGGCAAAAAGAGTCCTAAAAGATATAAGAAAGAGAAGAGGTGATATAAATAGAGCAAAAGATAAAAATATAGCCAAAAAAATAATAGATATAATATAGGAGATATAAATAGAGGGATATATATAAATAGAGGGATATATATAAATAGAGGGATAGATATAAATAGAGAGAAAAAAGATAAATCTAAAAAAATTAGGGTTTTGAAGAAGAAGAGAGGAGAGGGAAGAAACACCAAAGAAAAGAGAAAGGAGAGGAGAGAGAGAGAGAGAGAGAGAGAGAGAGAGAGAGAGAGAGAGAGAGAGAGAGAGAGAGGGAAAAAGCTAAAGAGAGAAAGAGAGTGAAGGAAGGGTTGGTCAATGTGAGAGAGAGAGAGAGAGATCCATGAGAGAGAGGGAGAGAGGGAGGGAGGTGTTGTCGTTTTAGTTGAGGGAGGGGGGGAGAAGAGCGTTTGGCATTTAAGGAGGAGGGAGAGACAAAGCAATTGCAATGTAGCATTTAAGGGGAGGGGGAGACGTATGCGTTTCCCTTCTGGCTTTTGAGGAGCAAGGAGACATACGTGTTTAAGGAATAGCGTTTTTGGCTTTAGGGTTTGGGGGGAGACGTACGCGTTTCCCTTCTGGCTTTTGAGGAGCAAGGAGACATATGTGTTTAAGCAATAGCATTTTTGGCTTTAGGGTTTGGGGGGGAGACGTTCGCGTTTAAAAGGGGGTACACGTTTAAATGCATGAGGGGGGGGAGACGCATTTGCATTTAGGGGAGGGGGGATTCATTTACATTTTTTTGGGGGGGTACCTATAGTCCACCGCCACTAAGGGCAATGGTCGCGGGGGTGGGACACCCGGGAGACGGTCACCCTTAGTGGGAGAGTGAGGGGTGTGCCACCCCTCACACTCACTAAGGGTGACCATCGCCCTTAGTGAGGGCAAGGCTAAGATTGCCCTACCCTGCAGTAAGGGCAACCATCGCCCTTAATGGGGAGTGGGACACCTAGCACCCACTAATAAGGGTGACGGTCCCCCTTAGTGGGGGGTGGAACACCTAGCACCCACTAAGGGTGACGGTTGCCCTTAGTGGGGGGTGTGCCACCCCTCACCCCCCACTAAGGGAGACCGTCACCCCCTTAGTGTGGGTGCTAGGCGTCTCACTCCCCACTAAGGGTGACCGCCCTTAGTGGGGGTGCTAGGCATTTCACTCCCCACTAAGGGCGACCGCCCTACCCAACACCAAGGGCGATTGTCGCCCTACCTAAGATTTAATGTTGTCATGTTCTTCTCTCTCTCTCTATCCCTCTTCCTATCAAATAATTATGCCATGACCTCAATCATAATTGAAAAAATATTAACCTTAATAAATTTACATTCTTCACTGTTTCTTATGAAACATTGAACAATACTAAAGGCATTCTAGATATTATGCCTAGAATGAAATTATCTTGTATGTATAATTGTATACATTGTTCACCTTGTCAATTGTACTCGCATACAATGATATACGATCACATGCAAATCCTTTAAATGGCATACAATTACATGCAAAGGCATGTAATGACATGCAACACTGTGCAAAGGGCAAGAAGTACCATGCAATCACATGCACATGTAATAACATCCAGATGCAATAGCATGCTATGCCATGCAATGCAATGTATATTGTAATGGCACATACATACATTGACATGCAAAAGGATAATAAAGAGCAAGAAATGTCATGCAAACACAAAAATACAAATGTAGAAAAATAAACTCACATGTAATGCTATGCAAAGTCATGTGAAATGAGAGAGAGAGAGAGAGAGAGAGAGAGAGAGAGAGAAACAAGGTGAAAGAGAGAGAGGGGGAAAAAGGGAGGGAAGAAGAGATTATGCATAGGGAGGGTGGGACAAGGAGAGAGAGAGAGAGAGAGAGAGAGAGGAAAGAGGGTGGGAGAGGAGAGAGAGGGAAGGTGGGAGAGTGAAAGGTGTTAAATTTGCGGCAATGTGATGAGCTATGGTGGATCAAATGCTAGAATTAAAATCATTAGAAAAGAGATTACATGATAATTAGTATGAGCAAATAACTGATAGCTTAATGTAGGCATGGATAATCAAAAACCAACAAATTCTCATTAGGCCAATGCCTCAATTTATAGAGTTTACATCCAAGCATCTAATCCCCTGATCTCTCCTTGATTCACTCCACCTCTTTTGCTTAATTCTCTCCACCTCTTCCCAGAATATCTCCACACCTCCTAAATCTTCTCATGCTACCCTTTATTCTCTCCGAGTAGATACTTCTCACCTTTTCACAGCTTCTCACTCATTTACAGATTCTCTTTTACAGCCTCTTGCTAAGGACTTGCTCCCGCACACAGCCTATTCACTTTTATATTTCAACACCTCCCCTCAAGTGAATAATCCTAGCACACTTGGACCCTATACCAAGTTTCCCTCTTACTTGGTAGTCCGCGACCAGTGCCTCAAGGCCCTAAACTCATAGTCCTTGACACTCTCTCTCTCTCTATGTGTCCAAGGCTACTACAACTGCCCGTGACCTTGACTAAAGTGCTCACACATACATCTACCACATGGCCTACATCATCGGTGGCTCAGAGGTGGTTTTACTCTATTGGGGCAGGTCACATTGGGTTGTGGGGTTTCTCTCTCTCTCTCTTTCTCTCTCCCTCAGAAAAGATGATCTGACTCCACTTCCTTAGGAGCCTCCTTGAAGTTTGCCGATGTCGTGTCCTGGCTTTCCATAGTTGTGGCAACAAAGTGAAGGTCCTTCCTCCTACTCTGCGTCTTCCTCGTCCTTGTCCCCCTCGAGAGAATCCTCCTCAGGTGAAGAATGCTTTTTCTTCTCCAGCTATTGAGTCCAGCCATTTCTTCTCTTTGACTCTGGTCTCTTGCTCTAGTAGAGCTCCTTCTATCTCGTGCAGCTTCAATTTAGGTACATTCTTTAATGTTGCTACAATGTTTTCATATTTACCTTTGTCCACACTCTTCAGAAGCACTGCTAGTGCCTCATCATCTTCTACCTTTTTGCCAATGGCTGCCAGTTGTTGCTTAATGCTTTTATATTTGTTCAAGTGTGTGATTAAAGGTCACTTTCCTTCATATCCAGTTTGTAGAATTGTATTAACAGATTTATCTTTGAATTTTTTGCTTGAGTGCCAAATAATTTATTGAGTTCATCCCATGCATCTTTTGCCCATTGTATCCTTGTGATGTGATGAATGATTTCATCATTTAAACTGAGTGCGATAAGTCCTAATGCTTTCTCATTCCTGCTCTTCTACTCATTTTCCCCACTCACCTCTAGGCATTCATCTCTTCCCTCAACTAGCCCCCACATATTTTTCCTCAGCAAATACATGGTTTTTGTTTGCCATGTGTATAAAACTGCTCCCCATTAAGTTTGACTCTCTCTTGTGCTGTACTCATGATGATGATGTGAAGGGGGTCTTACCTCTTGATCTAATTCCAAGATTCAAGGACGGTCTCTACCCTTTTACAACTCAATCTGGTGTTTAGGTGATGATTACAAATATTTATAAGCATAAATTCACCCAAAAATTACATTAAACTAAGGGTAACAAATCTGTACTGAATGGTTGGAGTATCAAACCATCTCCGAATTGCAATCTAAAGTTATAGGGATCTGTATTAGATACCCAATGGTTAATTTGAACCCTCAGCACCAAAATATAGTGATTAGTGTTGATTAATCATTGATTAGCAAAATAATCCTCTATTTTGTGTGCAAAAAACAGAGTATGTAGGGAGTCCACATCTGGGACTGTAGAGTTCAAATAAGCTCAACCCCTTTCAAGGCCATCAATAGCAGTTAGTCCAGTAGGAGGAAGCCAAGAAACACAAGATTTGACCAAACATTGAATGCGTAATCTCTGTTTTACCAAAGTCACCCTGCAGATTTGATGCAGAGCTTGGATCTCACTATAGACTTGATGAAGTCAAAAACTGAGCTTGGATCTCACTATAGACTTGATGAAGTCAAAAACTATCTTCACTAGCTTGTAGAGCACCCTTGAAAACCCCTAGGGCCAAGAGGAATTAGAGCAATGTCTTCTGTGTAAGTGTAGATCTCCAGTTCTCTTCTGTGTAAGTGTCGATCTCCAGTTCTCTTCAGAAAAAAGGCGCTAGCAAATTCGCGAAAATCTACAGTTCTAGAAGGCGGTATGACGAATTGCTTTAATGGGCTGGAGCATAAGGCTTGTGGGCTATGTGTGGCTAAAGGCTTGAAGCCTATTGTTAAGCCTGGAGGGAGATCAAGCCCCTCCACCAGCTGGGGGTACAGAAGCGCTTGAAGAAAAGAGGTAAAAACTTGATTATCTACTAATCTTGATTAACTAGGTGATTAGCAAGATAATGGGCTCATAAATTTGATGGATTCTAAGCTAGGCTCTGATACCATGTTAAATTTGCAGCAATGTGATGAGTGTAAGATTCGTCCCCAGCCTCTCAAGATGTCCAGTATCTTCCCCTGTAGTCAAATCTCTCTTCAGAAATATAAAAGATCTTGTTTCTACTAGTTTTGGCCTAGAGAGAGAAAATCTTCTAGAGAGTTATAATTCAGCTTTTAAATATTTTTGGATGGAAAAATATCTCTTCTTATTAAAATAACTTCCCCCAAAACAGAAGTTCAAAAAGATTTTCAGAAGGTGCATTAGAAATCAAGTATAATCTGTTCAAGAGGCCTTACCCCAGGGGTCCAGATTTTTGAAAAAATTTAAATTAAGGTTTTGAGGGACCAATCAGATTCATCCAAATATGTAGAGAAGATAAATAGAATAAATAAAGAAAATCCTCCCAAAATGAAAAAATACGTGATAAGATGAAGAGTTGACTAAGGACAAGGTTAATAGTTAAAAAAGAGAGATATTTAGAAGAAATGATGCATTTTTGACACCTCAGTATGGGGGAATTCCCCTCATGAGGCACTTATTTCACATGTGTGGGAGATTTTTAAACTCCCAAATAATGAGATATTTTTATCTCTCCTCTCTCCTGTTTCAACTAGATCCAAAAAGTGAGCTAAATTGACCTAAAAATGGTCAAAAATTGACCAAACTGATCTAGAAAATTCTAGAATCAGTTTGCTTAGTTAGAGGCTCACTTTTTCCTATAAATAGAAGCCTTCCCCTTTGTTGAAGCTTAATAGTGTTTTTTACACTGTTACCCTGCTTCTCCCAAGAGCCAAAAACTGTGAATTTACTAATGCATTAGTTTTTTACCTTCCCTCTTCTAAAGATTGATGGCCACTCTTGTTTCGAACAAGAGTAGATCCCTCAAACCATCAAGCCAAAGGAAAGCTCTCAAATTCTTCTTGTAAGTTGGAGATTCTTCTCTTTTCTATTTCATTTTATGGTTTTTTATGATTTTTGTCTTCTCTAAAATGATTATGATGTTTTGAAAAAAGGCATTCCCCTCTCTTCTTTTTAGTAAATCCAACCATTCTTTATCCTAGATGAATGATTAATGGATAAAATCAAGTTTTTCATAATGTTTCTCTTTGATAACTAGAAAATGTTTACATTAGAATGATTTAAATACTCTTGGTGAACTTCTAATTAATTTTAGAGAATTAAAAATTAAAAAATGGTCAGCCATACAAAGGAGGTTATGGTAAAATTTTCTAAAATTGTGAAAAATAAGTTTTACTTTTTTTATTCAAAAAGAGTAATTCCCATCGTATATGTATTCTTAAAGTGTTATTTTTCATCCTAAGTATAGAAAAATGCATACTAAAAATACTTTATTAAAAAAGTGTTGCCTTCTTTAGAATTAAATTCTATGCATAGAAGGAAGCATATTGAAATTGTTTTTTTTATTCTAAAAGTGTGATTTTCATCATAAGTGATTTGTATGCATAAACATATGCATAAAAGATATTTTTTATATTAAAAGTGTGATTCTCATCATAAATGATTTTTATGCATAAATAGATGCATAAAAGAAATTCTTTTATATTAAAAGAGTGATTTTCATCATAAATGATTTGTATGCATAAACATATGCATAAAAGATAATTTTTTATATTAAAAGTGCTATTTTCATCATAAATGGATTTTATGCATAAATTAGATGCATAAGAGAAATTCTTTTATTCTAAAAGTGTAATTCCTACTAAATTGGATTTATGCATGGAAAGATGCATAAAGAGTTTATTTTAATCCAAAAGTGTTATTCTCATCAATTTTGATTTTATGCATAAATAGATGCATAAAGAATTTTATTTTTAATTCAAAAGAGTTATTCTCATCAATTTTGATTTTATGCATAAATAGATGCATAAAGAATTTTATTTTTAATTCAAAAGAGTTATTCTCATCAATTTTGATTTTATGCATAAATAGATGCATAAAGAATTTTATTTTTAATTCGAAAGTATTATTTTCGTTGAAATTAAATTTATGCATAGTTAGATGCATAAAAGATTTATTTTTATTTTGAAAGTGTTATTCTCATTAAAATGGAATTTATGCATAGTAAAATGCATAAAAGATTTATTTTTATTTTGAAAGTGTTATTCTCATTAAAATGGAATTTATGCATAGTAAAATGCATAAAAGGTTTATTTTTAATTAGAAAGTGTTATTTTCCTTAAAATTGAACTTATGCCTAAATAGATGCATAAAAGGATTTTTATAAAAGCGTTATTCCTACTAAAGTTGTCTTTATGCCTACCTAATTAGATGCGTAAAGAATCTTTATATCAAAAAATTAGAATTCTCCCACATTCTATATAAATAGATGTGATAAGATGTGATAGGAATCAGATAGATGTAAATGAATGTAGATGTGGATGTGGATGTATGAATGTGAAGGTGGATATGGATGTATGAATGTGGAATGTGAAAATGGATGTATGGATGTGAATGTGAATGTGGATGTGGATGTGGATGTGGATGTGGATGTGGATGTATGGATGTAGATGCGGATGTGGATGTATGTATGTGGATGTGGATGTGAAAATGGATGTATGGACGTAGATGTGGATGTGGATGTATGGTTGTGGATGTATGGATGTGGATGTGGATGTATGGATGTATGTATGTGGATGTGGATGTATGAATGAGGATGTGAAAATGGATGTATGAATGTGGATGTGAAAATGGATGTATGGATGGAGATGTGGATGTATGGATGTGGATGTGGATATGGATGTATGGATGTGGATGTGGATGTATGAAAGTATGTATGTGGATGTGGATGTATGAATAAGGATGTGAAAATGGATGTATGAATGTGAATGTGGATGTGGATGTATGAATGTGAAATGTGGATATGGATGTATGAATGTGAAATGTGGATATGAATGTATGGATGTGGATGTATAGATGTAGATATGGAATGTGGATGTGGATGTATGGATGTGGATGTGGAAATGGATGTATGCATGTGGATGTAGATGTGGAAATGGATGTATGGATGTTGATGTGGATATGGATGTATGAATGTGGATGTGGATGTATGGATGTGGATATGGATATGTATGTATGAATGCGGATGTGAAATTGGATGTATGATGTGGATGTACGAATGTGGATGTGTATGTAGAATAATGAATGCGAATGTGTATGTGAAATGATGTGTTATCGTTATGAGTGAATGGATGAGATGTGATGACATGTGAATTGGGATGTGAATATATGATATGTGATGTGAATGAATCTGAGGTGATGAGATGGAAAATGATGTGATTGGATGAGAATAAGTACACATATGAATGGAATGTGGAATAAGTAATGTGGACTGATGAGGGATAATGTGGAAAGACGAGAGTTCAATATAGAAACTATATTTGTGACCTGTTTGTAAATGACTGTTTTATGTCAAGAATGCTGGGGAAGCATTTTGACCGTCTTGTGATTAAGGTCGTGGAGACCTAACTGATAAAGTTGCAACTGCTGAGACGGAGAGTCAATGGAGGACGTCTCGCGTAGCAAGGTCGGACGAGGTCTTGACCAGCCTTGGTTCAATTTAAATGGTGAGCTTCTGGTACGGTGGATGAGGGACCAAGGAAGCGGCCTATGAGTGAAGTGCTAGGTGACCTGCGAAGGATCCTAGAGGGTGCTGACCATATGGTGCTCGGGCTCTGGGTCGCCAAAGATACCCACACGTGCGTCGTGGAAGATATTGGAACAAGGAGTAAGAGTTATTTTCTGAAACCGAGTATGGATCTGGTTGATTGACCTTGCTGGTCCTCAACTGATGAGTCCATAGCTCTCTTATATGGATCTGTTGGTTGATCTTACTGATCTTCAATGAGGATTCCATCTTGATTTTTATAAGTGATTATTTGCCCGGTACTATGAGCTAGGAACTATAGAAAAGGCCCCTAAGTGAATAGGTGGTGAGCGTTCTGGTTGCCAATGATGCCATAGATACTCCGATGAAGGAATGATTGGAAATTAAGATTCAACTGGATACTTGGAAGTTTATGATCAGTAACACTATGATTTCATTAAATGACTGAATTAAATACATTTGAATCTAGGAAAAAGACAATTTCATATTGGGTGTGTAAGTGGTGTGACTGGAGTTAAATTTGCTTGAAAATCCGGCTAGGGGGCCTGGGAACTCTTTTCCCTGGTACCCGAGACAAAACCTAACCAAATTCCTAATTGGATCCCATCACTACAGTGGTTGGGCGGTTGGCTAACCCATGGGACTGGATGGGGTTAGGCTGGATTGATGGATCCGTAAATCGAGACTCAATTTCTGTTTAGTTCGATAGATGAAGTAAATCTCGGACAAAAATTGTTCTATGGAAAAGAATCAACGGCTGTGCCTCTCAATGAGGAAAAAGAGTTGGTCTCTATAATCCAAGTACAGTCTTTTTCCCTGATCTGACTATGGGACTTGCGGGTTCGGTCAGATGAGCTCAGTTAGTTAAGGCTTTTGACTACGTTAGGGAAAAGTTATCCTGGTAGAATCGCCCGTGCTTTTTGGGCAAAGGAAGTTTTTTTGGGTTAAGACCTAGTTCTATCCCGTAGGGGGAGCGTGGTCTCCTAAATGATTCTTAAAATCAAATCACCCATAGAGTGATTGACCTTAACTTGGGCAACCTCTATTCTTGATTTCCTAGAAACAACACTTTTTTCCCCATCTATGCGAGGCACATCCCGCTAGCCTAATCCTCTAGAGTAGGGTTACTCAAGGACTTACTTACCTAATGTAGAGCTTTCAGTTAATTCTTTTGGAAAGCTATGTGACTAATCGGGTCCACCCGTCCGTAAGGATGGTGCCGTCAGGGCATTCCATCCTCCCACTTTCCACCCAACTCACACATCAATTTTGTTTTCTAATTAGTCCTACCACGCTTTGTGACATATATAAATAAGTTCCTTAATTAATTACCTTACACAGTGTTCGTTTAAACAGCCCTTAACAATGATACAACACTACTAGAGCGAACAAGGGATTTAACATAAATAAATAAATACAATGTTCAACTCTATCCATAGCCAAATCCAGGCTCTCTTGTTCCTTTACTTTATTATGCCAATGATCTAGAATTCATTCTTCCAGCCTCTATAGACTGGGCAATCCCTACGGGACCATACACCTCGTTGTTGGTAGTTGGCAAGGACTCAAGCCGGCCTGTCACCCTCTCAAGCTCCATGCTTGATCCTCTTGCTCCTCAGAGGGATGTCTACACGCTAGGGTGGGCTTATTCACCGCACTAGCCTGGGCCCGCTGAACTAGACAGCATTCATAACACTTGCCTAAACTGGCGAGTCTCATCTTCTTGATGGTAGGAGGGATCCTTTGGGCTGACTCTGAGCCTCGCTAACGTTGTCGCTTGGCTATATAAGCATGGGAACAGGATTAGCATCAAGGCATGGAGAAGACGTACTTGTACTTTAACTTAATCAAGATAACAACACAATTGCTTAATTAAACCATAACATCATCTTCTTGAGAAAGCAACAATTTCACAAGAATTTTAGTATTTCAAAAGCAAAGAAAAGTAACAACTTCTTTCTTACTTAATTAATGCTAACATTAAAAGTCAATCAAAAATCTCTTTTTAAACGATTATTAAGCTAACCTAGCCATTAGTTCCTTGTGGGACTACCAAGGGAAGAGTTGGGGCCGCATCTGGGATGTTCCCTCTAGGGTTATTATGCACACTTCTCGATGCAATATTTTGGCATCTTCGAGGATGAGCCATTCTTTCCACCTTCTTATAGCCCATGGTACCATGAACTCAATGCTTCAATCGGATTGCGAATCAAAGTTCTTATATTTTGGCATCTTCGAGGATGAGCCATTCTTTCCACCTTCTTATAGCCCATGGTACCATGAACTCAATGCTTCAATCGGATTGCAAATCAGAGTTCGTTTGCTCACTTTAGGAACATAAAACTCTTATGTGGGAACCGCCTCTAAGAGGCAAAGTGTGCCTACTAAAGTCACTGCCCACTAATTGGGGGTGGGGGGGGGCAAAGGTGTCCTTAAACAGGAATTTGGGGCAAAAGCCTACACTTAGAGGGAGAGAATGGGAGTTCTCCCTTAAGTCTATTCACACGGGGGGAGGAGAGAGAGAGGAAGAGAGTAGCTAAGGACACCCTCTCCTCAACACAAGGGTGAGATATTGAAAAAACATTCTACAGAGCCTACTTGGAGATGGGCTGAAAAGGGTTCGCTTCTAGGAGAAGGGCTGCAGAGGGCTGTTGGGTATAGTTTCGCATAGTGTTGGGTACACACTATCGGGTACAATTTCTGCACATATAGTGTCAGGTACGGGTAGTGTAGGGCACCAGGTTATCGACCACCATAGGGGGAGCTGGGGGGGTTTATATAGGAGCTTGTACGAGTATGGGTACAGGTGCAGGGAAAGTGAGAGCAAAGTGGGGTGTAAAGGACGATGTACGGTGAAAGTACACCGATTTTTGGCTGCATGAAAGGAAGGTGCCTGTACGTGTGCAAAAGGTGAGGTATGCATGTACCTTCTGGGTCAGGTGGTCACTTGGGTGTCCACGTGGTGCCAGTGAGGACCGTACACTAGGGCGATTAGCCTTTGGTTCTTAGGCCATTGTACGGGCACCCGGGTATGTATACGACATCTTTTTGGGGTGGGGATCCCTTTTTTGGAATGTCGACCTCGATATGGGTGCACCCGGTGGGCTGTGAAAATTTTTTTCAACAAAATTGTCCAGGGGTGTTTCCCTGGTCATAGGAGTGCATTCCATTCATCAACCCGGACATGCATTTATTAAGGTCGGAAGTTTACTTTTTGTACTTTAACTAAAAATCTTTGTGGGGGCTTAATTCGGTGTCCATTTTGTATAATATGGTAAAATTACACGTAAATTCTAAATTTGGACTCATAATTTTAAGATTCCAAGTGAAAATAGCTCAATTATTAAAATTGATAATTTTTACACTATAAAAAGACCATTAATTCAACTATCAAATAGACATATATTATTATTGAAGAAGGGCATGTTACATCCTTCCCCCCTTAAAGAAATTGAGATGTCCTCATCTTGTCATGAATTCGGGGTAATCTTTTAAGAGTGTAGCTTCATCTTTCCAAGTTGCATCCTCTTCAGGGTAATCTTTCCATTGTACTAGATGTTCTATAAGAGTTCTATTACGGAGTTTCCTTTCTTTAGAATCTATAATCCCATTAGGCTACAACTCAAGGACTCCTTGAGTTGGGATTACAACTTGCTCATCATCAAGGGGGATTTTTTTAGCGAGAAATTACGAGCGAGCATAAACCCAAATATGGTGAGAGCAATTTTTTAATAATGGGGGGCTATTGGTCTATTCTCTCTTTATCTATCTCTCTCTCTCTCTCTCTCTTTATCTTTCTCTCTCTTTTATCTCTCTCTCTCTCTCTCTTTCTTTCTATCTCTTTATCTGTCTCTCAATATCTTGAAAAATTTTGAAATGTGTTGGTGTGTAAATGTGTCAATATCGAGAGAGAGAGAGAGAGAGAGAGAGAGAGAGAGAGAGAGTGAAAGAGAGCAAAATGTCCTATGTGTTACATGTGAAATATCTTGAAAAAGTGTGAAATGCATTGGTGTGTAAATGCATCAATATCGAGAGAGAGAGAGAGAGAGAGAGAGAGAGAGAGAGAGAGAGAGAGAGAGATGTCCTATGTGTTACAATTTCAACCAAGCACACTTATTGGTGTTTTCCATGGATTTGTATTCAATGTCTCTTGTATGGAAGTGACTTTTATTGATATCTTGCAAAGAGAGTCTACATGTGAATTGTGTGTGTGTGTGTGTGTGTGTGAGAGAGAGAGAGAGAGAGAGAGAGAGAGAGAGAGAATCCTTCTTGAGCTTGGCTAGCTCGTCCATGGAAGCAGATGTAGAATCTACCGTTTTGGGGATAGAGGAACAATTGGAGGAGCCAAAGACATGCCGAGGATAAGTGGGGACCAAGAGGTACTACGTTCTCCGCCATGAGGCGAGCATTCTCCAATTGTGTAGCTGTGTTTTGGAAGTCTTGTAGGGTGCCTTGGGGTGGAAAGGTCTCTCTCATCTTCATTGTTGTTTGAGTAGGGAGTGCTGGAAGCACTCACTCTACTAAAACATATAGTTTCCAGGATCTTGGGGTAGTCGAGCAACCAAAACTTTAGCTCTTGTGGACAAGTTGGGCCACTGACTCCCCCGCCTTCATCTAGAGTTGGTTCTCTTGAGTAATGAGGTCGAAGTAGTTCCTAGGCCGAAAGGTAGCCAAGAATTGT
Organism: Cibotium barometz; assembly: GCF_041138505.1. Taxonomy (NCBI): domain Eukaryota; kingdom Viridiplantae; phylum Streptophyta; class Polypodiopsida; order Cyatheales; family Cibotiaceae; genus Cibotium; species Cibotium barometz. The sequence goes on along the minus strand of NC_141061.1, from coordinate 51,449,114 downwards.
AGCCTGAGGGTGGCCCAATCTGGGAAGTGGTTCACAGGAAATTGACTGTACCACCGGTTTGCGGCACTTTCTTCCAGCGTTGTCAAGAACAAGACCAAGCATGCATCATCTTGGTTGAGACCTCTTGAGTCACACATAGTGAATCGCCGCACATGGTCTTCCGCATCTTCTGTGATGGTACCTTTGAAGGTTGGTAGTTTGCACATGGTTAAGGACAGTAGCCAATGGCTCTGGCCCCCTGGAGCTCCCATAGGGTTAGAAGAGGAAAATGCTGAGGGAAGAGTAATGGAACGAGGGAAGAACCCTATGACGACTAGTTCGAAGAGGAGAATGAAGGGGTGAATCACCTCTAGAAGCTCTAGTCTTTAGGGGCATACACAACACTCCTCTTACCACCATGAACAAAAATAACCAAAAAGAAAAAGAAATTTTTTTGAGACTATCCTTGACCTCTAGGAGAGTCCCATCGTGATTGCCAAATTTTTTCTTAGCTGTAGATGACTCCACCGATCCTCGCTAGTAGGGAAATCAAGGACTACTGACATAAACACTAGGGTTGGGGAAAAGGGAGCGTGGATCCTCTCAGGGAAGTATACTTGCAAGGATGAGTCGACCTCACTGCCTAGACATGCAAGACCTATGCTCTACATCGTCTACCATGCTCTCCAACCACCACCTAGCACCGCAATATCCCTACAGGCATCTCACTCACACCACACCCACCACTTACCATTCACTCACCTCACTCACACACACAGAGATAAACACCACAAGAGCACAACATTGTATACCAAACTGTAGACAAGAATGATACAAAAGAGACTCTGCTCCAACAAAGAATGTGCTCCCTGCCTCAAGGTGCTACAATGAATGTGATACAAGACAAAGAGCGTTTTCCCCAGTGCCAAGAGAGTGCTCCCCTTATCTCCTCCTTGGGTGTCATCCTCCTCAAAGTCCTAACCCTCATCATATAGTGTAGAGGGAAGATCTAGAGAGAAGATCTTCTGTCGGGAAAAGGAAGATGGTGCTCAAGAGGATCTCACCATCCCTCAGGAAGGGGACAGGGGTGTCGCCTCCATGAGTGCCATCGAAATTGGCCATGCACGTTAGAGATGTCTAAGGGCACCGACGATAATGGTCGGAGGTGCACTGACGGTGACGGTAGTCAGAGGTGGTCAGAGGGCATTAACGGTGACGGTGGTCGAAGATGTCGAAGGGCACCGTCGGTGATGGCGGTCGGAGGGCACTGGCAGTGATGGTGGAAAGCTCTTGGTGAAGTGTGGAGGATCTGGCTTCCCATCCACAGTTTGAATGCACCCTTCTTAAATGCTTAACAAATTGAGACTTACCATTTTATTCCTAGGCTAGGCTTGGTGAGGATGCTCGTAAGGGAAAATTGTTGTACATGTGTTACGTGCCACCGCCGAGCCTATAGAAAAGAAAATGGAGCTAATGGGGTTTAGTTTTACACGAAGTGCTAGCCATGCCATTCTTTACTATACAATCACCCATATGGTGAGGTCCTTTGTAGTGATGATAGCATTAGAATGCAGCCAATGTGTTGATGTCTTCCATGCTCTAGGTTATGTCAACATATCGAGATCAACTAATGCTATGGAGGCGGATATTGATGACCTGTCTAGGTGATAGCTTCTGCACTTATGCCGCTGGCATGGTTGGTGAGATTATGGTTGATATGCTACGAATGGATGACAGGTTGTGTGACAACCACTTTAGAGTACTAGAGTTATGACATAGTTATAGCGCTAGCTCATATAGTCGGATTCACACTATGTACCAACCATTATATACGGTTATTGTAGGAGAGTACTTTCCCTTTATATATGTACTCTCATCTTTTAGTTATATGGTTGTAGAGAAGAAAAGAAGATAGAAGAAAATTCATCCATCCATCTCTCTCTTGTGTCTTGCACTCTCTTACGTGTGTGTGTTTACTTGCAAGGACTCAAGCTCTCCCTCTCCCCCGCATTCTCTTTATGGTATCAGAGCTCCGGTTCATATGAGAGCTAAGGAGGTAAGCAAGAGGCAAGAACAAGCAAGCAAGAAGCAATACATGGGTAAGAGCATTATCATCTCTTCCCCTTTCTTGTTTAGGTATCTCTGGGAACTACACATCTTCAATTGAAGAGCTCTCTTCACAAGCTTGGAGAGCATGTGTGCTACATAGTACTTTGCATTGTAGTTTTTCAGCCAGATTTGCGTTTTGGAAGTGTTTCAATCTTTGTTCGGTCACTGCAAGGTATTTTCAGCAATTTCGGGGGGGGGGGGGGGGGGGAGGGGAAGTTCTGGTAGAGAACTATCTCCGGTTGAAATCTAGTCATTGTAGTGTATCAGTGCATTTTGGGAGTGCATACAGTGTTTGCACATGTATTATTGATATTGTGTGTATGTACATGTACTCTGGTCAGATCTCTGGTGACATACAGGTTGTGTATGTACATGTACTCTACAGCAGCAGTCCTCCCAGAAGATACTGTTGTGGTACAGGTTGCATACATAATTATCTGTTTGCAGGTTTTTTATTGTTGTTTTTTGCAGGCTAATATGTCATGGACTCAATCAGATTGTTAATCTAGTGAGAATCTAGACAAGAACAACTTCCATGCCTAGAAGTTTAGGATGACCAATTTTCTGATGGTGGATAAAGGATTTTGGGACTATGTCGAAGGAGACAATGAGCAGCCTCCACAGTTGTCTAAAGAGAATGCCACTCTCGCAAATATAAAGGCATTCAAGGATTAGAATTAGGATGCAAGGAAAGTCATGTATTGGCTTTCGATCGGTGTCACAGATACAATGATAGGACACATACAAGATGATAACACTCCAGGAGTTGCATGGCAGAACCTAGTGTGCAGATGTTCCAAACCAATACAAAGGCAAGGAAACTGCATCTAAAACAAAAGCTGCATACTGTGGAAAAGAAAATCATGTCTATCAATGAGTATGCTTTAAAGATCAAGGGTATTGTTGAATCCCTTGGGTCTATCAATGTATCTATAGAAGATGATGATTTGGTGAGTGTCTACTTGAATGGGCTTGGTAAAGAGTACAAGCCATTCAACAAGGCCTCCATTACAGTCAGAGAGAATGTTTCCAACTTTCGGGACTTGGTGTCTATGCTAATAATAGAAGAAAATTCTATAGGTGAGCACACTTCTTCACAAATCAAGAACACTTCAAAACATGCCTTCTACTCTAATTTAGGAAGAGGCAGAGGTTGAGGTTGTGGTTGAAGCCAAGGTGATGGGCTAACAAGGAAACCAAAATTTTGGACAACAACAGTCCAATGATTTGCAGCAATAGCAATCATACACAGGTGGAAGAGGCCAGTCTAGAGGCAAGAAGATCCAGAAGAGGCTAAGGTGGTTGGCAAAAGAAATCAGAGTGAAAATAGCATAGAGTGCTATTATTATTGCAAACCAGGGCACATAACAAAGGACTGCTATAAAAAGTAGAATGACATTAAAAGTGGAAAGTTGCAGTAAGGCAACTATGCATCATCTAGTAAACAAGGTGGTGATCACAGAAGTGAGCAGCTATTTGTGATGCGACACATGCTCAGTTCTAAACAGAAGATGTGTGAGGATCTCAAGATATATGGTATGTGGATTCTGGCACCTCTAACCACACGACCATTCATGGTGAGTGGTTTAGAGACATGCAAAAAATGGAAAAACCAGGTTATGTAGAAACAGGTGATGATACTGAGCATCCCATTGTGCATGTTGGTAAAGTACTATTGTCTATATAGGATGGCAAAATGAAGTACTTTTGGTAGATGTACTTCATGTTCCAAACATTAAAATAAAGAACTTGGTTTCTATTAGACAGATGATTGAGCAGGGTCTGCAAGTGAGGTTTAATTCTCAAGGATGTTTTGTGGAAGACTTCAAAAATTAGTGTTGCTTGGTTGCAAAGGGTAACAGAAATTGCAGGATGTTTACTTTGGATGCGAACATGCCTGTGCGATAAAGAGAGCCATGTTTGCGCATAGAACAGGTGTCATTTTGTAGATATTGACATATGGCACAAGTGCATTGGCCATGTGAATATACAATAGTTGAAGTCTATGCAAGACCAAAATATTAGGTTTGCCAAAGTTTAAGGTTGATGGTATGCATAAAGTATGTGAAGCATGCTAAATTGGTAAGCAAGCCAAATATGCTTTCCTAGATGAAAAGCATGTCAGTCCAAGGCCATTAGATGTTATACATTCAGATGTATGGTGACCAACCAAGATTGCAACAATTGCAGGTTACATGTATTATGTTACATTCATTGATGCCCACACTAGGAAAGTCTGGGTTTACTTTATGAAGGAGAAAAGTGAGGTGTTTGCTCACTTTCAAAGTTTTAAAGTCTTGGTTGAGAAAATACAAGCAAATAAAATGCATGAGATAGAATAGTGGGGGAGAGTATTTCTCCAATGAGTTCAGCAATTTCTTGAGGAAGCAAGGAATCAAGAAACAATTCACATGCAGGTACACTCCGCAACAATAGAATGGTGTTACAAAAAGAAAAAATAAGCACATTGCAGAAGTGGCACGTGCTTTAATGGTTGAAAGGAATATGCCACATTATTTTTGGATGGAAGTAGTAGCAACTGCTATGTACATTATGAATAGGACACCCAGTGATATTGTTCATGGTATGACGCCTCAATAGAAGTTTACAAGCATAAAACTGGATGTGTCTCACTTAAAACTGGATGTGCATGTTCCTGATGATGAAGTAAGAGCAATGTTGGATCCAAGGGTAGAGAAATGCATCTGTATTAGTTATGATTTGAAGTAGAAAGTTTATAGATGTTATAACCCTACCACTCTCATGAGATGTGAGTAAGCAAAGATATTGTCTTTGATGAGATGAGTAGCTGGTATGCACCAGTAGTGAGGGCAACATAAGATGTAGATGTAAGAAGTCTTGATGCTGCACCACATGTAGAGTAGCAATCCAGGTGTGTAATAGACCTAGAGAGTTCTCTAGTAGTGGATCCAATGTTAGGTTAAGAACAGATGTAGGTACACATGTATCACGTAAAAATCTTTTGTGCCTAATATATTAATAGGTCACTCATATGTGAATGGTGACTCTAGCGGCTCTGAGCAGAGCCTTGATGAGGAGCTTGGCATTCCGCACGTAGTTACTCCTGGGTGTAAGGAGAACCAGAGTTATTTTGAGGAAACCTAGCAGTGATCCAGGTGTACAGAGTTCTACGAGGGTTAAGTACCCTATTGATAGGTTGAGATATGATAGATATACAACCCATCATTTTGGTTACATGGTCAAAGCAATACAGGAGTTAGAGCCCACTTGTTTTGAGCAGGCACTTGGAAATAAGAAATGGGAAGATGCCATGAATGAGGAGATGGCAGCATTGGATGCAAATGCAACATAGGAGTTAGTGCCTTTGCCTAAGGAAAAGAAGGCAATTGGATGTACGTGGGTGTATAAGGTCAAGCATAATGATGATGGCATTGACTATAAGGAGACATTCAGCTTGGTTGCAAGAATGGCAACTATCATGCTAGCTCATATAATCGGATTCACACTATGGACCGACCATTGTATGTTATTGTAGGAGAGTACTTTCCCTTTATGTATGTACTCTTATCTTTTAGTTATATGGTTGTAGATAAGAAAAGAAGATAGAAGAAAATTTAGCCATCCATCTCTCTCGTGTCTTGCACACTCTTGTGTGTGTGCGCGCTTACAAGGAACTCAAGCTCTCCCTCTCCCTCGCATTCTCTTTAGGTTACACAACGGCTTAGTATATGAGTCTCTCTCTCTCTCTCTCTCTCTCTCTCTCTCTCTCTCATACTATTAACCCAATTGGGGGTTAACAAGAGTTTCCACTATAATTTTACATTAAATAGCAAAGATGGAGACACCACAAGCATGTATGGTCAATCTACGAAGTAATGGTGTCCAAATATACAACTTGGACGAGCACTCGAAAATGGTCCAACAGAACACTTACAATCTCTACTCAAAGAGTGTGTGGCAACAAGCTAGAATAGATTCCTTGTGAATGTACTTCACACAAATATTATGAGATTAAGCATTGTATAAGCGATTGACCATTTAAGAGTCTTGGTGCGCCTAATTATGGCCACAATTTAAGTATATGTGAAAACTTATGGCCTTGTATATAAATCACTCTCTCTCATAATATAAGATGCTCTGCCATTGTGCAATAGATTCTTGCTCTTATGCTAATCCTCTCTCTAATCTTCTCTAATGCATGCTAGTGAGTATGTGTGAGTGGTGTGAGGTAAGAGGAGGGACAACCAACCGTAGTCCAATGTGACAGTGTGATAATGTTTGCATGACGGAGATTTAAACCCAAGGAGGTTTCGGATCTTGCAAACCTTGAGGGTTACGAGCTCAACCATTGAAAAGATCTCACAATGGTTGTAGCTTGCTAAGGTAATCTCTTGTGAATGTGTTTTTAGGAGAGGCCAAAGCGAGTAATAAGAGAATAATACTTTGGCTTTTTTTGTTGCTTGTTCTCTAAATCTATGCATAACCCATTGCCCATACTCTTTAGTAGTGGATTCCCACAAAAAAGAGTTGGTTCGATGGAGATTTATGGGGACTTTGGTACTTTTTGCTCTCTTTTTTTTTGTTTTGAAAAGAATGTGTTTTAGCTTAATTTGATGTTTGTGTTGTGTTTAGATTGATTTGAATGGTTTATTTAGCATCTACATAGGTTAATGAAGGCTTAAAATGCATCATTTTCATTACAATAAGCATTAAAAAGCATTTTAGTGAAAGTTTTGCTCTCTTTTGTATTCTTTTACATAGACTTGAGATGCTAATTTTTACACTTCTAGTGAGCTTTTTGATGTATTTAAGTAGATTATAGTGTTAGTATCTATTTAGTCAGCTTTACCATCAAAGAAAATTTTAAAAAAAACATGAAAAACTCTTGATTTTCACTAATTTCACTAAGTGCACTGTTTTTTGCATTAGGAAAGTGGTTACTGAAGAGAGAGAGAGAGAGAGAGAGAGAGAGAGAGAGAGAGAGAGAGAGAGAAATTAGACGTTTTAGTGATTATTGGATTAATGTGAGCTTAGAAAAGGAGATTAGGAGTACATAGAGTGCATTTTGATGCATCATTACACCAAATTAACACAAAAAACTCACAAAATTAAGGATTCTAGCTCTCTTTTACATAAGAGAAGAGCCCTTGATTTAGAGCTTAGTTAATCATTCATTATTTGTTAATTCACACATTAGGTAATGCATATGCCTTAGCAATTTATTGCCCAATCCAAAGATATGCTTAATTTTGTGAATTAATTAGTAGTTAGTGGTTAATAAAGGCCCCTTAAGGGAAAAAAATTTAGTGAGACGGTTAATCTTGAATTAATTTCTAATCACTTTTTTCCACAACTCATTAGTGGCTAATGAGCATTTAATGTGAAGATGCCTTGTGAGTTGGATAGAATCTACTTTTGGGTGGAATTTAATGCATGTGTAAGAGGGTGTCAAAAAGTGTTGACTTTTGCCTCACACTTATCTTTTTGAAAAAACCCTTACATCCTCCTAAATTGAATTTCAAAGCCACCTTCTCCACACAAACTGGATTCCAAAAACCACTATAAAAACTCGGAGTTTTTTTTTGGTAAGAAGAAGATATTCATGCCGATGGTGATGTGAAAAACCAAAGATATTCACATGTGAAAAACTCCCAAAAAAATCAATGTGACAAACCAAAGACATTTGCACGTCAAAACTCATTTTTTCATAGCCGTGTGAAAAGCTCTCGAAAAAATTGACATGAAAAACTAGAAATATTCACGTATGGAAAACTCAATTTTTTAAGATCGTGAAGGAAAAAATTTTAATTTTGAAAATTTGAGATATTCACATTGACTCGGCGTGAAAAATTAGAGAAATTCATGCTAAAAAATATTTGCAAAAATCACTTTATGATTTGAGAAATTGCCTCGCCAAGTCTAAAAACCTTATCCTGAAAATCACATTCTCAAATATTGGAAAAACTAGAGTGAAAAAAACAATTTGGTTTTTCATGGCCGTGAATTTCTTGACAAATTCATGTTGAAAAGTCAAAATTTAAAGTTAAGAAGGTGATGAAATGATAGAGATTAACTTTTAAAGTCCACTAGAAGTGATTTTGAGCCCAAATTTTTTAAAAAAATTAGCGTAAAAAACTAAGGGATAGGAAAAAAGAGTAAAAAGTAGCCCTGTTCAAGGGATCGTATCTCCCAAACCATGATATAAAAGTGTTATAATGCTTATCTCGAAGTTCTTTTCGAGCTCTTTAAATCTTTCCTTGAGCGGACCAAGCTCATTTTCATTGTTTTGGCCTATGACCAACAACCCCGCAAAAGTCGACTTGGAAATTGAGGCCCAAAAATCGAGGTGAAAAATGTGCTAAAATAGACAAAAGCAAGCTTGTGAACCACTTTCAAACTATATTTTGAGAGACCAAATGAAAGAATTTAAATAGGGTCAAGGGAGCAAAGTTGTAGTATTCCAAAAATATTACAACTCTCTCATAGAACTTCTTTCCAAATTTTATCTGTAACACATTTGAAAAAATGTTACAAAATTTGGAAAACTCATTTTCACTCTTCTCGAAAAAATACACATGATTTGACAATGATGGAAAATTAGGTTTTAAGACCTTCTCTACTATTTAGGAAACTATTGGCATACACACTTCTTGAAAAAATATTTCTTAGGATAAGAGGAAACCCATGCAAACGAATCCTAAAATAGGCCCTCGTTTGAGGCCTAGGGGGTAGCCAGGCATACAAAGATTGTTTTGGGCTACAAGGAAACCCAAAAACACACACACACACACACACACAAACGGTGGCCGTAATGACAAACGTAGGGGGTTTAAATGTACCAATATCAAAACTCAATCCAATAGATGAAACCTAGGAGTCCTTGTGGCCCATGCATCAAGAACAACCCCCAATCACATCTGCCATGTATTGGACCAATCTTATGCCTCTATTTGTGCCACCTGGTTTTAAACCCTTGGTGATGCCAATGCCCATAGTGAGATTGGTCCCATAATGACTGGTCCTATACCAAATACGTAACAACTAGTCCTCCGTTATTTCAAATGCTCGGAGATGTGCTCCACCAATCTTGAAACCCCTAGATGTCCAAACTCAAGCAATATTGGAAAATCTAGGAAGGGGGTTATAGAAGGATCGCATGCTACCTTAACCAAAGAAGGACTTACACATGACCCAAAGGAGTCATCTAGACTCGTGTTTATAGAAATTTCCCTCATGGCTAAATATGATGGATCTATCGATCCTGATCAATTCATGATGCAAATGTTTGAGCAAACGATGTGAAGCATTTGGAAATCCAAATTACCCTACCAAAGTATGTGCATTAAATATATGCTTAGTGGGTAAGGCCAGTAGATGGTTCATCACATTGATGCCTACAATTAAGAAAATTTTCAAAACGCTAAAGACTAACTTTATCTATGGATTCTTGAGACAAGGCCCTAGGTGAAGTGCTACAATAAATCTCTACAAGATAGAGCGAAGGCCTAAGGAAACCGTATGGGATTTCATCCTATGCATGAAAACCCTAAGCTCACAATGTGAGGATTTGAAGAAACTCAATGATGCACAAATGAAGCAGTGTTTCCTAATGGGATTAAAGAAAAACACTTTGCACAATTTGATCGTAATCTTAAATCTAGATTCTTTTTATCAATGTTGCAAAAAGAAACAATTCGTTTAGATGATAATGTGATAGAAGATACCATTCAGATGAACTCTTTCTCATCCAAGCCAATGTGATGTGATGGAAGATACCATTCAGATGAACTCTTTCTCATCCAAGCCAATGGAAGCAGGGAGCAAAGAGACATTGATGTGATGGAAGATACCATTCAGATGAACTCTTTCTCATCCAAGCCAATGGAAGCAGGGAGCAAAGAGACATTGATCTGTTGATACGTCCATAAAAAAATTCTATAATGCCTTACTTGAAAACTTTGGAAGTCACCATAATAAAGGGGGTGATCTAGATTGTTAGCAACCTTTATGACCCCTTTCTCTTATAGACCTAATAAATTGTGCACATTGTGGGCACATAGACCTAATAAATTGTGCACATTGTGGGCACCACTATCCCAATTCACATTACATGTATCCTAAGCTAGTCTTTCTATATTTCCATCATTGTTGCAAGGCTTTTGGTAATGACATCTGACAATGTGTGTATTCACATACAAGTGCATAATAATCGCTTCAAAACCAAAAGCCCCATGCATAAATTTACTCTCCATGACTCAAATAGAAAGAAAACCACAGATAGAATGTGCTAAGGAGCTAGTTAAATCGATAGTGCATTTTCCCTAGACCACCCAAAGTTGTAGACTATCTAATGTGGAATGTACCTACAGTTGTTTTGACACCTCCCAACCCCCCATGTGTAAACGATGTGCCATTAATCACATGTCCATAAACTGCCCGAGGCTGCCTCACAATACCCAACACTCAATATCTTAAGTGTATAGAATGGAAACTTACCCACAATTCCACTCAATGTGCTCACATCTTTGTATAGAATGGAAACTTACCCACAACCCCCCATGTGTAAACGATGTGCCATTAATCACATGTCCATAAACTGCCCGAGGCTGCCTCACAATACCCAACACTCAATATCTTAAGTGTATAGAATGGAAACTTACCCACAATTCCACTCAATGTGCTCACATCTTTGTAAGTAAAGGTGCAAGTGAAAGCCAAAAATCCAATAAAAGAGGAGAGTATTTCGAAAAAGAGCCAAAAAAAGATTCCCAACCTCCTAAACCCAAAGAGGTTAGGACTAAACCTCAAGGTAAGGGAAAGATGCCTGAAGAGAATCTAAGCCCAAGGGGCGTAAAGGAAACACTATGTATGAGCATAATATATGTGACAATTGCTACACGTGCTCAAAACAAAAGTCACTTTCGTCACATGAGAAGGAACAATGGGAACCTATTTGGTGGATCCATGAAATATCTAATGAATACATGGGGTCTAGCACCTCATCTAGTGCAGGTGAAAATCAAATCAAAGCACTAAGACCCACCAGCCTAAGGTAAAAACAAAAGCCTTAGTAAACAACATGCTCAAGAGGCTATGCTCCAAATTATTGAGGTGTTAACTCATCATAAGTTTCGCATTGAAACACATCTTGTTAGATCTAAGAGAATTTCCCAAAACAAACACAAAGAGGAGTACCAATTTTTTGTTGAGGAGTTGTGTACCAAAATCAATCCATTAAACCACGGTGAGGACAAACCAGAGACAAAATGTACTCATGATGCTGCAAGTCACTATTCAATTGAGAATGAGATTGATAGAATCAAGTGGTATTTAAATGCCACTCGTGAACTACATAAAAGCTCTTCACATTCTTCTAAGCAAGTCCCACTAAACACAGCAAGGACAAAATGTACTCAAGATGCTGCAAGTCACTATTCAATTGAGAATGAGATTGATAGAATCAAGTGGTATTTAAATGCCACTCGTGAACTACATAAAAGCTCTTCACATTGTTCTAAGCAAGTCCCACTAAACACAGCAAGGGGTCCTTTAGTGCCATTATTCACATTGAGTACCACATTGGGTAATTTTGAGAATGTTGTATGCTTTAGACTAACTCTATGGTGGGAACACATTAGAGAATGAAGATTCTATGCATCCCTCTGAAAGTGAATGGGAAAATGAAGCTAAAACTAAAACTCAAACGTCTGTGGTTCCATTTGAAAACCCTATCAAAGTTTGGCTCGATTTCCCTATTGAAAGAATGTTGAATAGAAACAAGTAGTGCTTAGTCCTAAAGCTAACATCATACTCGCGGGGGAAACTTGGGTATCCCTAGAGCAACTCGCAATCACCCCTAGACATATTGAAGTGATAGATACTAATGGGGAAGACATGGAAATACAAGGTTATTCAATCTTTTCCTCCTTGAGGGGGTCAACATAGTGTGGGAGTTCCAAGTTACTCCTGTGATGACCTTGAAGGAATCATCTTGGGTGGCTTTTGGATAAGTACTTCTCAGTTCTCACAATTGACAAATCAATGCAAACAGTCACCTTAGAACACCAAGTGAGAGTACACTCACAATGCTCTCTTACGAGAGAAGAGGAACCCTAGAAATGGAACCTTTACCACCTAAACCCAACCAAGCACTTAAACTTGACCCTACTCTAAATCTTCCAAGGTTGGATGCAGGATTTAAATCATTTGGAAATATCACCACAGTTCAACCCCAACTTTATCCCTAGTGTCATGAATATAATCTCACGACCCCTGAACTCTGGGAGTTTTTAGGTCATCCTACACTACAAGCTCATCCTGAGTGAATCCCTTTCATGCAAAACATGAAGATGCTTTGTCTTAGGTACTTTGAACATACAATGTACATGCAATCTAAGCCCCTTAACTACAAGTTCTTTGTGGTTGAGTTTATGTTGGAAGCAGATTTAGTTATGGGATGGATTACTACTAATGCAAAACCATGCTTCATTAGTAATACAATTACCTTGAAGGTCTATAACATGGAGACGGTGATGCCATTTTGTGATAAAGAGAATCCAAGATTAAAGGATCCATATGATGCTACAAGTAAAAGTTTACAAGGCTCCTCCCAAAAATCTCCTCAATAAAAAAACCTGCCTTCTCCAACATCGGAAGCCCTTCATGAAAAAACCTCTATAACTTCATCCTCACCATCAAAAGAATAGGCTTCCACGTCTAACTTCACAACCTAGTAGTTGCAACGTCCACTATGGAACATGCCTCTTCCTGTACCCTATTAGCACCAACAACACCAACAGCACAGCTTGAGCCTTACTCATGCAAGGCTAACCCTCCACAATCTTTAATATCAATAAACCCTTTGTCCAAGCAAATAACCTCTCCAATACCTGCCATCGATAATAAAGGCCTACCCTCTACATCGGCAGCTGGGCAGTATCTCATAATGAAGCTTCTATTATGAGAGATACTCTCCGACTAACCTAGCCAAAGAAGTCAAAGGCTTCTATCACAAAATTATTGTTATCACAGCCTCTCTTGAAAACAATTCTAAAACATCAACGATGACTACACCAAAGGTTATCACTATAGTAGCTGACAAAGTTAAACCCATCCACCATGTGGCCTTGCCATTGACAAGGCCGACCCCTCTCATGAAGACCCAAGCCTCATCATCATCAGACCAATTATTAGTAGCTCAAAGCAACTATGAGGGTTGCAATCTGATTTGGGCAACCAAAGCAACACTTAATTGGCTTAAACAACATCAAGGACTATTCCTAGTTCTTCAAAATGATTAGATAAACCATAAAATCACCTCACAAGAAAGAAATGTGATAGCTTAGTTGACATGAAAAACCAAAGGAAACTCAAGACCGTGAGTATCTCAAACTTTTCATGCCAAAAAGGTGCTCCAAAAGTAATAAAAATCATACCTAGCCTTTCTAACAAATCACTTGAACCACAAGATAACCTCAAAAGAAGAAAAATCAAAAGTGGTCTTCACAATGATGAGGTACTTCTGAAAATCAACTCAAAAACATGAAATTTAAAAGTTTTTTAAAATGTGAAAAACCATTAGATGTTCATGACCGTGAATATCTCAAGTTTTTCATGCCTAAAAAAGTGCTTCAATTCTATCAATTGAGGTGATCACACGCTTTCACAAGGCTTAAAGAAAGCCTACATCTAGTCAAAATTATAAATCAAAAAACTTTTTTCGACATGAATATCTCAAGATATTATGCCCTAAAAAACTACTTTAGTTTTTCACATAAGAAAAAATGTTTAAGAATGGCACTTTTCACGTTGATCACATCTTCCTTTGCATAAGTGAACCATTCTAGCATAGTTGTGCCTTAAGATGATGATATTTTTCAGACATAAAAAACTAGTCTGGTTTTTAATACCAAAAGGAACCCTTCTAGATCATTACACATGCTTGAAGATTATTTGATTAGACTACAAGACCCAAAAAAAAAAGGAGAAAGAAAGAAAAGAAAAGGGAAAAAAGAGACAAAAACTATTTGAGATGAGCCATGCTTCACTCATATCTCCAGGGCACACACTCAAGCTCATTTCATAAGTTACAAGGGGCTGCAATACTTGGATGCAAGGTCAAGTATTATCACATCAATAGTCAATCACATCAATCATGGGGGTAAGCTCATTGTTTTTACCATTCTTCCTTCAATTGGCTTATTACTATAGCAACTGCTCAGTGAGTAAACATAATGCTCGCTCCACTAGTAGAAAATGCAATTTGTATATGCCATAGCCTCGTCATCGACATTCTTCTAGATACATCTCTGAATGGGGGGACCATAGTGGCAAAAGCTTGGTCCATGGTGTGACCCGTCACCTACATTTCCCTTTAAGGTGCCAGACATTAGGTTTTCCTTTGTGGTAGCCATTCAAACCTTGCCAGCAACCACTTCATCAATAATCTCTTCGCCAAATAAATCCACTTCTCTTAAGAAGGCAAAGAAATATGTAATTAACCTCATGTTCGAAACATGGCCAACAAGTCCAAGAGGGAGTAAGTGAGAGTGAAAGGAGAGGTGGAGAGATCAAGCCATGGTGTGTGGAAGCATATATATATATATATATATATATATATATATATATATATATATAGAGAGAGAGAGAGAGAGAGAGAGAGAGAGAGAGAGAGAGAGAGAGAGAGAGAGGGATGCAATAGACACAAGGAAGCAAGATTTCAAGAACTCAAGAAGTGATACTCATTATTTTGGCTAGAATGAAATACAACCCAAGACCTTCCTTTTATATGCACTAGGGTGATCTTATCTTTAATCTCTTAATAAGACGTGGTTCACACCTAATGTGCTCACACCAAGGCTTAATAACCTTTCACACCGCTAAGACTCCAGTTATTCCAACACCCCCCTTGGAGCGAAGGTGGTGAGACCCAAACACAAAAGAAGCAAACCAACCTCTAACTTCATCACATCATTGTAGAGAGGTGAACTAGCCATGCTATTCCCTCGATCAATTTATGATTAAAGCTGAGATTATTGCTCAGTCTCACCACTCCTTGGCTCCTAATTGGGAGAAGAATACTCAAAAACATCCAAATATATCACATTTTGACGGGCAGAGAACCCTTGACTCATACATAAATAAGATCTAGAAGTTAAGGAAGAACCCCCCTCAATTCCGGTGAAGATCCGTTTGCAACATCGTTTCCAATGGATGCTTAGGTCATCCTTTTAGGGTCATGGGCCAGGGCAAAGCTCCTCTCTCTAATATTCTTCTCTAATTCATGCTAGTGTGTATGTGCGTAGTGTGAGATGAGAGGAGGGACGGTGTGACAACGCTCATGGTGGGAAATGGTGATAGAAACTGCTACCCAAGGAGAACTTGAGGGTTACAAGCTCGTACAAGCTCGGCCATTGGAAAGATCCCCACACAATAGTTGTAGCTTGCTAATGTAATCTCTTGTGAATGTGTTTTTAGGAGAGGCCGAAGCGAGCAATAACACACACCCGAGTTAGCCAAGAACCACTTCTATTATGCATAAGAATTTGTGTCTATATAAAGTGAAATTCACTTATATACCTCGCCATTGAATTCACATTTGGCTGGCCATCACTGAAAATTCTAAAACCAAGACATGGGCTTCATCACACTACATTATTATATGGGAAATTAGGAATTGCTGCACTTGGCTAAGAAGACGTTTTTGATATATCAATAAAATATATTAAATAACACATTTATACAAAATGCAATTATCAATATATGTTAATTGAAAAAGGTATTAACACCAAGCCACAACGTTCAAGGCAAAGTAAGGGAAATTGATATATGAAAATTTGACAATCACAAGCTTTATCATAAAGCACATTATCCATCCACATCTTCATTAAGGTATTTGAGTCTTTGAAATGGGTAAAGCCATAATTACACCTATAAAAAACAGTTACACACTACATGGACCATTACAAGTTACACACTACATGGACCATTGCAAGTTACATAAGCACATGTAGCAACATGGCCATTAGCATTATCATTATCCCTTTTTATATTCTTTTTGCATAAGATGTTTGGCTCTCTCTCTCTCTCTCTCTCTCTAATTATTAATATTTATATTTTATGTGTGGTACAAAAATATTTTTCTAAAGTAATGTTGGCACACTACTACTTCCACACACAAACAATCTAATGGGCTTAGTTTAACCCAATGTTTAAAGCTCTTTAGCTATGCCAATGGCTAAAAAGGTCCAATTTCTCTTGAAGCTTCTAGCTCTTGCTTATGGAGCCAAAGTTTACATGCTTCTCCTAGGATTTACATTTTCTTGGACATGTTGCACAATGAAGTAGTGGGGAGGATTAAAGCCACCACAAAGAGCATCATTAAAAAGTGGCATTGACTACAAAGAAGGAAGGAACATGCAAGATGATCAAATTGGTGCTTTGTGAAGATTCACGTGATAAAATAAAAACATCACCCACAATGTGACATTAAAATAGTAGAGCCCATTTAGGATTAGAGCATATGATAATTGACCTTCTTCTCATAAAATTGTATAAAGTGTTTGTGTTGATCCATGCATTTGAACCCTCATCTTGGTCTAATTCATGAGTCTAGGCTCCATCTTATTGGGATAAGAAGATGTGTTCATTGGGCTATGGACTTCCACATGCTTCAAAAGTTGAAGGAAACTATATGATCATTCAAAGCTTCAAAGTAGCATGGTTATTGGGTGAGCTCCTAGCTTTTCTTTAGTGGGCAAAAGGTGTCTTTTTCTTTATGGGATGGTTGGTACATACACTTCTCTTTTGAACTTACCATTATTATGGATATAGACATTTACATCAAAATAGTCATCAACATTGATGCCAATAACATAAGCCTTGACACTAATGTCAATACTAAGGTTAATCAATAATGACATCATTGTTATAGTTCTAAGCATAACAACTCTAATTTTATTAACAAGTAGACACCTCTTATACCTAGCATTTAGACACTATGCCATGTTAACACTTAATTTCAATACTAAGGTTAATCAATAATGACATCATTGTTATAGTTCTAAGCATAACAACTCTAATTTTATTAACAAGTAGACACCTCTTATACCTAGCATTTAGACACTATGCCATGTTAACACTTAATTTCAACATAAACTTTGACATTATTGTCTTAGGAAACAAACATCAACAATAAAACCATTATTAACATCAATGCAACATGAGTATCAACGATATGACAACTTGCAATTTGGATGGTGAAAGATAGGGGTAGAGCTCAAAAAAGTCTTTTTCTACCCACCAAACAAAACAAAGGCAATGGTTAGAGGGTAATTAGGTTTCATTACCAAATCCATGCCCCAATCCAATATAATAACTTTTCTAGATAAACTTTTATCCCTTTAAATAAAGGCAAGGCCAATTTTCAACCCATATTTCTCAAATGTGATCGGGAAAAAATAACACTTAGGTGGCTTCAGCCTCGCCAAAACTCTCGCCTCAATAGGCGGCCCTCCTCACAGATGAAGTTGTAGTTGTACGATATGTCATCACATTTTATGATTGAAGGCCTTGTTAGAATTCAATGTTCATGTGTTACTTAACCTTTATGAGACTAATATAAACTAGAACGATAATTAGTCATCATTTAATGTTGAATCAGGAACTAACAATATTTACTTCTCAAAGGTCAAGTGGGGTACTTCATGCAGGTCATATATATATATTATAACTTAAAAGATCATAAGCAATGTGAGGTAATTTTATATTGGCGTGTCCAAAAGGCTTGGTTTGAAAACAGGGGTTTCGACCACGCTATGGCTCCACCCCCCCCAACCTGTGCGCACTCGAGCCCTCTCTTTTGCTGCCAAACATGAACTCTTCTCTGCTGAAGTAGAGTTGCTTTGTCTCCTACCTCTGCTCTGCTGCCTGTCGAACCCCGATTTTGCCGTAATTTTGACCTGATTTGCCCTAATTTTACCTTTATTGTTCCTTAGTCTTGACCTAATTCTGGGCAGAGCCTGCGCATTTCCGGCCAGTGAGCGTTTTCCTGCATACAACCGGATCTTGCGAAATTGCGCCCGTATTCTCTACATTTTGACGTTCTTTTTCAGCGAGAATTGGAAGGGAAATCAGGGCTCCTTTCCGATGGCGAGGGCATGGCTAGGGCTTTCTGCAGCAGATTTTCGGTTACAGAGTTCTTCGTTCTCACTCTTGGAAAATCGACTGTGCTGCAGCTACTTCGAGGTCAACACTCTTGAAAGAGAAGGGGATTGAAGGCGACCAAAACAGGTAGATTAAGCTGCTTTCTCTTAGCAATTTTGTCACATGATGCATGTGTTGTGATGATGTTGATAATGGGTATGTGATGATGATGACGACAGCGAGCAGCTCCTGTACCTTCTTTTATTCGAGGTTGCAATTTGTTGAATTTTTTAACGTAAATTTTCCTATGTCATTGATTAGGAAGAAATTTCAAATCAAACATGACTAATTGCCTTTTCTTTAAATTACTAGAACCGTTAACTTTAATAATAACAGTTGCCTTTACTGATGAGAAATCTCAAAATCAGTCATAAATTACGCCATTAACAAAGGAGCATCTCTATTATTATAAATAACAGTTGCCCTTGGTGAGGCAAAAACTTATAATTAGTCTATAAATTTGCCTTGAGTGAGGAAAAATCTCATAATTAGTCATAAAAATTGCATGTAACAAGGAAAAATCCCTTTATTGAGTATGGCAGCATAGTTGTACTGATGGCTTATTGCACATTTTCTTCTGAGTTTTGCAACTGCCCTTTACATCGGAATCACCATCGATTTATAACAATCCTATGATCAGCATCCTTGAGGTATGCTTGCTTTTTTGCTAAAATAAGATCGTTTGACTCATGTTGTTCTACATGGAACTTTTTGGTTGTGTCTGTTGCTTTTGTTGTTGGAAAGATGATGCATTTGAAATTTTGTTTTTTATGTGCTTTTTTTTTGGATTGTGGTGCTTTATCTTGATAATAATCCAGAGTGTGGGCAGGTTTTCCATATTGAGCACGTTTCTATAATTACGTGGTGTTGTCTGAGTGTGTACAATACATGCTGACTGAAAGTCTGCGCCTTTGCTGTTTACAGTCGGCACCCAGGCTATTGCCTTGGCGTATGAGGCTGGACATTGGTTCTTTCCCTGCTGCAGTTCTTGACCATAAGTGCTGGGCAGGCAGCGCTGAAAGTAATGGGTGGTGGAAACTTACTCCCAGGAAAGTCAAGATGATGGTGTGTTTTGCATGTTCTGTTGGCGGTCGGTCGGTCGGTTGGGCTTCAGCGTGCTTTTTTTGGATTGTGGTGCTTTATCTTGATAATAATCCAGAGTGTGGGCAGGTTTTCCATATTGAGCACGTTTCTATAATTAGGTGGTGTTGTCTGAGTGTGTACAATACATGCTGACTGAAAGTCTGCGCCTTTGCTGTTTACAGTCGGCACCCAGGCTATTGCCTTGGCGTATGAGGCTGGACATTGGTTCTTTCCCTGCTGCAGTTCTTGACCATAAGTGCTGGGCAGGCAGCGCTGAAAGTAATGGGTGGTGGAAACTTAAAAATCTATAGGGAATAGCTGAAATCATAATGACTAAAAAATCTATCATTAACTGGTATGAAACATTGTTGCTTGAGCGAGGTGTACAGATTGGTCGTATGACCATGTTTTTTACAATGCCTCTTGGAAAGGTGGGTTCCCACAAAGAACTTGCAAAATTGTTTTACATCTTACTCAGTTGATGTAATATGTTAACACGTTGGTTTGATATTACCAACTAGTTTGGTTGGTGACTGCTAGAGGTATTTCTTGGTATACGTGTTTTTGGTCTTTGAATACATGGTTATGAGAGTGTTCCCGAATGCGGATTCAAATATTTTGATGCCCATAAGTTTAGTTAATCAAGGTTGGATCTGGGACATAGCTTGGTTGGAAGAATATTTTCCGATTGCAAAACTATGTTTGGACTTCAACCATGAGTTTTTAAGACCAGGGGTTGGTAAGCTGTAACTTCCGGAGGGCCTAGGGGGTTTCACAAAATACTTGACCATTAATGCCATTAAACACTTATACCATCCACAAAATTGTAAAAGAGATGTGCATAGCTGACACCACATAGAGGCCGGAATGGGTTGGTCTCTCCCTTGGAGTATTTTATTACCCAAAGGTACAAGCTTTGAGGGCCTTACTCTCCTCACAGGAGATGCCAGATTATCCATATACAAATGCCTTAACACAGCCCAACAAGAGGCAACCATAAAATTCAGCCGGTACAGCAAGTACATGGGCTGGTACAGTAGATACAACCCTCCATTCAGGTGGTACAACAAGTACATGGTACAACGATACAACTCTCCATTCAACTAGCACATCACTTAATGCAACCGGTATAGCACATAAATCAGCCGGTACAGCCATCAAGAGGCTATAGAAATAGGGAAACCTTCACTTGAGGGTAGCTACCCTCAAGTGGAGTGTACGAACTCTCCATAAAGTATTGTAGATAAGAATGCGAGCAACCATCATGGTAGAGGCTAGTTTGCAGTAAGAGAGCCTCTCTAAATGACGAGAGAGGGTGATTTGGGGCTCCCATGAGTAAAAAATGGAAGTGAAGGCTATAATGACAAGTGGAGAGCTAAGGTGACAAGTGTGAGGCCACTTGTCTCACTTTGATCGATTGTCTTGCCACATGTCTAACAATTTGAGAGATGGTTTCCCCCATAAACTTCATCTCTAAAAATACGGGATGTGTCACCATTTGTCCACCCAAATGGTCCACCCTTGCTTTCTCACTATGTGTATGCATTGGACTGGCATCCATGACGTTGGTTTATGCTTATGCGTGGGATTGACGCTTGTCATGTGATACTATGGACATGATCTTCCGCTGGGACTTGATGTGTTTATGCTCGAAATGTTATGGTTGGGATTAGATGTTTTGTTGGGACTTGTGCCTGTGTGTACATGCTCGGAATATGTGGTGGACTTGGCTTTCCGTTGGGACTTATTTGTGTCTGTGTACATGTTCGGAAACGCTTGGAGGATTGGTGTTCCTCTGGGCTTGGTGCCTTGTATACTTGCTTGGAAACGTCTCTTTGGTATAGTCTCACAAACGGGGATTGTCCATACCAGTGGTGTTGAGACATCAAGCTCAACATGAGCTGACACTCACGAGGGGCTTGCATGATCGTTTGACATTTACATCACTGGTGGGTTTGGTAGTTGGCACCGATATATCTTTGTCAGAGAGTCTACAGCTGGACTACACTGACTAGTTCACACCTAGTCACTCCACTTAGCGTGTTCACATTATGGACCGCTTGTATATACTCTATTATGTGTGTTAGTCACTCTATCTTCTTTGTAGACCTCTTTTGTTGTTTAAAGAAGAAGAATTATTTTCAGCCTCTCACCTTGTGTGTTCTCTTCTAGGGTCTGTGTGAGTGTGTGTGTGCTTGCAAGAGCTTAAGCTCTCTTCTCCCCTGCATCTTTTCATGGTATCAGAGTTTGGTTCATGCTAAGGGCTGAGCAGTAAGCAAGAGAAGCACAGAAAGCGGTACGAGGGTAAGAGCTTCATTTACTCTTCCCCCTTTGTGTTGGCTACTACACCCTTGTTGAGAGCTCTTCGGGAGGCATCGGCAAACGAACTCCGATTGAGGAGCTTTCTTTGCTGAAGCAGAGCTACAGGGCAACTAAGTAGTCTATTGGACATAATTTTTCGAGCCAAAAATGCGTTTCGGGCGCGTCTGGACTCCCATTTTTCAGTTTGCAAGCGTTCACGGGCACTACGGGTAAGTTTCGATTCTCTGCAGAACTTTATTTTTGGAATTGCAAGAAGGACGATTGGTTGTGCAGACACTGTGTGTATTGCAAAGAGGTTTTAAAGTTGCCATTGGGTGTATGTATGTAAATTGAGGTCACTGGTTGTGATAGTTTGGATGCAGTATAGTACCGCTGGAGAGAATATAACAGTTTGTGCATGTCAAACAAGAGTGCTGTTTTTGATAAATTTGTGTTGCAGACAAGATGTCGAATGATGGAATAAACCAGATTATTGCAGAAAAGCTTGACAAGAATAACTTCCATACTTGGAGGTTTAGATTGACGAATTTCTTGATGGGAAAAGGTTACTGGGACCACATTAAAGGTGAACATGAGGAGGTACCAGAGATCCGGAGATTAATCTAACTGCTGTAGATGCAAAAGAATTTAAGGATTGGAATCAAAGAGCAAGGAAAGTCATGTATTGGCTTTCTATTAGTATACAAGACACCATGATTGGGCATATATAAGATGCCAAGTCACCTAAGGAGACATGGACACCTTGGTGAAGTTGTATGAAACCAACACCAAGGCACAAAAGATTTAGTTGAAGAATGAGCTTCATACTGTGGAAAAGAAAAATATGTCTGTGAATGATTATGCCTTAAAGATCAAGGGCATTGTGAAATCCCTTACATCAATTGGTGTTTCTATTGATGATGATGATAAGGTAGAAGTGTGTCTACGTGGTCTCGGGCCACAATACAAGGCGTTTAAGACGTCTATTCAAACTCGGGAGAACATTCCTAACTTCATAGATTTGGTATCAATGCTGATCATTGAAGAGAAGAATTTGGGTGAAGCTCAACAGGCTTCACAAAACAAAAATAGTTCAGAGCAACAGTCCTTCTACACAAGTTCAGGTAGAGGAAGAGGTAGAGGTCGTGGACGTGGCCAAGGTGGTGGCCGAACAGGTAATCAGAATTATGGTCAGCAGCAGCAACAGTCCCAGGATTCACAACAACACACAGGTGGAAGAGGCTAGTTTAGAGGCAGGGGGAGTTAAAGAGGTCGTGGTAATTGGCAGAGAGAGCATAATGATACACCAAGCTATTTTTACTGTGGTAAGCCTGGATATGTGTAGAAGCAGAGTGACATGCGAAATGGAAAAGTGCAGCAAAACAACTATGCATACTCTAGCAGAAATAATGATGAGCGATAATGAGAGGTTATTTGTTATGCAACATGTAGTTAATGCTGTGTCTGGAAATGATGTAGCAGCTGTTAGCACATTCATCCCTAGTTTCTGTCCATTTTTGGTGTCCTTTTGGTCCCTTTTGCATGGCCCTTGATTGTGGGCTGGCCACCCCTTTTTTTTCATATTTTTTTGGGATTTTTCTCAGCCCGTATGGTATTTTCCCAGTCGACCGACTTATTCAGCTCTAGTCGGCCAGCTCTCCCTACCTATAAATAGGTGGGACTGGCCTCTCACTTTTGTATCTTGTCTTGTACATCTTTTGCTCCCTCACTTATGAGACTACTTGTGTCTCTTGCTTGGGACTGTTTTGCTTCAGTATATTCAGCATAGTTGCTCCATATCTCTCTCTCTCTTGCACTCTCTATTCAGCACACTCTAGTGCCCTTTTGCTTCCGCTCTGTGCACTCTTTCATGGTATCATCGCTCCTGGTTTAGCAATTCCATCTACTGCCCCAGATTTAGTCTTATTTCCAGCCCCTTATCCTCTGCGTTTTTCACAAATTTGCAGCCTTCTTCTTGCTGCGTTTTGTGGATAGCTTCTATTGGTTGGATCTCCTTCAGTTTGGCTTCATCGCTTGCAGCCAGAAAGTAACTTTTCATCAGCGTTTCATTCCTACTTGGAGTTTGGATCTAGGCGGCCTGTTTTTTTAGGACAGCAGTCCCTCTTTGGCTGCGTTTTCCTCTCTGTTGGACATTCCCTTTTGCAGAGGGGGTTTGTGGTGGTGGTGTTTTGGGCTTTGGTGGCACCCTTGGTACCTGTGGAGGACACTTCTTCTTCAGAGATTGTGCGTTTTTTTTGAGGAGAGCCCAAGCTATAATCCTTGTTGATGCCTTTCCCTCTTGCACCCTCTTACAGCATGTTTCCAGGCCCTGTGTGGTTGCCTTTCCTCTCTATATCAAATCTGCATTTTTTGCTTCCCTCTTCTGGTGGCCTCAAGTTGGAGGTACAGTCGACAAAAGCTTCTGCGTTTTTTGCTACAGGAGGATTTTCGGATGTTGTCCAGCCTCTTAGGGCTGCGTTTTGGTGGGAGGAAGGGACCTATATCAACGTTTTTTGAATTGGATAGTTTTTGTAACTCGGGGGGGCTAGGGCCTTTGACACACTTGTCGATTTCATCAAAGCATATTAAAACATTTAAACATGGCCACAGCCTTAACACATACCTATCATCACTTTGCATAAAACATAAAACTGGACAAAATATCCACAAATGTTGAAAATGAAGCTTGCCCGTGTGACACCGCATAGAGGCCGGAATGGGCCAACCCCCCCCCCCCTTGGAGTATTTTATTACCCAAGGAGAATAATATCATGTACAAGCTTTGAGGGCCTTACTCTCCCCACAGGAGATGCCGGACTATCCATATACAAATGCCATAACACAGCCCAACACGAGGCTACCAAGCCGGAACACAGACTGTGGAAATGCTGAGCCAACAATATAATCCATATACCTCCGTGTGGGTAATGATTCTTCCCCAAAAACCACGGGTCTTCATGCAATAGAGGTTCAGTATTTCTTCGCGATGGACGCCTCCAAAACAGTCCCCAACAGCCGGTATTCTTCATGGGCAGCCTTCAAGAGAGAGAGAAAGAGAGTAGCCATCATTAGGGCAGCCTGTAACGGTGGTAGAGGCTAGTGTGGAGCAAGAGAGCGTCTCTTAATGAAGAGAGAGCGCTCCAATTTATAGATGTGGGCCTCCCATGAGCTAAAATGGCAAGAGAAGGCTACAATGATAAGTGGAGAGCCACACAATAGTTCAAGTGTTAAGTGTGAGGCCACTTGTCTCACTTTGATCCACTTTCTGACAAGTGTTAGGCCACTTGTCTCACTTTGGTCCACTTTCTTGCCACATGTCCCAATCTAAGATATGGGTCCTTCCATAAACTTTATCTCTAAAAATATCCCAAGTGGTAGACATTCTGTCATAGGCACTTTGCCAACTCTTGGTATCTGCTCAATTCTAGATGTAATGACACAAATAGAATTTCCATCGGAGTTGGGCCAAAAATAGCAACTCTCCTAAATTTTAGGGGTGTGGTCCTTTGTATTCTAGGATAATCCTCCATTTCCAAAGCTTGTACTTTCCAAATATTTACACATCCTGGAGTCCACCAGACCTCTTTCATACTGGGAAATGTCCAGGCTGGTGACATCCTTCCCAGCTTCTTAGAAGTTGTCCGCAACTTTAAGCTTGAAGCCATATATCGAAGATATAATCATGTCCCATGAAGTGGGCGAGATGAGACAGTCTCAAAAATCCAATATAACTGAAGAATCCATGTCCCAAAGAAATGGGTGAGACTAAATAAAGTCTCTATAATAGCAAATATTAAAATCATGTCCCAAAATAAATGGTCGAGAATTCCGTGGAAGATATGCTAGACACAGGCACAAGAGCCAATTGTGTCTCAATCACCAATATCAATGAGATAATCATATGCCAATGAAAATCACCAACCAGGTGCTAAGACACTTAAATAAGTGCCATGCACAAGAAACTAGTGCCTTGCACAGAAACATGTGCTATGCACACAAACTGGTGCCATTCAAGAGCACAAACCATGGTGACAGAAAAGTTGGTTCTCCATAGTTTTGGCAATCCGTTCTCCCAATCCCAACAGTTCCCATGTTCTCCCATACAATCCCAACTCTGATCAACAAGCATGGTGTGGAAACAATGAAACACTCACTCCACAATCGCAACACGAATGCACGTGTATGGTGGAGTGTTCATTGAATTGCCCTCTCACAATTCCAACATGAATCCACATGCATGGTGAGATGAACAATGAACCTCTCCTCTTGGCCTCTGTATGGGGAGAGAGTGATTCTAATATGGCTTAAAAATAAATAAATCCATGTCCCAAATAAATGGACGAGACAAAACAGTCCCATAAGTCCAGATATCATAATCATGTCCCAAGTAAATGGGCAAGACAAATCAGTCCCATATATGATAATCCATGTCCCAAGTAAATGGCCGAGACAAAATAAGTCTCCTGCCAACAAGCCATCGGTCCACATGACACTTGGCATAGACTTGAGACCCGTGCCAACCAGGCGTCATGTCCACTTCACCACTTGCACTCCGTGTTGGTACTCTGACCACACACCTTGGATGTGAGGTGGGCTCAAGTAACAAGATAAAACAATCACTCGCAGGCATAGATAGCCTGGTGTTCCATAAGCATTTATGCTACACATAGTTTATAGGCATTTCGGCCACCAACTCACACTACCCTCTCAAGTGCCCATGTTCCCTTCCATTTGCTCTCTATTGTTCCACCCATATATGGTAGAAACAATCTTCAAGAGAGCACGTAGGACAAGAGAACACTACACACAGTATGTTGTGCTTGAGACTACCCTCCGAAGTGCCTATGTTCCCTTCCATCTGCTCTCTATTGTTCCACCCACACATGGTAGAAACAATCTTCAAGAGAGCACGTAGGACAAGAGAACACTACGCAAGGTATGCGAACCATGAGTTCCATAAGTCGAATGCATCCCAAATAAAGGGAGCCATAAAGAATAATCCATAAACCTGAGGATAGATCTAAATCCCTAGAAAAGAAGTCCAGGAATCCATAGACCTGTATACCATAATCGTTGTATACCATAACTCTTATGACATACTCTGTGCTAACCACACACCTTGGAGTAGAGGTGGACTTTATCCATAAAAGCATCATATCATGAGATATGCAAAGATTTCTTCTCTATAAACTCGGACAAATTCGTCCATAGAAATTGCTTGTGAAGCCCAATATCTATATAAATCTCGTCCAAGAAAGAATTCTCCATAGATATAATCCATGCCAATAAAGGGAGCCATAAACAATGTTTCCTTGAAACCATCTCAAGGCAAACAACACCACCTTTCTCCTTGCATGGCTATACAAGGGTTAGTGAACATCAAAAACACTCCATAGTAAATAGCCAAAGTACCAACTTTGCAAACTCAAAGTATACTTAGCTTTTCTTTGCCAGGTTGGTCATGAAGCCAAAAGAAATATCTCCTCACCATATCCTTAAGATATCCCGAGGTATATCTTCATACAGCTTGCTTGTAAGCTTGATAATATAATCCACAATATCCATATGGAAAGAGTGCTAAACGTGTGCACATAAAGCCAACTCCACACTTCCAAGATAAAATTTTGTGAATTCATAAATCCTTAAATCAACAAGCTGTCTACTGCTCATGCTCTTGCTTCATAAGCTATGAAGCGGCTGGCCATGCTTAACAGCAATGATCGTAAGTGTGGTCCCCACTTGAGATCTTTTCTCTTCCTTATTGATAGAAGGAAGCCTCCGCTTCCAAGAAAGCCTATGCTCTGATACCAATGTAACTCAGGGGGACTCGGGCCTTTGACACACTTGTCGATTCCATCAAAGCATATTAAAACATTTAAACATGGTCACAGCCTTAACACATATTTATCATCACTTTGCATAAAACATAAAAGTTGGACAAAATATCCACAAATGCTGAAAATGAAGCTTGCCTTTGTGACACCGCATAGAGGCCGGAATGGGCCGACCCCCCCCCCCCCCCCCTTGGAGTATTTTATTACCCAAGGAGAATAATATTATGTACAAGCTTTGAGGGCCTTACCCTCCCCACAGGAGATGCAGGATTATCCATATACAAATGCCATAACACAACCCAACACGAGGCTACCAAGCCGGAACACAGGCTGTAGAAATGCTGAGCCAACAATATAATCCATATACCTCCGTATGGGTACTGATTCTTCCCCAAAAACCACGGGTCTTCATGCAATAGAGCTTCAGTATTTCTTCGCGATGGAAGCCTCCAAAACAGTCCCCAACAGCCGGTATTCTTCATGGACAACCTTCAAGAGAGAGAGAAAGAGAGTAGCCATCATTAGGGCAGCTTGTAACGGTGGTAGAGGTTAGTGTGCAGCAAGAGAGCCTCTCTTAATGAAGAGAGAGGGCTCCAATTTATAGATTTGGGCCTCCATGAGCTAAAATGGCAAGAAAAGGCTACAATGACAAGTGGAGAGCCACACAATAGCTGAAGTGACAAGTGTGAGGCCACTTGTCTCACTTTGATCCACTTTCTGACAAGTGTCAGGCCACTTGTCTCACTTTGGTCCGCTTTCTTGCCACATGTCCCAATCTAGAGATGGATCCTTCCATAAACTTTCTCTCTAAAAATATCCCAATTGGTAGCCATTCTGTCATAGGTACTTTGCCAACTCTTGGTATCGGCTCATTTCCAGATGTAATGACATGAATAGAATTTCCATCGGAGTTGGGCCAAAAATAGCAACTCTTCTAAATTTTAGGAGTGTGGTCCTTTGTATTCTAGGATAATCTCCCATTCCCAAAGCTTGTACTTTCCAAATATTTAGACATCTTGGAGTCCACCAGACCTCTTTCATACTGGGAAATGTCGAGGCTGGTGACAGTATTACCTTATGAGGTTTGGTCCTATTGATTGGATCAATGATGATAGCTTTAGATTTGGCTTCCGTACCACTTTCTTGTTATTTCCTAGATGAGGCAGACAAGTTGGATGGTGGTAACTTTTAGTCATGGAAGTTGTAGGTTACTTCTATTCTCAGGGAGTATGGCTTGATGGAGTTTCTCTCATACAAGAATCGGTGCTTGCCGGACCTTGCCTCTGCGGAGGATGTGTGTCGGTGGAGGAAGACTGACGGACAGATCTATGGCTTTCTCCTCCTGAATTGTCAAGATTCGGTTCTTCGATACTTCATCTATGCTCTTGATGATGCTTCTACTTTCTCTGTGTGGCAGTTGCTTTGTGACTTGTATGGTGATGCCAGCTGTCACGATTGTGACTAATTCTCTTAATCTCTCCTTAATTACTCCTTAATTTCTTATTAACTGAAAGGACACCTGTGAAGGGTCACACCCTTACACATGGGTCACTATCAAAGGACATGTCTATTCATTAAAACACACACCCCTAAGTCCAAAGGACATAACCATTGATTCAAGAGTCACACCCCTTCCCAGGGATGTGTCTCTTCACTTGTACCCTTTCGGCCT
This sequence comes from Cibotium barometz, assembly GCF_041138505.1. Classification (NCBI taxonomy): domain Eukaryota; kingdom Viridiplantae; phylum Streptophyta; class Polypodiopsida; order Cyatheales; family Cibotiaceae; genus Cibotium; species Cibotium barometz. Next base: position 51,419,951 of record NC_141061.1, on the reverse strand, counting down.
CTATTTAAGAAAGGCCCCATGCAAACAACTCAGTCTTTTCTTGCAGTATTTGTCTTATGTTCATTAATTAAGTCTTAATCATGTTAATAAAGCTATAAAAGCTTTACAGTGGTATCAGAGCAAACTTTTTCCACCCTGTGACATGCCCAAACCTTAACCCTAATCCTAAAATCAGTCCTTACCCTAACCCTAAAATCAGCCTACCCAAACCCTAAAATTGGGTGTAGCAAGTGTTGAATGGAAGAGCAGGAGAGAATGCCCTATCAAATTCAGCCCCCAACTCCCAATTTTTCCTGATTAAGTTTGGGCCAGCCATATGCAGGACACTCTTGAATAAAGGAGACAAAAACAAAAAAAGCCTTCAATCAGGAGGCTTACCTCTTCAAGAGCGCCGTTTGGTTGCTGATTTTTTTTTTTAATTAAAAAAAAAAAACGAGGCAATCCTACATTATTAATTACCCAAGGGTTATGACCCTTAGGCTTTAATGCCACGTCTTTAAATTTTTTTAAAAAAACCACAAACTCACCTTACGGGCCCCTACGAAATAGTGCCACCTGCTTGAGCAATTTCGGCCTGCACCCGTCGCCATCCTGCACAAGGTTCTATGCGCGCCAGCCTGCAGCCGTCCCTCTGATTCAGTATCCGTACCCCTCTTCATCGTTGGCATCCTTCTGTCTATGCTTGCGTTTGGACCAACCACTTGTAGTTGGTAGTTGGTGCTTTTTGTTGAATTTACGGCTACTATCCTTGGTGCTTCTTCTCCAACAGCAATATTTATTATGGCAACCTCCTTCAGGTGTGATTTTTCCATTTTCTTGGGCATAAAAATCTCACATAATGTGGAGTATTAACATATCAGAAACCCGCCATTTCATTCTTTTGTGGGCTCTCCACTCATCCGGAGCCAATATCACTTTTTACGGGTTCAAGAGCACCTCTCAGATCACGTGGACACACATTACCCTCTTCTCCGACGGCTTATGGTAGAGGAAACCTATGATTTCAGTTATTTACAGGATACACCCTCTCAGTCCATAGTGCCCTCTCCTACCCGTGTTTCTCCACCGGTCTCAACCCCTGTTCCAGTGAGTGTGCCCCCCTTTTTCCAGCCCACTCATTACTGTATTCAGATAGCCACACCGACTTCTCACCTCCGAGAATTCGACGTGTGGGTGATTCGTGTTCGTACTTCTGCACACGATCTGAATCATTACTGTTTTATACTCGGGCGTCATCCTTATCTGGGTGCTATCCTCCCCGAGTGTAGCATCATTTTTCATGAATATTGCACCTATTCAGAGGACGTTTATCCATCTTCATTCACGGTGTGCCCCTCTACACCAGAATATACACCCTTGACACCAGTAGCTGTCCCTACCCCTGTACTTTTTCTCCAGTAGCAGACTCTCGTCGTGCGAGCCCAGTCCCAGAGGATCGCCCTTACTATACTGGATGGTCTATAGCTGCTTCACCAGTATGTAGCCTCTCCTCTTGGGATTTCCAGATGCCGCACCCTCCAGCCGATGGTTCTTACTAGAGCCCAACGGTGTCATCAACAGCAAAACCCCCCCGAGCCTCGTGCCTCTACATCAACATTTTTTCTCATGGCAGAACCTGTTGACATACCAGCCCCTCCGGAATGGCAGCTAGCTTTGCAGCAACTTCAGCAACAGTTCCAATAGCAACTCTAGGAGTCTATGGCATCCTTGGCTTCGCAGATCTAGCAGCGCCACACGGATCGCCACTCCTACACGAGTTTCGTATCAGCAGCAGATGTTTCAGCAACAGTGCTAGCGGACGCAGACGTCATTCCTTCCGAGGTAGAAGGCGACGCAGCGCCACACGGATCGCCACTCCTACACGAGTTTCGTACCAGCAGCACATGTTTCAACAACAGTACTAGCGGACGCAGACGTCATTCCTTCCGAGGTAGAAGGCGACGACCTTAAAACTCTTTATCGTCTTTTACAAGCGAGTGAAACAAAGAAATTGGAAATTAAACCCCCTGAATCTTATGGTGGTTAGCGCCCCCCTGAATCTTATGGTGGTTAGCGCAATAAGCGCATCTTAGACCAATGGCTCTACAAACTGTGGTTATACTTTGAAACCATGACCCTTTCTGATTCCAAAAAGGTGATTTTTGCGGTATCCCTCCTCAAAGACACTGCTTTATTGTGGTGGCAACGACGACAGCACGCAGGAAAATTGGTTATAATGTGGGGAAAATTCGAGCGGGTCCTCCGTAAGCAGTTCATACCTGCCAATGCGGATTTCCAAGCCCGTACTCGCTTACGCCATTGGACCAAACTGGTTCCTTGGCCTCTTATATCTCCCAGTTCACCAACTTGATACTCGAGATTGACTCTTTGTCCCTAGCGGACAAACTTCATGCCTTCGTTGAAGGTCTTAACCCCACACTGCGTGCCGATGTTCAAAAATATAACCCTGTTGATCTTGCCGATGCCATACGATACGCCGAGCGCGTTGCAAACATTAATTCTCGAAATTCGGCCTCTTCCGGTCAAACTAATGCCTTTCAGAAAGCCAATGGATCTCGTATGAACCGAGATAGTCGCAGAGAATCTTCTGGCACTTCTACCTCCCGGCCTAATCCCCAATGGAATAATTCTCAACACACTCGCTGATCAGAAGGATCGTCCTCTTTTCGGTCCCGACATTCTCAATCCTTCCAACCACGCAGTTCGGATCGTGGACGGGACCAAGGACGTGACCAATCTCGCAATCCTCGTCCTTCCACTGTTCCTTCTGGACGGGATCAACAAAAGACAAGATTGTGCACAATTTGTAATGGACCTCATTGTTGGTTTGAGTGTCCCAAAAGACCAACCCATCGACAGAATTCTAATGCTGAACCCTCCACTTTTGAGGAGAAATCCCTAGTTGTTGACAAAGGAAAGTGTGCAGTTAATCACCATGCTATTACACGTTCTATTTCCAGTCACCCTATTCAGGTGCTCATTGACAGCGGGTGTTCTCATAACTTTGTGGGAACCACCTTGACTCAGAGATTGAAGATTCGGACTTCTCAAAGTGCTGTTATTTATGAAGTAGAGCTTGCCGATGGTTCCACATCCTTGTGTAACACCGTTGCCAAATACCTCTCCTTTTGAATTCAGCACTATCGTGACAAATTGGATTTCCAAGTCATGAATTTGGCACATTATGATATGATCCTTGGTCAAGAATGGTTGTATCGATATGATCCCTTGATCAGTTTCCGGAACTTCTGCCTTTTCCCTTTTCCTTTTGATCATTTTTCCATTTGTAGCATTGCTTTTTAATGTGTCCCTTCTTGCCACAATAATGGCATTCCAAATCCTTTTTGGAGCGAGACTTGCTCCTTCCCCTTTCTTGGCTTTTTCCCCTTTGCTGGGATCTCCCACGTGCATTCATTGCATTGGACTTTCCAACAGAGTTGTTTTTCCTCTTCATCTCTTCTTGAAGAAGAGCACCCTCAACATCTGCATATGACAGCATAGCATTCGAATTGCTAGTGGCTGTCCTGAATGCATCCCAACTCTCTGGCAAAGTGCATAAGAGAAAAGTGGCTTTGAACTCATCGTCCATCGCCAACTTTTGATTTATAACTTGGCTGACAATACCATTAAACTCATTTAGATGGGCTGTCATAGACGCCCCTTCCTTCATCTGAAGACCTATGAGTTTCTTCAACCAATACACTTTGCTTGAGGCACTTTGCTGGGCATGCAAGTCCTGCAATCTCGGCTTCTCTTCACAAATGCTGAAAAGTAAAGAGTCTGACACAGACAACATGATAGTAGATCTTGCCAGCTCATCCATATCTTCCCACTCTTCAGCAGTAAGAGAAGCGGGCATTAAACCCCTTTCTTTGATAGGCTTGTGCTGCTTTTTCTGGAGCAACACATTATAGCACTGGGTTTGCCAAATATCATAGTTATGTGAGCCTTCAAGCTTCTTGATGTGAAGCAATGAAGAGCTCTCACCTGTGGTTGCCATAGCAATATGCAACCTGTCAATGCATGACTCCCTGCAAAATGTGCAAACACTGCACCAAAAGCACACAAAGTGCTCACAGTTGTTCTCCCAAGCTTTATCTCCCACTGCGGAAGCACAAATGCAACTTTTCTCCCACTGTATGTGATGAAAACACCAAAATCTGGTTGCTGCAGATTTTGGACAGCACCTTAAATGTGCTCTATTGCCCTTCCAAAGTACTGTACAACAGTACCAATTGCTCACAAATGATGTACCAAACCTGTACCGGCAAGTACAGCAGCTGAAATTGAACCTTTTCCCCACTCAAATCAGTGTACAGCCATGCCAAAACTTGCACAAAGCTGTGCCAAATCTGTACCAGCAGGTACAGTAGCAATAAATGGTCTCCTGGCTGTCCAAATGAGTGAAAATCAGACTTTTACAGTCCCGAACACTGCATACAACAGTCCCGAACAGAAATTGAGCAAAAGCCCCTTGACTGCAAGCTGATTTCTGAGGATTCAAGGCATAAATGTCTTGCCTGCTGCTTTGCCAAGCTCAACAAGCATACGAACTTGAAAAGCCCCTTGATTTAAGATCAATTTCTGATCATACATGGTACATTGACGCACATGAAGGCATCCAAAGTCTTCGCGATGCTTCCCCCTGGCCACATATACATCAAATACATGAAACCCCCTTGATTTACAGGCACATTGAGTGCTTGTCAGACATCAACACATTGCCCAAAGCATCAAATGCGAGTGCTTGCATGCAAATCAACCCAATCGGCACAAAAGCCCCTTGATTTGCACTGCAATTTGCTGCAATTTTGCCCAAATGTGCGATTTCTCACATCATACAGCATGTATGAGTGCTTAATTGCACAATTACATCAAAAGCCCCAAATTTCGACATCCAATTTCCTGCAAATTAATCTTGATTGTGACCAATGTCACCCGATTTTGCCAATTTTGCTCAAAATTGAGCAATTCGGCACCTGTATCTGCTCAATTGATGACTGTACTTGCTCAATTGCAAATCCCAAAAAAAAAATTGAAGCATAATACCTTGTAATTTCTGATTTTTCTTTTTGTTGCAGGAAAAAAAAAGGTTGATGAATTTGGTGCTGCTATTGATGCTGATGCTGATGCTCCTGCAGCTGTAGCTGATGCAATCGGGGGAGAAGCAATGAACAGGGAACTGTTGGTGCGTAGCTCTCCTGGTTGTGTTCAACACAATAGACGACCACAAGCTGTGACACGCGTAGCTCTCCTAGTGGGCGACAGGACCTCCACGGGCGCAAAAGACGTTGGGTGACGAGTTGCTCCACGGGTAAGCTTTGTTACGCCTTGCAAGTGATGAGCGAAGTGCATGTGGGCTGCTCGCCAGAGAACGTGTCCTGCCTTTCGCTCTTCACAATCGCTCGTAGGCGTGTTCGATGGACGACTTCGCCTAGCTGCCTTCGCTAATGATTCAACGCCCGCCACCTTGTGTTCGCTCCACGCTCGACGCATGAAAGCCTTCGACTATTGGCCAGCGGTCGACCAACGAAGCTCTTACGCCTTGGCTTACGTATCCGCCTGGTTGCAGTAGGCGCCTGACACGCCTGTCCTTCGTTACGCTACTGGCTGGAGTTTGAATGGGCAGCCCACGCTGGCTGGGCTGCCTACGCCCAGCTGCTGTAGGTTAACTGCGCTAGGCAGCCTGGGCAGCCTTCTACGAACGCTCACCTGATTGGCTGGGCAAACCTCCCTCTAGCGCCACTGGACAGATGCTGGTCACCGTGCTTTCTTCAACGAGTTGGAGCTTCTGGGTATGCGCCTGATTGGCTGGGCAAACCTCCCTCTAGCTCTGATACCAGTTGAATGGGAGAATGAATTAGGGTTAGAGATTATTCATGTGGGAGACATACACAGAGAAACAAGGGAGAGAGAGAGAGAGTTGTGGGGATAAGTCAACTCATGAAGATATGAGTGTGTGACTCCCGCATGAATAATCTCTAACCCTAATTCATTCTCCCATTCAACTGGTATCAGAGCTAGAGGGAGGTTTGCCCAGCCAATCAGGCGCATACCCAGAAGCTCCAACTCGTTGAAGAAAGCACGGTGACCAGCATGTGTCCAGTGGCGCTAGAGGGAGGTTTGCCCAGCCAATCAGGTGAGCGTTCGTAGAAGGCTGCCCAGGCTAATAAGTTGACTATCAAGAATAAGTATCCTCTTCCGCGCATTGATGAATTGTTTGATCAATTGCTCCATGCAAAAGTCTTCTCCAAAATTGATCTTAAGTCTGGATATCATCAGATTCACATTTGGGAAGGTGATGAATATAAGACAGCTTTTCGCACAAAATATGGTCATTCCGAGTACCTGGTCATGCCATTCGGGTTAACCAATGTCCCTGCAACATTTATGAGTCTGATGAATGATCTTTTTCGTCCTTTTCTGGACAAGTTGATCATTATCTATCTTGACAACATCCTGGTGTTCAGTCATAATATGGAAGAACACAAGGCACATCGATTTTTCGAAATAGCTGCTCCTCTCATGAACTTCTAAAGTCCGCTCTTGCATTCAAGTGGATTGAAGCCGCAACACAAGCGTTTGAAAATTTAAAGACAGCTTTGGCAACAACTCCTGTCATGGCTATTCCTGACCCTACTCTCCCCTTTGATGTTTACACGGATGCTTCTGATATTGCCACTGGTGCCGTCTTGATGCAACAAGGATGTGCTATTGCGTTTGACAGTCATAAGCACTCTGCAGTTCAAGTAAGATACCCGGTATATGACAAGGAAATTTTGGCTGTTATTCATGCCTATCGTGCATGGAAACATTATCTCCTTGGTGCGGATCCAGTGGTGAAAACAGATCATCATTCTTTGAAATATATCTTCACGCAGCCAGTTATGAATGCTAGGCAAGCACGTTGGATCGAATTCTTAGCCAATTTTCATATGACAATTGAGTATGTTCCTGGTCTTACCAATGTGGTTGCGGATGCCCTCAGTCGTATGCCGCCAGCTTCAGTCTTGGCTATTTCTACAGTTGAAATGGATGTACCTCAAAGTTTCAAGGACTATTATTCAAAGGATCGTGATTTTGGAAATGCATTTCGAATTCTCAATTCTCAGAATGCAACTCCTTCCCGACTTGAAGATTTATGGAGCATATATAATAGTGGATGGTTTATTATATTATCTGGACCGTATTTGTGTACCTCATGATACTCATGTTCGAAGAGTATTGGTGAAAGAACATCACGAGGTCACTTATGCTGCACACCCAGGCATCAACAAGACATATCGTCTATTGACAGCTACATAGTATTGGCCTCAAATGAAGCAAGTTGTTATTAAGTTTGTTACAACATTTCTCTCGTGCCAACGTATGAAAGCTAGCAGACAAGTTCCTCATCTCTCAGTTATAAGTTGGAGTTACCTCCTCCTTGGGGTAGAATTCATCCAACTTTCCATATTTCTTGGCTCAAGAAGTTCGTGAACGGTGATTTTTCAGTTTTGGATATTTTGGATTATGTTCGAGAAATCGAAGATGAACACATACTCTTAATTCCAGAGACAATTCTTGATGTCAGACAGAAAGAAACACGACATAAGAAGCTCACTACAGAATTTTTGGTTAAATGGAGAGATCTTGATGATTCCGACTCTACTTGGCAAAGTGATGAAGACTTACAGGAATATCCAGAACTTCTTCGAGAATTCTTTCAAAGACAACCATCTCTTCTTAGCCGGAGTCTTATTTTAAGTGGGAGGGAATGTCACGATTGTGACTAACTCTCTTAATCTCTCCTTAATTTTTCTTAATCCCTTATTAACTGAAAGGACACCTGTGAGTGAAGGGTCACACCCTTACACATGGGTCACTATCAAAGGACATGTCTATTCATTAAAAGACACACCCCTAAGTCCAAAGGACATAACCATTGATTCAAGAGCCACACCCCTTCCCAAGGATGTGTCTCTTCACTTGTACCCTTTCGGCCTCTATTTAAGAAAGGCCCTTGTCTCAATGCAAACAACTCAGTCTTTTTCTGCACTATTTGTCTTATGTTCATTAATTAAGTCTTAATTATGTTAATAAAGCTATAAAAGCTTTACACCAGTGATCGACAGATGGTTTTTACTTTTGGGTGCTATGCAACTAGTGATCGTGTGGATATTTCTTTTGGAGATGTTCCTGCAGCGAAGGATAATGGGCTACTTTTGCTCCGTGCATCTGAGGAGTTCGTTTCTCCTGTTGCCTTGCCTTCAGTTTCTGTGCATACGTCTCCTTGCTAGGATGATATCTCTGGTAATGTTTTTGAGGAAGATAGTGGGCTATCTTTGCTCACAGCTTCTGAGGGGGATTTGTCTCCTATTGCTTCGCCTCTGACTCTTTCTTCGACAACCAGTGACCAGGAAGAAGAGCAAGAGACTTCTTCTGAGAGAGATGTATCTGAGGATATTTCTGCAGGAGAACAGGCTGCAGATGTTGAGCCTTATGAGGATGTAACACAGCCAGAAGATGTGCATGGTAAAGAGGATGATGATGCTCGGTTCAAAGATCGTTTGGCTAGTGTTATGGATACTTTTATGCAGCTCACTCAGAGTGAGAGATTTGCTGAATTTATGAGATCTCGCACAGAGCCCCGCACAGAGCCCGAGAAAAAGAAGAGGAGGTTCGTTCAAAGAATCTTCCACAGGGGTGCCATCCCACAGGAACCATCTTTTGGCCAGTTTCCGAATATGCAGCATGCTTATGGTGCAAACTCTCAGCCTATGGGAAAGGCAAAGGATTACAAGGAAGGGGGAGCTGCAGTGAAGTTTGACACATTCAGTGGGGCCAAGGATAAACTTAAAGCACTTACCTTTTTACAGCAGTTTGATGCTGCTTTTTCTGGTGGGAAGTACACAGAGTCCTCTAAGGTGAGGAAAGCTGCCACTTTTCTCAAGGGCAATGCTTTGCAGTGGTGGTTTACTCTTCTTTTGCAGGGCATAGCACCCACTACATGGGTTCAATTCAAACAGGTTTTCTCTTCCGTATGGCTCACACCTACATTCGAGGTGGATGTTATGACTGCATGGCACAAATTGGATGCTTCAAAGTGTGATAGTTTGGAGGATTATAACAAGAAGTTTTGGGAAGCTTTACTCCCAGTGACTTCTTATCGTGCAGTGCCATTGTCTGAGCAGATAGAGAAGTATTGTTGTGGGCTGCCCAAAGAGGTACGAGATTATTGTATAAAGACAAGAGTAACGAACATGTCACAGATGATTGAAAATGCTATGACACCTAATGCGTTACTCACAGGTGGTTCATCTGGGTTTAAAGGCAGTAAGAAATTGAGCAAGAAAGCTGAAAAATTTGGGCATGCTTCTCGTGATGCTAAAGGGTCTTCAGAGACGAAGTATAAGAAGTTGCCAATGCCCAAGAGGACTTCTGAGGAAAGACAGGTTTTGAGAGATGCTCATAAGTGTTTTTACTGTACTGAAGAGGGACATATGTCATTCAATTGTCCCAAAAGAAAGTCCCAAAAGGACTCTGACAGTAAAGGAGAGCCCAAGCCAAAGAAACCAAAGCCTTCTGCAGGCTTAGTTCCTGATCTTGTGGGGGAGCAGCTAGGTGGTGAAGCTATAGAGTTGTGCAGAGCATGGGGCAAAGTGAGAGATCAGAATGCCTTTATCTTCTTTGATACAGGTGCTAGAGCCAACTTCATTTCACCAGATTTGGCTGGCCGATTGGGGATTCGCGCAGAGGAGATGGGGCCGTTACATGAGGCTAATATGGCTTGTCCAGGGTATGCAGAACCCGTTACTGCTATCATTGGGAAGCTTCGGCTTCATTTGCAGGGTTATGTGGACAGCGAAGAGTTCTTCATCATGCCTTTGGATGGCTGTGATGTTTTGTTGGGGATGCCATGGTGCCACAGGGTACATGCGGTGGTGGATACTTACAATAGGAAAATCACTTTGACTCATAGAGGGAAAGAGCATGTATTGGATGTAAAACTCAAAGGGGAATCTGTTCCTATTGTATCCGCTTCGGCGATTTCATCAGTAATGAAAAAGCATCTTTCCGCGTACTTGATTTATGTAAAGGATGCACAGGATGATGAGTCTAAGTCTAATTTGTCTATGTTAGATAAGGACAGGACTGATTTCTTATGTGGGTTTCAAGACTGTTTTTCCGAGTCATTGCCAAGAGAACTTCCTCCTGAGAGGCCACAACATCATGCCATAGATCTGATTCCTGGTAGTACTCAACCGAATAGACCGCCGTACCGTGTTAGTGCAGCTCAACAGGAAGAGATTATGAGTCAGGTGCAGGAGCTTTTGAATAAGGGGTTGATACAGCCTAGCTCATCACCCTTTTACTCACCTGTGCTCTTAGTGCAGAAGAAGGATGGTTCTTGGCGCATGTGTATTGATTACAGGGCGCTGAACAAGAATACCATTAAGAATCGATTCCCCATACCGAGGATCGATGACATTTTGGACCGCTTACAGGGCTCCACAGTTTTTAGTCGTATTGACTTGAAAAGTGGGTATCATCAGATACGCATTAGACCCGAGGATGTGCATAAGACAGCATTCCGAACCACGTTTGGGTTGTATGAGTTCTTGGTTATGCCCTTTGGTTTGACAAATGCGCCTGCCACATTTAACAGAATGATGGACAGGGTTTTCAGGCCTCATAGAGAGTTTGTGGGCACATTCTTTGATGATATGATTGTGCATTCACAAACTGAGGAAGAGCATAGAAGGCATTTGGCCATTGTGTTTGCAGAACTCAGAAACCATAGACTGGTTGTTAATGGCAAGAAGAGTGAGTTCTTTTTGCAAGAGATACATTTCTTGGGGCATATTGTGTCTGGTCATGGAGTTCGTATGGATCCAGCAAAGGTGGAAGCAATACTTAATTGGCCAGCTTTGAGGACCGTGCATGATGTACGCAGTTTTCTAGGATTGTGTTCCTATTACAGGCGGTACATACAGCACTTTGCTGAAATTGCTTCGCCTCTTCATGCTTTGACGAAGAAAGCAACTCCGTTTAGATGGGCTGATCGGGAAATTACAGCATTCAAAAAGCTCAAAGAAAAGCTTACTTCGGACCCAGTATTGGTGTTACCGGACCTCCGAAAGGCTTTTGTTGTCCAGTGTGATGCATGTGGAAGTAGCATTGGTGCTGTTCTCATGCAAGAGGGACATGTCATAGCCTATGAGAGTAGAGTTTTGCAAGAGGGACATGTCATAGCCTATGAGAGTAGAGTTTTGCAAGATGCTGAGAAGCATTTACAAGTTTATGAGAAAGAGATGTTGGCTGTAATTCATGCTCTTTTTACATGGAAACACTACTTGCTTGGGGCTGATTTCACTGTACAGACAGATCATCAGACCTTGCGTTATTTCCTCACGCAGACTAAGCTTTGGGGAAGCATATGCGTTGGGCAAACTTTTTGTCAATGTTTCACTTCCAGATTGTGCATGTGGAAGGCAAAAAGAATGTAGTGGCAGATACTTTGTCACGCAAGCCACAGGTCTCTGCAGTTTCACTTGCTTATCATCATGAGCTTGATGAAATGAAAGAGCAGTATGCCTATGATGAGGACTTTGAAAGGTTGTATGATCAGATGTCTGAGGGTCAGCGGCATGAGCACTATACTCTCAGAGATGGGTTTTTATTGATGCATGGCAGACTGTGTGTTACCAGGCCATTGCGACTCAAGGTTATGATTGAAAGTCATGCTCCACCGTATGCAGGTGATAGAGGTATTGACGCCACGGTCAAAGCAGTGGAGACTTTCTTTTATTGGCCAACCTTGAGAAGAGATGTTGATGCCTTTGTGAGGCAATGCATCGTATGTCAGAAGGTAAAGTTTGACCGTCAGAAGACACCAGGGTTATTACAGCCTTTACCTATTCCGGATAGAGCTTGGGAGAGCATTGCCATGGATTTTATATTTGATCTTCCACAGACACAAACGGGAAATGATGGCATCTGGACTATCATATGCAGGTTCAGTAAGCAGGCACATTTCATTCCTGTGCATAAGATGATCAAAGTGGATCATATGGTGAAGTTGTTCATGGCGAACATCTTCAAGTATCATGGCTTGCCTACGTCTATCATTAGTGACCGTGATCCACGGATGACGAGTTTGTTCTGGAGAGGGTTGTTTGACAACATGGGTACAACTCTCAAGTTTTCATCGTCATTTCATCCACAGACAGATGGTCAGTCAGAAGAGGCTAACTCTACAGTGTTGGATCTTCTCAAGTGTTATGTGTCAGAGCACAAGCAACAATGGGAAAACTATCTTCCTTTGGTGGAGTTTGCATATAACAACACTGTACATACCTCGACAGGCAAGGCGCCTTTTGAGATTGTGGAAGGAGGGAAGAAGGTACCACCCATTTTGCATACAAAGGATAAGATCTTTGAGGCTGATCAGTATGTGGAGAGCTTGGATGAAGCTTATCGGAGAATTAAGTTGGCCCTCCAGAAAACTCAGCAGAAGCAAAAGAAAGCCGCAGACCGTCACAGACGTGATTTACAGTTTGCATTGGGTGATTGGGTTCTTTTGCGCTTTGAAAAGGCTAGACTCAAAAAGATGAAGGGTAAAGAGCGCTTATTCCCTAAGTTGAGCATGCGATATTATGGGCCTTTTCAGGTTTTGGAAAAGATTGGTGAGGTAACCTATCGTTTGAAGTTACCAGATCACTGGAGGATTCACAATGCTTTTCACGTGAGTCTTCTTAGACCTTTCCGTGGGGATGTGCCTGAGGATGTATCAGATGAGGCTCAGCCGGAAGTTGAGGAACTTGATGAGGTTCTGATTCCAGAGCAGATACTGGCACATAAAGAAAGGAAGGTACGAGGTAAAGTTTCCCGTCGCTATCTTGTGAAGTTCAAGAACTATTCACCGATGGATGCGAAGTGGATGGAGGAAGGTGACTTAACAGATTCACCTCAGGTTTTGCAGCTTTATCTCGATGCCTTTGAGTTAGAGCCGACTCTTGTTGTGACTCATTCAGGTTCAGCAGAGCATGGGTCTGGAGCATTACCTGATGCTCAAGAGGGGGGTAGCACCTCCACTCCCTTGATACAGACAGGCTCAGATGACATCTAGAGGTCGCTTGGTGCAGTTTTTTTTATCTCACCCGAAGGTACTGAGGCTGACAGTACATCTGTTTATGGGATTTCTATGATATATGTGTACTAGTCACATGGAATTTTGTGGATATGTATGGTTCATAGTAGTATACAACTTGGACTATTACTACGCCATTGTTTTGCAGTGAATGATGTTGATACATGTGTATGGCTTAGAGAGATTGGGATGCTGATCTTGCCATATTGTATATTTCACTTTGGATATTTTGCTGTATCACCAGAATGCAATTGAGGACGCTTGCCATTTTTCAAGAGGGGGGTATGTCATGGCCGTGTGAAAATGGAACAGCACAAGTGTGGGCATGGTGGTTGTAGAGTCAGAATATTGAATGATTCACATGGGGGGTCCCCGGACAGAGTTAAAGATGTGTGGACATCCCTAGGTGTGAAGGGGGGGAACTAGAACATTAAACTTTAATGTTTATTAAAGTTGCCCCTAGGCCTTAGTTGCCCCTAGGGACTTTTAAAGTTTGGGGGCCCTAGGATTTTTATGGGGAGGAGGCCACTCCACTTTTGGAGTGAGTGCTTCTCTCTCCTCTCTCTCTCTCTTCTTTTTGGGAAAAGGAATCGTGGAGCCTTCATGCGCTTGTGTGCTTAAGCGTGGAAAAGCTGAGAAGGAGGAGGCGACTGCTGAAGACTGTTTTGCTGCTGTTTTCTTTGTGCAAACCAGCCGTACAGCCTTGTACGGACAGGCTGCAGGTTCTCTCTTGATCCACACTACACTCAGGAACTGTTGCGGGTCTATCTCCCTGCTGGACAGGCTGCGCACAGGCTGTGTACAGGCTGTGCAGACAAGTACACAGCAGGTACAACATTGTACGACTGCCGTACAGTGTACGGATAGTCAGGTACAGCAAGTATTGCTGCAGGCGGCATTGGACAGGTGCTGGACAGACCTGGCTACGCAGATTCAGGCAGAGTTTGGACAGTACATGTATGTATGAGCTGAGATGTTGTATCATGCACTTGAGTTATGCCAGATGTATGCTCATGGCTGCCCTGCTTAGTGGTCTTGGCTGACTAGAGGGAGGCACAGTGTGTTATTTTGAGACACAGATCTGTGTGCATAGATCCTCTGTGCTAAGAGGTATTGTGGCCCGTCAGATTGGACATACAGGTGTAATCTCTTGGCTGATTTTTGTTGTACTCAGCCATTCATATTATTGGAATTGAATAAAGAAATACCGCAAGGGGCGCCAAGCTTTGGGGCCAACAGGTGTCGCTTTGTTTTCAGATTTGGGCGCTCTAGCTCCAATCTGTTTTGGTTTTTCACATCTAGACTACAAGTGGACGGGTGACTGCTAGTCTACCGCACTCTGGTTTCTATCAGAGGCCGGTTTCAAATGCAATGATCTTCCGGTCGTACAGGTGGTAACTCATTTGGTAACTCATCAGCAAAACAATCATTGTGCTCTTGCAAAAATTTCAGCCTATCATTACTAAGAGTGTTTACATGTACATTATTTTTCTCAACATGATCTCGTACAAAAATCAAGTACGCAAAAACACTCTTTTTCATGACTTTCTTAATTTGTACATGAGATACAAGGGGAATAGTATCACCCTCTTCACCAGCATCAATTACATGTTCTCGGCCTTTATGCATGAAGGTGATCCTGTTAGTCTTGTAAGCCTTGCACGGATCAATACGTGTATGCCAAGGCTTTCCAAGCAATACATCACAGCCATTCAAAGGCGCCACAAGAAAATCCTCATGATCCACATAGCCTTGAATGTGTATGCGCAACTTGCCAAAAATAGGCATGACCTGTACTTCTCTACCAAGAAAGGCAGCCCTTGCTTCAATTTGAGGATCCATGTCCTCCACTTCAATACCCAAAGCAGCTGCCATCTGAGTGGATATGAAATTCTCCGATGCACAATCATCTAACATGAACAAAGCGGGCTGATCTTTGAGTTGTCCCCAAGCTTTGCATACAACCCTATCTTTGCTATCATGTGAAGTGTTGCCCTGCACATCCGGAACCATATGCACATTAGGTTTCGGTACATTAGCATTTTCAGCTTTGTTCTTCTTATTTGGGCATGCTCTTGCCATGTGCTCAGTGCTGCCACAAGTAAAGCATTTGCCTTCACGCATATATTGCTCCTTCTTCTCAGCACTAAGACCAAAGTTTGCCGGCTTATAAGGGCGCTTTTTAGCAAACTTATTTTCAGCTTTTGGACCTGATTTGGCTTGGTTTTGGTCCCTTTTAGGTGGCTGTCCATCATTTTGCAAGTTTTGGACAGCCCTCTCTTTGCCTTGAAATGAGGGTTTAGCCTTATTGGATCGACTCAATTTGAGTTCCAATTGCTCGCGGTGGCGGTGGCGGCTGCGATTAGTTGGTGTAAGGTATGACCAGGATACATTTGTAATCCCGCTTTGTACACGGGTTGCAATCCTGATTGAAACCTTCTCTTCCTTTCCGCCTTGGTGACATGCATAAATGGAGACACCTCCAAAAGCACTTTCCAAAACTTTTGTACATATGCATTTACCGATTCCCTCTCATTTTGCTTTAGCCAATCCCACTTCATTGTTATCTCATTCAATGCATTGGGAGGCAAGAATTGAGCATAGAATCTCTCCTTGAACTCTTTCCATGATCTAACAGGATTCGGTGAGAGCTTCTCTGTGAGCCACCAATGGGCAGCAGTGCCTTTCATGAACATGCTTACATGCCGGATCATGGATTTCTGAGTGAAATCCTCATCACTGAAAGCAATATCAAACTGGGCAATAAAAGCAAGTGCCTTTGATGCATCATATTCTCCATGATATGTGTCAAACTTCACAGATTTGTCTCCGGCTTTGAAGTCATGAGACTTTGATGCATGTGTGTGCATCTCAACATGTTTTCCCCCATGTTTGTCCATTGGGACAGCTCCTGTGACTGGCATCATTTTTGGACCAAAAGGTGATGCATAAGGCATAGATACATGTGCCCTGTAAGCATGAGGTATAGCTGGCCCCTCAACATGCATTGATACATTTTCAGCCATAACTTCTCCCTCACGAGCACACTCGAAGGCATGAGTGGCATGAGAGATACGCGGAATGCCTGCACCAATAGAAAATTGCAGCCCATGTTGCATGTGTTGTGCATGTACATTTTCAGCCGGCAATGGCATTTGACATACATTTTGACCACTGCCATAAACATTGTATCCTTCACGGGCTACATGAGGTATTCCTGCATGGCGTGAAGTCACTGATTGTTCCTCTCCCATCGCATGGAGGTTCATCCTCTTAGACATAAGTTCTTGTTCGGGTACTTGTGGAGATTCCAAGACATGTGGAATGGTTGCCTTTTCTGCATAGGCATCCTCGGTACGAGCCAAGTATGCACGTGCTACATCCCTTGGTTGCATGTGCAACTCAGCTTTCTTGGTCTTCAAACGGTCATGTACCAATGGATCCTCGTGGCGATAGAGATTCAATTCTTCTTCTTGTGCTTGGAGAAGAGCCTGCATACGAGTAAGTTCAGCCCTCAAGACTATCGACTCTTCTTCTTGCATCTTCTCTTTGCCACGAGACGGCTGTTCCACATATTCATGTTCCCTATTGTGCACCACATGAGTTTGCTCATCCTGTAAAGCATTGGAGGCATGCATTTCATTGTCCCTGCCTCTTGTATTAGCGTCTCCAACATTCATTGTATGGCTGTTCATAATGTTCTAAGTGTAGAGATAGCTAGTGTTCACGGTGATCGTCTCTCACGATAGAAGTGAAAGAGAACCGTATGCTCTGATACCAATGTAACTTGGTTGAACACAATGCTAATCAATACACTTAAATACACTAAGATTTGAAGGACACTTGCTCAAATACAAGAAGTAAATTGCTGAATTGACAAGAGGCACACAATGAGCCGGAACGGCCGACCCCTCCCTTGAGTAAATTGTATTACTATTGGAGAAATTCAATACATAGTTTCACGGGCATCCATTGCCAAATCCTCCATGCCAATGCATATGAAATTCAGCATTTAGAAAACAATGGTATGTCGATGTAGATCACCAAGGAGCTGCCTTGATGCCCGGCCCGACTTCAGTGCCCATATTCTCTACCATTGACTCTATGTTCTACCAAGCAAGGTAGCAACATCTTCAAGAGCACATAGGACAAGAGAAATACTACACAGGGCGGCTAAACAAGGAGTCCTGCCCTTCTACTGAGTAAGTAATGACAATACATTGTCCAATCACCTTACCAGTCTTCATAGAAGTTGTTGCAAGCGGAAGCCTTCGCGTTGGAAGCTTTAGAAGTGTTGATATCTTCGATTTGCCGCAATCCTTCGCGACAAAAGTCTTCAAGAGGATGAAGGGAACCTTGGGGAAGCACTTGAGAAAGGAAGGCTGAAATTAGGGTTTTCAGCAAAAAGACTAGAAATTACAGCAAAAATGAGAGCTGTTTTGCTGAATTTCAGTCATTGGGAGTGAGTAGGAGAGTGATAAGCACTTGGAAACACTCTTGGAGGCTTGGAAAACACCCTAGCAAGTTGGGTATGGCTATGGAGAGCTTGGAAATGGAGAGAAATGGTGGAAAAACAGAGTTTTCAGCCTCCAAAAATCCTCATGAAGAGAAAACACGAATTTCTCTTCATAAGTAAGTGAATTGGGGTCCAATCAAGTGAAGGGACATGGGGAGATGCCCATTTATGAGTAAAAGGGGAGGATCAGGTCCTGGACATTGAGTCTTGTCCGCCTCGGGACTTCAGTGAGTGTGAACTTGGAAGAGGTCATAATTTATAAGTGACTTTTGGGCGCCCAAACTTTAATGAAATGGGAACGCACTCACTTATAAATATTGGCTAAGTCCTAAGGGCTATTTGAGCCTAGATCGGGAAATACTTACCACCTGTTCACATGCCACACAACCATGTCAGTAGACAGTTTCACACGCACGGTTCACGGGCGGGCGTCCCCTTACCCAGAACTACACATTGGTCAAGCAAGCATGAAAACAACACGCAAATTCAATTGCAAGCAAGCACATAAAGATGCTATGCAATGCCGCATTGGCATGAGCAATTTCCGTTCATGAAACCATATAAGACGAGGCGTTTCCAGGCAAGTATACGCAATATCAGACCCAGTGGAAAGCCAATCATCCAGGCGTTTCCGGGCATGTACACAAAGGCACAAGTCCCAGCGGAAAGCCAAGTCCTCCAGGCGTTTCCGGGCATGTACACAAAGGCACAAGTCCCAGCGGAAAGCCAAGTCCTCCAGATATTTCGGGCATGATAACATCAAGTCCTAGCGGAATATCATATCCAACTATACAGCATGACACGTGTCAATCACCTGCATAGGCATATTCCATAAGCCATGGACACCAATCCAATATGTACATAGTGTGAAAGCGAGAGAGAACCATTCGGATGGCCAAATGGTGACAGCCAGGTATGCATAATGGAATGTTTGGAAACATGGCTGGAATGTATGGTATGCCTGGTGTGGGAATGGGAAATGTTGACCCAATGATGGGCATGAATGTTGGGGGCAGCAATCTTGCGAAGCCACTTCCATATGATAATCTAACGCCTATGGGAAAGACAAAGGATTACAAGGAAGGGGGAGCTGCACTGAAGTTTGATACATTCAGTGGGGCTAAATATAAATTGAAAGCACTTACCTTTTTACAGCAGTTTGATGCTGCTTTTTTTGGTGGGAATTACACAGAGTCCTCTAAGGTGAGGAAAGCTGCCATTTTTCTCAAGGGCAATGCTTTGCAGTGGTGGTCTACTCTTCTTTTGCAGGGCATAGCACCCACCACATGGGTACAATTTAAACAGGTTTTCTCTTCCGTATGGCTCACATCTACATTTGAGGTGAATGTTATGACCGCATGGGACAAATTGGATGCTTCAAAGTGTGAGAATTTGGAGGATTATAACAAGAACTTTTGGGAAGCTTACTCCCAGTGACTTCTTATCGTGCAATGCCATTGTGTGAGCAGGTAGAGAAGTATTGTTGTGGGCTGCCCAAGGAGGTGCGAGATTATTGTATCAAGACGAGAGTAACGAACATGTCACAGATGATTGAAAATGCTATGACAGCTAATGCGTTACTCATTGGAGGATCATCTGGGTTTAAAGGCAGTAAGAACTTGAGCAAGAAAGCTGAAAAATCTGGGCATGCTTCTCGTGATGCTAAAGGGTCTTCAGAGACGAAGTATAAGAAGTTGCCAATGCCCAAGAGGACTTCTGAGGAAAGACAGGCTTTGAGAGATGCTCGGAAATGTTTTTACTGTACAGAAGAGGGACATATGTCATTTAATTGTCCCAAGAGAAAGTCCCAAAAGGACTCTGACAATAAAGGAGAGCCCAAGT
Source organism: Cibotium barometz (assembly GCF_041138505.1). Lineage (NCBI taxonomy): Eukaryota > Viridiplantae > Streptophyta > Polypodiopsida > Cyatheales > Cibotiaceae > Cibotium > Cibotium barometz. The sequence goes on along the minus strand of NC_141061.1, from coordinate 51,400,461 downwards.
CAAAGAAACCAAAGCCTTTTGCGGGGTTAGTTCCTGATCTTGTGGGGGAACAGCCAAGTGGTGAAGCAACAGAGTTGTGCAGGGCATGGGGCAAAATGAGAGATCAGAATGCCTTGATATTCTTTGACACAGGTGCTAGAGCCAACTTCATTTCAGCAGATTTGGCTGGCCGATTGGGGATTCGTGCAGAGGAGATGGGGCCGTTACATGAGGCTAACATGGCTTGTCCAAGGTATGCAGAACCTGTTACTCCTATCATTGGGAAGCTTCCGCTTCATTTGCAGGGTTATGTGGACAGTGAAGAGTTCTTTATCATGCTGTGATGTTTTGTTGGGGATGCCATGGTGCCACAGAGTACATGCGGTGGTGGATACTTACAATAGGAAAATCACTGTGACTCATAGAGGGAAAGAACATGTATTGGATGTAAAACTCAAAGGGGAATTTGTTCCTATTGTATCCGCTTCGGCGATTTCATCAGTAATGAAAAAGCATCTTTCCGCGTACTTGATTTATGTAAAGGATGCACAAGATGATGAGTCTAAGTCTAATTTGTCTATGTTAGATAAGGACAGGACTGATTTCTTATGTGGGTTTCAAGATTGTTTTTCCGAGTCATTGCCAGGAGAACTTCCTCCTGAGAGACCAGAAGATCATGCCATTGATCTAATTCTTGGTAGTACTCCACCGAATAGACCGCCGTACCGTGTTAGTGCTTCCCAATAGGAAGAGATTATGAGACAGGTGCAGGAGCTTTTGAATAAAGGGTTAATACAGCCTAGCTCATCACCCTTTTGCTCACCTGTGCTCTTAGTGCAAAAGAAGGATGGTTCTTGGTGTCAGAATATGCAGCGGAAATGACAACCAAACTTGGGTAGACAAGAGCAAGTAGACTGCAGAAAATAATCAGCACAAGAAACACAGAGAGATAGGTGTGTAAACTCTTCTCTATACACAAGATCTCGAAAAACTGAATGAGAAAGTGGTGGGGGCTGAGGGGCAATATATACATCTCCATGTGAGCAGTCGGCCAGCTACAAATGGTGCCCACGACTGAGAAAATACCCACGACTGCTGAAAATAGTAGTCGGCCAGCTACAGATGCCTACGCCTGAGCAAAGCAAGTCGGCCAGCACTCCTATAGCCCACGACTGATGTAGATCCAGTCGGCCAGCAATAGGGTGCTCCTGGCATCACCTGGCAGCCCTCCAACCACTAGGAAAAATATGGGAAAAATAGGGAAAAAATACGGGGAGTGTGGAAAAATGATATACGGGCGGGCACACCCACAACAGAGGCCCTGGTGTATACAAATAGACAGGAGATGACTTCTAACACCCCCTCTCAGCTCCTGGCTGTGAAACCAACCCCAGGGAGCTGGAGTGCCGCTTGAGCGTAGCCTGAGGTAGAGACTTCGTGAAGAGGTCCGCCGCATTGTCCTCCGTCGAACAATAAAGTAGCAAGATGTCACCCGCCAAGATCTTCACGTACAAAGTGATATTGTATCTTTATATGCTTGGTCCGGGCATGGAAAACCGGGTTCCGAGCAATGGCTATACAACTCTGGTTATCACACTGGATGACTGTGGGCTCCCTCTGTGGAAACCCCATCTCGCCTAGCAGCCTTACAACCTCACAAGCAGCACCACAAGCAGCCCGATACTCTGCCTCTGTCGAAGAAAGGGCAATAGTTGGCTGCTTCTTGCTGCTCCAAGAAACTGCTCCTGAGCCGAGGGTAAAAGTGTATCCTGAAGTAGATCTCCTCGTGTCTGGATCTCCTCCCCAATCTGAGTCACTCCAACCTTGGAGCTTGACTCCATTCCCTCCTGTGTAAAAGAGTCCCAGATCCTTCGTACTCTGCAGATACCGCAAGAGCCGCAATCCTGCGTCCCAATGAGTCTTCAATGGCGTCTGCATAAAAGAGCTCAACAGCCCCACGGAGAAGCTCAAGTCCAATCTGGTGTTCAGCAACCAGATCAATGAACTAACCAACTTCTGGTACTACGAGACATCAACTGGCTCACAAGGATCTGTAACGGTTAACTTTGTGTTCGGGTCCATCGGCGAAGTAATAGGCTTGCAGTTCTCCATCCCAATGGCCTCAAGCAACTCATGAACATACCGCTGCTGAGAGACGAAAAACCCCCTCTGGGTCTGCCAGATCTCCAATCCCAAGAAGAAGTGGAGTAAGCCTAAGTCGGTCATCTCAAACTCCTTTGACAAGGCAGCCTTCGTCACTCCAATGTGCTCCACATGACCGCCGGTGAGAATGAGATCATCCACGTAAAGGATGATAAGTGTGACCATGCCGCGTTCCCGAAAGAGATACAGGTTCGGATCTGCAACCGATCTCTGAAATCCAGTCTGAATAAAGAAGGAATCAATCTTCTGATTCCAAGCCCTCGGAGCCTGCTTAAGACCATACAAGGCCTTACGTAACCTGCAAACCATCCCTTCCGATCCTGGAACAATAAAGCCTGGAGGCTGCTCAACGTACACCTCCTCCTGCAGTCACCATTAAGGAACGCAGATTTTACATCCATCTGGTACACGGGCCACCTCTGAGAAGAAGCAAGGGCAAGAACGGTCCGAATCGTGGTCATCCGTGCTGTCGGTGCAAAGGTATCCTCGTAGTCGATGCCTGGCCGCTGAGCATAACCCTTAGCCACGAGCCTGGCTTTGTGTTTGTCCACCGACCCATCGGCCGCGTACTTGGTCTTAAATACCCATTTGACACCAATGACTGACCGCTTCGACGGCCTTGGTACCAACTCCCAAGTGTTGTTCTTCTCAATGGCATCAAGTTCCACCTGCATGGCTTCCCTCCAAGTATCCTGTGAAAGGGCTTCCTTTACGGAAGTGGGCTCTTTATCCCGCATGATACGAGACATCAGAGCATAGTTCACGTGAAGAAGCTCCGCCGTGTTGCTTTTATCTCGGACTCGATGTGATCTTCGAGAGCCGTCCTCTGTGGTCCACTCGGAGGGTAGCTCCGTGACGCCTGACTCCCGAAGGGTGTCTAACAACCACCTAGGTACTCGAACAGATCGTGGAGCCTCCTATGGTCGCGGGGGCTCACCTCCAGCTGCGGGCTCAATCCTCTGTGATGACTGAGGTGGATCAACTGGAGTGGTAGACTGGGAATCATCATCAGACTCCTCTGGATCTCCAAGAAGTGGCGGCTCCTCGACAGTGGATGCTGGAACATGCTCGTCAAAGACCACATCCCGGCTGACAACAATCTCGTTCCTCTCTGGATCATACAACCTGTATCCCTTGGAAAGAGAGTTATACCCCACAAATACCAGCTTGCGGGACTTGGAGTCAAGCTTCCCCCTCTGCTTCTTCGGAATATGTACATACGCGTCACTCCCAAAGACACGGAAGTGCGAGACATCGGGTTTCCTGCCAAAATATACCTCAAATGGAGTCATATGGGGTACAGAAGTCGTCGGAGAGCGGTTAATGGTATGGACAGCTGTTGCCACAGCCTCACCCCAAAGTGGACGAGGAAGATCACGATGCTCCAGCATGGTCCTCGCCATCTCCACCACAGTCCTGTTCTTACGTTCAACAACTCCATTCTCCGAAGGCGATCCGGTATTGGCCAATTCCCTCTTGATGCCATGATCTGCACAAAACCGGAAAAATACAGTCGAGGAGAATTCACATCCTTTGTCAGCCCTGAGAGTCTTGACCTGAAATCCAGACTCTTTCTCCACCATCACGTGCCAATCCTTGAACCGAGCAAAAGCCTGGTCCTTCTGTGAAAGAAAGTAGACCCACGTGAATCTGGTACAATCATCAACAAGCAGCATGAAGTAGAGAGATCCTCCCAAGGATGGTATCTGCTGTGGTCCACACAAGTCAGTGTGAATCAACTCCAATGGTTTCGAAGCCCGCCTGGAAGCCTGCTTCGGAAAGGATTCCCTGTGCTGCTTACCACGTATGCAAGAACTGCAGCGTCCTTGCCTATTACCAACATTTGGCAAGCCAACCACCATCTGGTCCCGGAAGGCGCGCCGCAAAGCATCCACATTTAAGTGGCCAAAACGAAAGTGCCACAAATCTCCGACTTGAGAGCCTGTCAATGAGGAGAGTGCAGAGAGCTTGTAGATGCCATTCTCCACACCGCTTCCCAAACAACTTTGCCTGTCTCACGGTCCCTTAGAGCAACTGAATGCTCCTCAAATTCCACCCGAAAGCCAGTCTTGCATACCTCATGCACTGACAAAAGATGAAAGCCCAGAGCAGGGACATAAAGAACACGGGAAGCATGCTTGCCCCCCTTGCCGTCGGGAATAATCTCGATCCGGCCCTCACTATGTATCGGAATAGTGGAGTTATCGCCAATAAAAATACGACCTGACTGCCGTTTCAGATCCAGGAAGAAGTCACGGGATGGAGTCATGTGCCTGGAAGCACCACTGTCGAGAATCCATTCCCGGGTATCCTTTGCGGTGAAGCCAACTGCCTCCTCGCTCGAAGATGATGAAGCATCGAAGTCCACCATCTCCAAGTGCACAAATGCCGGAGTCTTCGCAGCTGACGTTGAGGAATCAGCACTCTTCCCTGTCCGCTTAGGGCACTTCCTCCAGTAGTGGCCTTTCTCGCCACAATCATTACACGATCTTTCGGCCTTCAGCTTCTCTCGTTCTGGATCAGGCTTCTTCTCAGAAGACTTCTCCGGTGAAGCCTTCCCTTTGCCCTTGTTGGTATTACGGCCTTTCGACCGTTGGCCAGTTAAGGCCTCCGAACCTCCGCCGTGAGGAGGGTTCGTGAAACGTTCCTCCTGGTCCAAGACCATTGGCACAAGCTCCTCCCAAGTAATGGTGCTGAGCTTGCCACTCGTGATCAACGAGGAATAGAAAGCGGAATACTGACCAGGCAAGTGGGAAAGTAACGTGATGGCCATATCTTCGGATGATATCTCTTTCCCAGCTTGAAGGACTTCCTGCTGAAGGGCCTGCAGCTTGTTAATGTGTTCCCGCATCGTCGAAGACTTTGCAGGGTTCATAACCCGCATCTGCACTTCCAAGGATATCCGCTTCATGGGTGACACCCTGTTGTACAAAGAAGCCAAGTGCTCCCATATGCCTCTCGCCAGCGTCATGTGCTTCACATGGTTGATCACCTGTGGTGTGCAATTGAGGAATATAAACGATCGGACCCTGGCGTTGACACGGTCCCACATGTGTGCCTGTGCCTCTCGGTCCTTCCTCGTCGATAATAACTCCCCTTCCTCAGCTTCCGGCCATGGCACCCCTATGATAATAAAATCAGCAAGGTCATATGACTCCAAAACTGACTCCATCATGACCTTCCAGATGCCGTAATTGGACCCGTCCAACTGACGATCCATTGGGAACGTGGGGAGAGTCGGAATCTTCACGTGCTTCTCGGCCATCTCTAGTAAATCTGCCATCTCGGAGAGTAACCTGAAAGGGTGGGCGGGTGGGAAAAAATCAGAAAATCAGAAAATATGCAAGTGGCTGTCCAGCCCCTTTGCCCGCCTTCCTCTTGCACCTTCTCTTCCCATTCAGCACGAAACAGTCCACCGATCAGCAACCTGTTGCTCCCCCTCTTGCTCAGAAAAACGCCCAAGATCTCCTAGAGCCTAGGGCTCTGATACCATGTCAGAATATGCAGCGGAAATGACAACCAAACTTGGGTAGACAAGAGCAAGTAGACTGCAGAAAATAATCAGCACAAGAAACACAGAGAGATAGGTGTGTAAACTCTTCTCTATACACAAGATCCAGAAAAACTGAATGAGAAAGTGGTGGGGGCTGAGGGGCAATATATACATCTCCATGTGAGCAGGCGGCCAACTACAAATGGTGCCCACGACTGAGAAAATACCCACGACTGCTGAAAATAGCAGTCGGCCAGCTATACAGATGCCTACGCCTGAGCAAAGCAAGTCGGCCAGCACTCCTACAGCCCACGACTGATGTAGATCCAGTTGGCCAGCAATAGGGTGCTCCTGGCATCACCTGGCAGCCCTCCAACCACTAGGAAGAATATGGGAAAAATAGGGAAAAAATACGGGGAGTGTGGAAAAATTATATAAGGGCGGGCACACCCACAACAGAGGCCCTGGTGTATACAAACAGTCAGGAGATGACTTCTAACACTTGGCGCATGTGTATTGATTACAGGGCGTTGAACAAGAATACCATCAAGAATCGATTCCCCATACCGAGGATCGATGACATTTTGGATCGCTTACAGGGCTCCACAGTCTTTAGTCGTATTGACTTGAAAAGCGGGTATCATTAGATACGCATTAGACCCGAGGATGTGCATAAGACAGCATTCCGAACCACGTTTGGGTTGTATGAGTTCTTGGTTATGCCCCTTGGTTTGACAAATGCGCCTGCCACATTTAACAGAATGATGGACAGGATTTTCAGGCCTCATAGAGAGTTTGTGTGCACATTCTTTGATGATATGATTGTGCATTTCCAAACTGAGGAAGAGCATAGAAGGCATTTGGCCATTGTGTTTGCAGAACTCAGAAACCATAGGCTGTTTGTTAATGGCAAGAAGAGTGAGATCTTTTTGCAGGAGAATTTCTTGGGGCATATTGTGTCTAAGCATGGAGTCCGTATGGATCCAGCAAAGGTGGAAGCGATTCTTAATTGGCCAGCTTTGAGGACCGTGCATGATGTACACAATTTTCTAGGATTGTGTTCCTATTACATGCGGTACATACGGTACTTTGCTGAAATTGCTTCGCCTCTTCATGCCTTGACAAAGAAGGCAACTCCGTTTAGATGGGCTGATCGGGAAATTACAGCATTCAAAAAGCTAAAAGAAAAGCTTACTTCGTACCCAGTATTGGTGTTACCGGAGCTCCGAAAGGCTTTTGTTGTCCAGTGTGATGCATGTGGAAGTAGCATTGGTGCTGTTCTCATGCAAGAGGGACATGTCATAGCCTATGAGAGTAGAATATTGCAAGATGCCGAGAAGCATTTACAGGTTTATGAGAAAGAGATGTTGGCTGTAATTCACGCTCTTTCTACATGGAAACACTACTTGCTTGGGGCTGATTTCACTGTGCAGACAGATCATCAGACCTTGCGTTATTTCCTCACGCAAACTAAGCTTTCAGAGAAGCATATGCGTTGGGCAAACTTTTTGTCAATGTTTCACTTCCAGATTGTGCATGTGGAAGGCAAAAAGAATGTAGTGGCAGATGCTTTGTCTCGCAAGCCACAGGTCTCTGCAGTTTCACTTGCTTATCATCATGAGCTTGATGAAATGAAAGAGCAGTATGCCCATGATGAGGACTTTGAAAGGTTGTATGATCAGATGTCTGAGGGTCAGCGGAATGAGCACTATACTCTCAGAGATGGGTTTTTATTGATGCATGGCAGACTGTGTGTTACCAGGCCATTGCGACTCAAGGTTATGATTGAAAGTCATGCTCCACTGTATGCAGGTCATCGAGGTATTGACGCCATGGTCAAAGCAGTGGAGACTTTCTTTTATTGGCCAACCTTGAGAAGAGATGTTGATGCCTTTGTGAGGCAATGCATCGTATGTCAGAAGGTAAAGTTTGACCGTCAGAAGACACCAGGGTTATTACAGCCTTTACCTATTCCAGATAGACCTTGGGAGAGCATTGCCATGGATTTTATATTTGATCTTCCACGGACACAAACGGGTAATGATGGCATTTGGACTATCATATGCAGGTTCAGTAAGCAGGCTCATTTCATTCCCGTGCGTAAGACGATCAAAGTGGATCATATGGTGAAGTTGTTCATGGCGAACATCTTCAAATATCATGGATTGCCTATGTCTATCATTACTGATCGTGATCCACGGATGACGAGTTTATTCTGGAGAGGGTTGTTTGACAACATGGGTACAACTCTCAAGTTTTCATCGTCATTTCATCCACAAACAGATGGTCAGTCAGAAGAGGCTAACTCGACAGTGTTGGATCTTCTCAAGTGTTATGTGTCAGAGCACAAGCAACAATGGGAAAACTATCTTCCTTTGGTGGAGTTTGCATATAACAACACTGTACATACCTCGACAGGCAAGGCGCCTTTCGAGATTGTAGAAGGAGGGAAGAAGGTACCACCCATTTTGCATACAAAGGATAAGATCTGTGAGGCTGATTAGTATGTGGAAAGTTTGGATGAAGCTTATCGGAGGGTTAAGTTGGCACTCCAGAAAACTCAGCAGAAGCAAAAGAAAGCCGCAGACCGTCACAGACGTGATTTACAGTTTGCATTGGGTGATTGGGTTCTTTTGCGCTTTGAAAAGACTAGACTCAAGAAGATGAAGGGTAAAGAAACCGAAGGTACTGAGGCTGACAGTACATCTGTTTATGGGACTTCTATGATATATGTGTACTAGTCACATGGGATTTTGTGGATATGTATGGTTCACAGTAGTATACAACTTGGACTATTACTACGCCATTGTTTTGCGGTGAATGTTGATACATGTGCATGGCTTAGAGAGATTGGGACGCTGATCTTGCCATATCGTATATTTCACTTTGGATATTTTGCTCTATCACCAGAATGCAATCGAGGACGCTTGCCATTTTTTCAAGAGGGGGGTATGTCATGGCCCTGTGAAAATGGAACAGCACAAGTGTGGGCATGGTGGTTGCTGAGTCAAAATATTGAATGATTCACATGGGGGGTGCCCGGATAGAGTTAATGATGTATGGACATCCCTAGGTGTGAAGGGGGGAACTAGAACATTAGAATTTTAATGTTTTGTTGAAAGTTGCCCCTAGGCCTTAGTGGCCCCTAGGGAACTTTAATAACAATTAAAGTTGGGGCCCTAGGATTATTATGGGGAGGGGGCAACTCCACTTTTGGAGTGCATGCCTCTCTCTCTACACTTTCTCTCTCTCTTCTTTTTGGGAAAAAGAAACGTGGAGCAAATGTGTGGGAGGAAGCATGGAAAAGCAAGAGAGCAAGTCGGTTGTTGCAGAATTCTGGTTGCTGTTTTCTCTGTGCAAACTAGCCGTACAGCCCTGTACGGACAGGCTGCTCTGCAGGTACTCTCTTCTGGAACTAGCTGCGCACAGTTTGCTGCGAGTACATCTGCTGTTGCAGGCGGCTGTAGCAGGCGACTGTCTCACAGGTGGCTGCTGGTCCTGGTACAGGCCGTACAGCACTGTACGACTGCAGTACAGTGTACGGACAGGATTGGAGCAGGCGGCACTGGACTGTGCAAGTTCAGTCGGGTACAGCTGAGAGAAGGCGCATCATTACAACTGCAGGCGGCGCGTTTTCTGATACAGATAGAGCCGTACAGTTGCGGGCGGTGCTCTCCTTGGTACAGTGCAGAATTTTTAGGTCTGTACAGTCAAGTACAGCATTGAGGTGGATGCAAAGAGGAAGGTACAGACAAGTACATACACGTGTGAATCAGGGTTGTTGAAACAAGTGCCTGCAAGTACAGATTGGTACTGTTACTTCCTCCAGTGCAGATCCACGAGCTGATTTTGGTAAGCTCTGCATCTGTTCATCTATCTCTCTTTCTATTGCCTTATGTTTGTTGCAGATTTGATCTATCTGGCCCCTTGTGAGAGGAGGGGTATGGTAGATTGAAAAGGGTGGAGACAGAGGTTGAACAGTACATGTATGTATGAGCTGAGATGTTGAATCATGTGCTTGAGATATGCCAGATGTATGCTCATGGCTGCCCTGCTTAGTGGTCTTGGCTGATCAGAGGGAGGCACAGTGTGTTGCTTTGAGATACAGATCTGTGTGCGTGAATCCTCTGTGCTAAGAGGGATTGTGGGCTGTCAGATTGGAGTCTGGACATACAGGTGTAATCTCTTGGCTGATTTTGTTATACTCAGCCTTTCATACTTTTGAAATTGAATAAAGAAATACCGCAAGGGGCGCCAAGCTTTGGGGCCAACAGGTGTCGCTTTGTTTTCAGATTTGGGCACTCTAGCTCCAATCTGTCTTGTTTTCACATCTAGACTACAAGTGGACGGGTGACTGCTAGTCTACCGCACTCTGGTTTCTATCAGAGGCCGGTTTCATGTGCCTCTGTGTATATGCCCGGAAATGCCTGGTGGATTAGTGTTCCATTGGGTCTGGTACCTTGTGTACTTGCTTGGAGCACGTCTATTTTGGTATAGTCTCATGAACGGGGATTGTCCATACCAATGCTGCATTGCATAGCATCTTTATGTGCTTGCTTACAATTGAAATTGCATGCTGTTTTCATGCTTGCTTGACCAATGTGTAGTTCCGGGTAAGGGAACGCCCGCCCGTGGACCGTGCGTGTGAAACTGTATGCTAACATGGTTATGTGGCATGTGACAAGTGGCAAGTATTGGTCATAAACCTAGCCTTAGGAATTAGCGCTAATTTATAAGTGAGTGTGTACACACTTCATGGAGTTTTGGGCGACTAAAACTCACTTATAAATTATGACCAGCCTGGTGTTCACACACACTGATGTTCCGAGTTGGACAAAACCTAATTCCCACCGCCCAGACCTTATCCCCTTTGGACAAAGGGAGTAACCAACCATTTGTCCGTTCTAGCTTGCACCACATAGCATCTACATGACACCTAGAGTGGACAACTCACCACCTCACTCTCTCCTCCCTCTAGAAGTAGGCGCCTCCTTCATGAGGCCTCTTGGGTTATATTTTTTGCACTTTCTTCTTCCCAACTCTATATCCAAGCTTGCTAGGGTGTTTCCCAAGCTTTCAAGAGTGTTTCCAGGTGCTATTCACTCTCCCACACACTCCCAATGATGAAATTCAGCAAAACAGCTCTCTTTCTTGCTGTAATTTCTGGTCTTTTTACTGAAAATCCTAATTTCAGCCTTCCTTTCTCAAGTTGAACCATAGGGGAAGCTTTCCCAGGGTTCCCTTCATCCTCTTGAAGACTTTTGTCGTGAAGAATTGTGACAAATCGAAGATTTCAACACGCCAAGCACTTCTATCAAGAAGACTTCCGCTGTCATCGACACTACTTACATTTAACTTGGTTGAACACAATGCTAATCAATACACTTATATACACCAAGATTTAATGGACAACATGCTCAATACCAGAAGTAATTTGCTGAAATTGACAAGAGACGCACAATGAGCCGGAACTGCCGGCTCCTCCCTCAAATAAAGTATATTGATCTTGGGAGAATCAAGTACATAGTGTCATGGGTATTTTTGACCAGATTTCCATACCAATGCATATAATAACGGTATTGCAAACAAAGTGGTTGTCGGTGTAGACTTGCAACTCACACTACCCTCTCAAGTGCCCATGTTCCCTACTATCTGCTCTCTATTGTTCCAACACATGGTAGCAACAATCTGCAAGAGAGCACATAGGACAAGAGAACACTACACATGGTATGTGATCTTGGAGTCCGGTTCCTCCCTCCTACTACTTGCTTTCATATTTAAGCATAAAACCTTACCAATTGCAAGTAGAGTCGATGACAGCGGAAGTCTTTGCGATGGAAGCGCTTGGAGTGTTGAAATCTTCGATTTGTCACAATTCTTTTCGACAAAAGTCTTCAAGAGGATGAAGGGAATCTTGAGAAAGCTTCCCCTATGATTCAACTTGAGAAAGGAAGGCTAAAATTAGGGTTTTTAGTAAAAAGACCAGAAATTATGGTAAGAAAGAGAGCTGTTTTGCTGAATTTAGTCATTGGGAGTGTGTGGGAGAGTGAATAGCACCCAAAAACACTCTTGGAAGCTTGGGAAACTCCCTAGCAAGCTTGGATATGGAGTTGGGAAGGAGAAAATGTAGAAAATACAGCCCAAGAGGTCCCATGAAGGGGACGCCTACTTCTAGAGAGAGGAAAGAGTGAGGTGGTGAGTTGTCCATTCTAGGTGTCATGTAGATGCTATGTGGTGCAAGCTAGAACGGACACATGGTTGGTTACTCCCTTTGTACCATAGTTGTCACGGTACGAAAATACGATACCGTACGATACATACCGTACGCGAATTTTTGGTACGATATGAAATTTTCTGATATCGTACGATAAAATACGGTTTTTTTAAACACTTACAAACTATGGAGCTTCAAGCTTGAATGTGAGGGAAGGTTGGAGGAGTCTACAGTGCTTGAGGAACCAGAACATGGAGATGTGTCTCTCCAGTTGGATCTCCCAATTGTCTCCAAAAAAGAACCTGTATGGGTAATGCAATACCAAAGGTCTCCCAGTGTAGCGTTTATGACTAAGGGACTATCCTTGCACAAATACGAGCAGTGCATCTAGGGTGATAGGTTTAGAGACTCCTCTCTAGATCAAAATGGCCATGTCCAAATCTTCTCCCTCGTACATAACTTGAGGATTTGATTGTCTAGCCTACCTATACCAGGGATCTCCAAGTGATGTAGCAAGATTCTCTCATCCTACCAATCATGTGTACACTACTAGTCTACCTTGCCAGATTTTTAAGGTCTCTCAGTAACCCCATATGGAATACTAAGTGGACACGAAAGTTGTGAAGTATTGTGGGCATTTGGGATCTTCGTTAAGCAAGATTTCTATATTTTTTTAGCATTTGGAATTTTTTTCTCAAGGTGGGGGTGGGGGGGGGAATAAAAAATAAAAAAAATATTGTACCGCACGATATCGTACCATACGAACCGTCCGGTACGAATGGGTTCGTACCGGTACGAGAAACAACTACGCTTTGTACAAAGGCGATAAGGTCTGGGTGGTGAGCATTGGATTTTGTCTACCTCGGGACATCAGTGTGTGTGAACACCGGGTTGGTTATAATTTATGAGTGAGTTTTGGTCGCCCAAAACTTAATGAAGTGTGTACACACTCACTTATAAATTAGTGCTAATTCCTAAGGCTAGGTTTATGACCAATACTTATCACCTGTCACATGCCACATAACCATGTTAGGAGACACTTTCACACGCATGGTTCACGGGCTGGCGTCCCCTTAGCCGGAACTACACATTGGTCAAGCAAGCATGAAAGCAGCATGCAATTTCAATTGCAAGCAAGCACATAAAGATGCTATGCAATGTAGTATTGGTATGGACAATCCCCGTTCATGAGACTATACCAAAATAGGTGTGCTTCAGGCAAGTACACGAGGTGCCAGACCCAATGGAATACCAATCCATTAGGCATTTCTGGGCATGTACATAGAGGCACAAGTTCCAACGGAAAGCCAATTCCACAGTATCACATGAGTGGCATCAATCCTTGGCATATACAACTGCTATGGACAACAGTCCAATGTACATACATGATGAGAAAGCACAGGTGGACCAATTGGGTGGCCAAATGGTGACATGTGGTGTAAAATGTCTATTTAGGTCTTGTTTGGTGTGAGCGCTCCTTATTAAGGGTTAGGTCAAAAGATAAGGCTCAGTGTCTATAAAAGCATGTACTTGGGTCCTTCATTCTTACATTAATGAGTACCATTCAAGTTGTGCAAACTCTCTCTCATACTTGAGCTCTATTGCATCTCTCTCTCCCTCTAACCCTTACACTCCATGGCTTGAGCTTCATCTCCTCCAAGCTTCACCATCTTCTACATCTACACATCCTCATTGTGGTGATCTTGTTTGAACCTCCATAGATCTTGGGTTGTCCCTTTTTCTACAAAGAGGCTTATAAGTTAGTTATAAGTAATTATAGGGTTTAAAGCTCATAAAAACACTGAGGCTAATTATAAAGCCTAATGGCCTATATAAGTGAAACCTAGGCTCATAAGTTATTATGATCGTCGGGTACGCCATTGTCAAGCATGGCCCATCGGGGATGTTCACCGTGACGACACCTGCAGGGTGTGGCGTAGTGGTATGGGACGCTAGGTCTTATTGTGGGGAGCTTCTATAAAGATGTAGCTATGGCCTCCAGCTTGGGGATGAGTTTGGAGGACTTTGGTTGGGAGGTGCACCTTAAGCCTCGCTCCTATGTGGTTCCATGTTGGATAGTTCCAGGGCTTGGTCATGGAGGACCTTACAATGTCTGTTGTTTGCATGTGTATATGTCTTGCAAGCGCTCTTTGGGAAGATAAGTGGATGCTACATGGATGGAGAGAGAGAGAGAGAGAGAGAGAGAGAGAGAGAGAGAGATTAACATCTGCGAAAGGCCAAAGTGGCCTATGAGACCAAAACATAGTACACAGCTGATGGTGTCTCATCAAAAGTAAGACAAAAAGGACTAAAAAGTCCTAAAACAGTCATAAAGAGAGAGAAATGAAATGATATATTAACGTCTCTAAGAGGCCATAATGGCCCATGAGACCAAAACTGAGAGTACATTTGAAGTTGGTGTCTCATCAAAGAGAACAACCAAATGAAACTGAAAAGTACAATAAACTAACTGTCTTACCGTTACCAAATCAAAGAGAGAGAGAGAGAGAGAGAGAGAGAGAGAGAGAGAGAGAGAGAGCCTGGTGGAAATGTAGAGTTTTGGAGGAGAGGCTAAGGCAAAGTGAAGTTGAAGAAAAATGAAGATAGGCGAAGGGAGGGAGAAAAAGGGACACAGTGGAAGGAAAGGGGCAGTTTGAGCAGGGTGAGCAATACATTTTTATCAGGGGCAAATGAGGAGTTATATTTGTTATATCGAATTGTTTATTATGATGATGAGTCATTAGCTTGCCATCCAATCAAGAAGCTTGACTTTAAATGACTAAAAGATGAAGTAGAACATGCCCCACACAAAGCATACCACAATAGGACCCTAGTTGGCAAACAAAGAATGAATTCTTGCAAAATAGCTTTATGCCTTTTTGGCTACATTGAGGCCTATTAAATCTGTGAGGTTTAAAAGGCATTTAGGTAGCAAAATTAGTTACATTCTGACGTGTATTGCCAATGCAATACGAGATACTCGAGCAATCTTGTGCTGAAGCGTACCCCATCACGCACACTTGCACGCACGCAGGTGCGCAAGAAAATAAATAAATTTCCGTGCTGTATTTCTCTTGCTGCTGTTCTGCTTCCTCCCTCCCATTGTTACGATTTTGGGACATCAGCTTAAGCTTAACCAAAAGAAAATCAAGCCCCAGGGACCCGGAAAGAAGAGATGCATACATGTAGGCTACCAAAGGCTTATGTGAAAACGTGATACCCATTTAAATAGAATCAAGTAAGAGCTCTATGAATGAAATGCCCTTTTTGGAGAAGTGCAAGTTGGACTACTTTCAGAAAGGGAAGTTAGCTTTCTAAAAAGTGATTACTTATATTGTAACTAATAAGACTTTTATACTAATAAGACCTCACAAAAATCAATCAATTTTGAACTCCTCAATCGTGCTTCTTACTACGCAAACTCATTTGAAAATCATGTCAGCCTTTTTCTCTCTATTTTCTCCATTCGTCAAGGTTTGTATGCATGTTCACATTCATATATTGTGTGTATGTGTGTATGTATGTATTATTATATAATTAAGCAAACCAGATGTATATTCATATACATATTCATGTAAATCTAGTACTATGGGTTCAACTCACGGCATTCCTGCTTTGATCTCATGCATTGCAGGGAACTATTTAATAGCCTATACATTCTGAATCATCTGTGCAACAGATCTGCCATGATATAAACAACTGGGGTCTCTAATGTCTGCAGTAGCAGCTTTGCATCTTTGTCTGAGATCTTGTGATGGCAAAAGTACAGTGCACACTGAACTGTTTTGGTCAGAATATATGTTGTTTTCTACCATGCATTAAGTATTTGTCGACATTTTTTTGTCTTCAGGAATGAGTTTTTTGTGAAGAGGAGAAGGCTTATGGATTCATACAGTAAGGATAAACACCTGCACGATAAAGATTTTTCACCAAATCTTAGAAATAATGAGCTGTCTTCTATGGAAGAAAGTCAAGAACCGTCCCAGCCACGTTTTGGTGGAGAAGAACCACTAGAAGTTCAGTTGAGGTTTGATTTGGGAAGTCTTGTAGATGCACAGGTGCTGCTTGATACCCATGGGCCTAGAGAGAGTCATTGGGATTTTATGAGACAAGAGCAAGGCGGCTTTCAGGCCTCCTCAGAGGAAAATGCCTCTCTTCTGGCTCATGTGAAACAGGATGAAATGAAGTCTTTTGACAACTGTGAAGCCTGGCCAAGATCTTCTAGTCAAGTGGACACCCAGTTCTTTATAGATGCCCAGGATGATGACAGTATGATCACAGACGCATTTGGAGCAAAAGATAAGAACACGGTTGACTTAGTTGAACATGAAAGAGGTCCACTGGTATCTTCTTATAGGCACCATGATGAAGCAACTGCATGGATTGATGGTAGTGGAAAGGGGCAACTGAAAGGGAAAGATCCCGGTGATGATAACTTTTGCAAGGAAGAGGGTTCCTACCATCAGCTCAATGAGAGAGAGACTATGGAGACCTCGCAACTCGTGGTACGGAGACCTGACACTAGGGATACTTGTGAAGCAAGCAGAAGCTCTACAGAATTCAACTCCCCCAATCCAGACAATGCACGAGCTCAGATGAATGAAAACAAAGAAAGTCAAGAGACAGAAGAGTTATCACCCTCAAAGACTGATCTAATGATGGAGCCCGCTTTAAATTCAGGACAGAATGGCAGTGAAGATAAGTCAGGGTCAGCGACAGAGACTCCAAATGAGCCTGGATCGCAAGGTAAGCTAAATGCCTTAGAGGGAGAAAGCGGCTCCTGCGGAGAAGAAGGTTTGCAGGAGCCTTCGTTGGACTGCAGTGAGAAAACACAAACAGAGGTTGGCAAAGTAGAGGCTTCAAATACTGATGTTATTGAGAAGTTAGCAGAACAAACAGGGCTAGATGTGGATACGTTGGCAGAAAAGCCAAGCGGGCAGGTTGGCTCTACCATGGATACTCAGGACTTGCATGTTGAGGAGGAATCAGAGATGGTTGCCCTTACCGTCATAAAGGTAGATAATGCAATTCCACCTGCAAATCCTGGGATCATTTCAGAGGCAGATATGCCAAGCGTGAGGCCAGAGTTAGTGGAGAGGGACAATGAAGTAGTTCAGGCTTTGAGTAAGGCAATTCAGGATGTGCAGGAAACGGAGACAGAAACTGCTTCCTGCTCCCATGTGATGGCGAATTGTGCAAGTCCAAGTTCTGAAAGAGAGACACTAGATGTGATGCCAGACTCAGTTAAAAAACGAAGTGCCCCAGGTTCTTCTTGTCCTGACTTTGACAGTACCCTACAAGGTTTTGAGGGAGTGAAAACCACTGAGCTTCCAGTGCTGGGAAACTCTGTAGAACAAGGTATCAGTAACCAGTCAAAGGTATCCCATAGTGAGGACATAGATGGTATGCATATTGGTTCTGAAGTAGAACCCCGTGAAGAGTGTGGAAAAGTTGGTGAAGCTAAAGTTAAGACGGGGGCAGCTCTAGAACTACAAGGACAAGCTGCAGATGAAGTAGCAATCATAGAGCAGACAGACACTGATCTAGCTGGTCACAAAGGAGTTGCAGAAATGGAGCTTTTGACTTCTGAACAGAAGGTGCAGCGTCCAGAGTCTGCTGCTAGTGAAGGGAATGGCTGTGTATCTAGGCAAGGTGCCACAGATATATGCGTAGGAGCAGAAAATGTAGAAAGTGCCACTAGGTGTAATAACACAAAGCAGGAAGCAGGAAACAAAGATAGTGACACTGATGCCGTTTTGAGTGGAGTTCTCCCAGGTGTAATTCCAAAGACCTCTTCTGGAAAAGCTCCTTGTGAAGGGTCCACAGAAAATCTGGTGGAACCATCTCAGCTGTCCACATGTCCGGATGATGGTCCAAGGCCTGCAGACGGCAGCTTGCCAAAATCTAAGGATTGTGCTGAGCATGATGCTAAGGATGATACAAACCTGGCACAGGAAGGCAGACAAAGAGATGGCTTTTCAGATGCTTTGACAGCCAAAGATTCCTCTTTAGGAGACGAAGCTATGAAAAGGCAGAGTGAGGCACGCTGTGATGATGAAAGCTCATTGCAAGGCACATCTAAGGGACTTATCACAGATGGCAGTGAAGCCTCATCCCAAGAGGCAAGTGGGAGGCATCATGGTGGTGATCACAGCATTGCGGATTCTTCAGTTTTTTCTGTGAAACCTAATCTTTTTGATAAAGATAGCATTTTAACATTAGAGAAAGAGAATACTCAGTCAGGTGGAGGATTGCATGTACTGCTTGACGTTCACAAAGAGGCTACTTCAGGCGATTCTGTACTTAATAAAGCTTCAGAACAGGATCAGCCCAAGGAGATTGAAAGTAAAGGTTCTGAAGAAAGAAACGTTTTGACAGATATGCAAACCATCAACACAGATGATACTATTACAAGACAATCTGAAATCACTGGTTTAACTACGACGACTGCCACATCTGGATCTCATCAGGTAAAGTTTAGGCATCTGTATAGATTTAAACAGTAAGAAGTTAGAACTGCCTACATACATACATACATATGTATGCACATACATACATGCTTTCATGCACCCACTCACTCATATATGCTCTTGGCCCTATTAATAACCTTGCACTATCCATAGCCAACTGCTAACCCACGTTACACCTTTGATGACTCATAGAGCAATTATCCTATCCCTTAGCTGGTCCATTGCAAGGTTATAACACAATTGCATCTGTGCGTCATGTGTGATGCGTGTATGCCACATACATGCATCATACAAACATACATACATGTATGCATGCCACATGCATACGTTTATACATAAATACATATGATAAAAGCTTTCTAACTTGTTTCACTTCAAACTCAGTCAAGGGTCTACTAAGTTAAGGATGCTTGAATGTTTCAAAGGTCAAGGTGATATTAGCGATTGTATTAACATATGCTCTTCTTGGTCTTGGATGGGCAGCTTGCTTCAAGTGTGATGCCCAATGTCACCGCCCTACAAGCCAAGGTCAGCAAGAGTAAATCAGATGCTGCTACACGCAATAATAGATTAAAGGATAGTGCTCGGGCTAGTCCACTTCAACTGAGGTCAGATCAAGAACCAAAAAGTACTGGCAAAGAAAGTTCTGGAAGACGCAAAACAGCTTCCAAAGTTTTAAGTCAAAACAAGGGCACTGAAGGTCTGGAGGGATATGCAAGTCCTCCAAAATCAGGATCCAAAAGCACTTCAGGCCATCGGAAAAGGAAGGGAAGCTCCTCTTTGATTCTTCAAGATGGCAAGGCTTCTACTATGGCACAGGAGGGTTTTCAAACTCCTCCAAATCTGAACAAAACTGCCTTCTCAATCAATGCTAGGCGGCAGCAGCAGCAGCATTCTTTGCCAGATCTAAATGTGACTGAGGCAGTAGTGCCCATGGTTTTGCCTGTGCAACCCTTCAGTGAGCCACAACAAGTGCAATTGCGTGCCCAAATTCTTGTTTATGGCTCTCTTATGTAAGTTTGATACCAACTATGATGCTTCTATGTTTAACGCTGCTCATTTGCACTCTATGGGCACTATAAATCAAGTTTTGATTTCTTTAAATGCTGTTTGGTTTGAATAATGGCCTTCCAGCCAGGGGGGTGCACCGGAAGAGGCATTGATGGTTGCAGCATTCTCCAATGTTACTGGAGGTTTGTACCACATCTTCACCTTGAATAGGAAGTATGTTGGAGATTCTTGCTTGATTACTGGCCAGAGCTTCAGTCTTTACCTCAAAAATATTTCTTGCTAAACATAAACTGGCACATTATGTTGTCAGTTCTAATTTTGGGCCTTTATCACACTCTTGTATGTGTGCAGTCCCTAGACGAGAAGCAGGGCGAGACTTGGAAGGATCAGGACGAGCTCTTTGGGAGAAACAATGGCAGGCAGCTGTAGAAAGGATCCATACTAAAAGCTCCCTTAACACACCAAGAGATCCAACTCATTCAACTGGGGTTCTTGTGTCTGGCTTGCCTTCTGCTTCATCAGCTAGAGCATCTGAAGAAGGTCCACGGGCTAACAGCAGTCTAGGAGCTGCAATCAGTACAGTAGATGCTAGAAATGTTACGGTTTCACATGCAAGGCTTCCAGACATCCATGGCTCAAAAGGCCATTCTTCTCGCCTGAGACAGAGTGCTGAGTCCGGGGCGGGTAAGGCTGCCAGCAGGAGTAACCAATCAGCTGCTGTGAACGTGGCTCCGGGGCCTAGCACATCAACAGCGGCGATACGCTCAATGACCTCTCCATTAGGTGACAGTTATGTAATTCAATCTACTAAACCACATGTTGATCTACAGCAAACTACAGGCTGGACGTACTTTCCAACACCGCCTCCAGGACCTTTTCTGCCTGGAGCACCACAGTGGGTCTCTCCTCCCTCATTCTCTGGACCATGGATATCACAAACTCAAGCGGCTGTGCACAACCCCCCCTCAGCTTTGTTTACACATGCTCAAGCTGTTGTGAGCTCCGATCTGACACCTGAAATATCTGGAGCTAGAAGAAATACATCTCCCTCATCCCGATCAGTTGTGCCAGTTAGCTCCATTGTACCTACACTTAACATACCAGTTGTGAGGTCTCTGTCTGTTACCTCGACTGCTGCGGCTGATACAGTGCAGAAAAGGCAGACTGCTTCAGAATCTAGACCTCAAAAGAGGAAGAAAACTCAGTCTGAACCTTTTGGATTGCCTGTAGATGTGGTGTCAAATACACATCTTGCAGTAGGTTCCGCTTCTCATGTTGGCAATCAAGCAACATCAAGTCCCAATGTGCCAATCTGGAGTTCAGGGCAGGTTAGCTTAGTGTCATCTAGTCCCTTTATCTTGCCACCATTTACCTCTCCAGAGTCTCTTGCCATGGTGGTCGCTAATACCCAGGTAACGAGGACCTTTTCAGAGACATCTATGGTGGCTTTGCCTGCTGATAAGGTTCCAATCCCCAGCTCAACTAACATGTTTAGAGCTGCTCCCCCTAATCCTATTGCTGAAAACCAGCTTGAGAAGTCCATCAACTTCCAGAATTTGACTAGCCAGCTGGAGCAAGCAAAGGCAAGCGCAGAGGAAGCCTCTTCAGTAGCAGCTTCTGCTGTCAGAGAGAGTGAGTACATGTGGAGTCAGTTGAAAGCTCAGAAAAGTTCTGGCCTCACTCAAGACATAGAAATACACTTGGTTTCTTCGGCTATTGCGATGACAACAGCTGCTTCAGTTGCTAAAGCTGCAGCAGCAGCAGCTAGAGCTGCTTATGAGGCGGCTATTCATGCAAAAATGATGAGAGAAGATGCCCTCGGATCCAGTAAACAGGCAAAGGGGGACCAATCGTCCAGACTCCTGCAAGACAAAGCTGATAGCAACGTGTCTCAAACTTGGCAGATGCCAGAGAATTGTAACTCAATAATGGCCGCTGCAAAAATGGCCTCCAGAAAGAGGCTTGAAGCTGCATCTGCTGCTAGAATGAGAGCAGAGAATTTTGACTCAGTTGTAAGAGCAGCAGAACTAGCCACTAATGCTGTCTCCCAAGTTGGAGCTGTAATGGCAATGGGTGAGTCTGCTCCTTTTACTTTAGAGATGCTCATGGAGGCTGGTCCTGAAGGGCTCCTTAGGCTGCTATCACCGGGCCCCTTGCAGGACAAAGAGAAATCAAATCCAAAGGGAACGGGAGTGCAAACTCCAAGCAAGAAGAGTACAGTCAAGAAAAAGGATTCAGAAGAGAAAGAAAAAAGATCATTTAAGAAGAATAATAGTGGTCTGAAGGAAACTTCAATTTTGAAAGCAGCACAGGTGGATAATAGGACAACTGAACCTATAACTCTTGGTCGGCCAGAAAATGATGATACGGGACGTGATGCAGAACCAGGTGTTCGACCGATGGCTGATTCTAGCCAAAAAAGAGCCCTGGACCATGTAGCAGTAGACACACAAATATCTAAAGAGGGTATACCATCCATTGAGACAGAGGGTGTCTTGAGGATGGAGCATGGAGTTTCAGTCACTGCTGCTAATCAGATAGTCAAGGATTCTCTTGTTGAGGTTAGCTCCTCTCGACTTTTGTTGTTCCTGTATGCTGCTGATTTCCTCTGGTTTCTGGACTGTCGATGGCTATCTCATTTTTGTCCAGGTTCTGTCTGACGAGAAGGGCCTTCGTGGAGTATGGTTTTCTGCAAAAGTTCAAAATGTAGGTGGTGGAAAGGTGTTGGTGCTTTACGATGAACTACTATCAGATGATGGTCAGTAGAGTAAATCTTTTCCTGTCTGAAGCAAGATACATGTATTTTGGAAAGTGTAGATTCCATAGGTTTCGGATCTCATGGAAGCCTTCCTTGTGATGCAACAGGCTCTAATCCACTTGAGGAGTGGATTCATCTGGAGGGATCACCCAGTAAAGCACCTAGGGTGCGCTTAGCACATCCAAATATGAACATTGGTTTTGAGGGCACACGAAAAAGGAGGAGGGAAGCTATGGGCAATTACAAGTGGTCTGTAGGAGACCGAGTCGACGCATTGATTCGGGATGGGTATGTAAAAGCGTTTTTGTTGATTACTTGTATTGCTTTATAGAAAGCTTCGATGGGGCATCGTGCTTTTTTTTTTTTGGTTTCATGACAAATTTCAAATAAACGTGAGTTGTGATGCCGGGGGTCTAGGTGGTGGGAAGGAGAAATCAAGGAGATAGTTGAAGATGGTGAAAGCAAGGTCAAAGTTTTTTTCCCAGGTAAGAATCATCAAATAGTCACACTCTTCCTATGGCTCTTTGTACTATACTCAGTGTTTCTTCTGCTATTCAGGGGAGGGTGACACATCTTTAATCAAAACATCAAAGCTGAGACCGTCTTTGGTGTGGAGTAATGGGCAGTGGGTCTTGTGGACTGATACCAAGCAGGAAAACAATGTACCCTTTAGAGCCAGCAACGACACACACGAGGTACACGGCATTTGCATTTTCCAAAAAATAGGGCGAAAAAGTTTCAAGTCTGGTTTTTTTGACGATGGTTGCTGCCATTGCATGTCTCCTTGTCATGTCAGGGTGAGACTCCCATTGCAAAGCGGCAGAAAACTGAGAAATCCCAAGCAAGCACTGGCAATGTATCGAAGCAGAAGGCCTTGGGAGCAAGTACAATTGGAAAGGCGCCAATCCACAAGGAAGGGAGTGATCTTGATAGTGCTGCTGCCAAGTTGCACAAGGATGGCAAAGGCTTTGCTGAAGATGGAGTAGATAAATCCAAGCAGCAAGGGCCCAAGGTTGTGTTTGGAGTTCCGAAACCAACAAAGAAGAGAAAGTTCATCGAAGTCAGCAAGCATTATGTTTCTAGCAGAGGAGCACGAAGCACCCTTGATGTTAAGGCCACTAGAAAGCACGAAGATCCTGCTGTTACCATGTTAGAACTTCGCATGGGATCTGCAGAAACAAGCAAATCAGATGGGTCAAAGGCAAAGAAGAAGGTTCCTTCTAGTCAGAAAGCAAGAGCACATAAAGGAGCTGAGGGTGTCGAAACAGCTCAAACAAAAAGTAGTGTTGCGATGAATCAGAAGGAGAAGCCTTTTTCTGATACCAAGACTTTTCAACGAAAAGATGCACTGACTAGAGAAGGATTGCCTTTGGGGTCCAAGAATGCAGAAGGGAAGTTGATGAGAAAGAAGGTGCCTTCAGATGGGGGTCAGACAGAGTCCCAAAAGCAACCTGAAGTTATCCCTACTGGAGAGGCCATTGTGCAGAAGTTAGCTTCTCCCACTAGTGCTGCTACCTTGGAGAACTTGAAGGAAAAAGCGTCTTCTGTTCTAGTCAAGGAAAGTGGAAAAGAGCCTTCTCATCTAGTCAAGGAAAGTGGAAAAGAGCCTTCTCATCTAGTCAAGCAAATTGAGAAATCTGCCAAGGAAAGTGAGAAACAAACTTCTCATCCAGTCAAGGAAAGTGAGACAGAACCTTCCAATCCTGTGCAGGAAAGCGAAAAGCAACCTTCTCAACCAGTTCAGGGAAGCGAGAAACCTTCTCATCCAGTTAATGAAAGGGAGAAACAACTTCCTCATCCAGTGAAGGAAAGCGAGAAGAAACCTTCTCATCCAGCCAAGGAAAGCGAGAAACTTTCTCAACCAGTCAAGAAAAGCGAGAAACAACCTTCTCAGCCAGTCAAGGAAAGTGAAAAACCTGCTCATCTAGTTAAGGGAAGCCAGAAACAACTTTCCATTCCAGTCAAGGAAAGCGAAAAACCCTCTCAGCCAGTCAAGGAAAGCGAGGAACAACCTTTGAATCCAGGCATGGAAAGGGAAAAACAGCCTTCTAATCCAGTGAAGGGAAGTGAGAAACAACCTTCTCAGCTAACCAAGGAGAATGACAAGGGTAAAGATGTAGGGAAATCAGGATCAGAAATCTGGGAGCCAAGGAGGACAAGCAGGAAAATTCAACCTACTTCAAAGGTAATATTGCTTTTTCTCCATGCGGTGGATAGCTGTCAGCTGTCTTTGCTGTGTGGAACCTGCTGTGCGTGCATGTGCAGTGGGTGTGTTTTGGTGTGCATGTCTCTGTGGTTTGATTTTTTTTTTAAAAAGAGAAAAAAAAAGACCTTATGATAAACCAGTACCACCATGTCTCTTTTTTGGCTGCCTCCCCCTTCGTGTCACGCGGTGCATGTGTACAAGGGTATGTACAACTGTTTATATCAATAAAGAAGTTATTAAAGATTTCGCATCCTTGAGACAAAAGAGGCGAGTTGCAGTTGGGAATGCTATGTCTGTGTGCTAGGCCATGGCACGGGTTGTATATGACATCCCCTCTTGCTAAACTTGATGACGGGGTGGACACTGGACTACTGACCTTGACTTACTACTTTTAACCTTCTACTTTGACACTTTGTCTGAACAACTTCCACTTCTGATCTCCACTTGTGAGTGCTACACCGTAGTAGGGACTAAAGATGAGCGGTAAAGGTATCTTGTATGTCTAGACGCCTTTTACAATGCTTGGAACCTGTCCGTACAGCTGCTTTCTGACCACACTCTAGACTTGCCATTCTACCCTCATCCCTGACTTGTCCACACGGCTGGGTGCATGACAGTTCTACAGTCTTTTCACATGGGGTAAAGACTTCACATATGTAAGAGCATGTAGAAAAGGGATCCTTCTCTCATAGGTGTGGGTTAGATAACCCAAAAAAGGCAGGCCTCCATCTCTTTTAACAACCCTGCACAAAAAAATCAAAAGCAGGAGAGCCTTTTTTGTTGTTGCTGCTATTCATGCGTTTTTAAAGAGAGATCATCAATCATTTTCTGCTGAAATATCAAAAGATGGATTTTGTAAGGACAAGCCTCTCTTGCACTCATCAAAGATGCAAATCATGTGAATGTCAGGGTGAGGTTAAGAGGAGCAACATATGACAAATGATGCAGGCTATGGGACACTGGATTCGGTTTATTTCAGCATGGAGGATGATGTGCAGCCTGATTTGAGGGCTTTTTCTGAATCCCTAGACGAGCCCTGTCCAAGCCCTGAAGGCGTGGCCAAGAGCTGGGTGCATATTCAAAAAGGCTCACATAGGAGCACATAGCATGTAACAGCTGAATTTAGCCTGTTTGTCTTTAGATGCAGATATCAGACCAGGCTATTGGTTTATGTAACATGAATGTGAGGGCAGCATGCTCTCTTGCAAGAGCAGCAAGAAATGTTTTATTGACCTGGTTTAGTACTGTGTGAATGAGCAGTCCTTTAGGATGTAAAGGCTTGTGTACTTAAGATCCCTAATGATTTGCATTTAGAATGTATAAGGTGTGTGGATTCAAGATCTCTAATGATTCGCAAGTTTAGACTTGGGCTGGTGAAATTACCATATGATTAAGAACATGTCACTATTAATTTTCCCAAAGTGAGTAGAATGCTCATTAGTAAGAAAATACAACTTGTGCATTAACACAAGCAACATGACCTTCACAAAGAACACAAACTCATCAAGAAAGAGATGGAGAATAATTTCAAATTACTGTTGCAAGCGGTGATTACAATTGATGGTAATTGCCTTCCACCCATGTGCTCTTGTGAGGGAGCTTAGATGGCTACATGGAAATACACTGAGTTATATATCTCAAAATTGATAATTTGGATATTATGGAAGCTATTGAACCCATCTATAGATAGTACCCAAGGGTGATCGTAGGATAAGTCGGCCAATGTTGGCCACCCCCAGACCCTTTGAGGTCAGTTTTCCTTTCGGATCCCACCACAGGAGGACGGTGTGTCCTAGGAAGATCTCTCTATATCCTTAGTGTGGTTTGAGGTATATCATCCCGCACTTGCATTTAGCCTATTTGGCATGATGTCAAACCTACCTAAGCCATGTCTTAAAATCATCCAGCCACATATGGCCTGCAAACCAGGCTCTATCACAAAGGGGCGTCTCCTCATAAATGGGGGCCTTACAAAATGTAGAGCTAGCTGGTACCCGGGCAATCAATTATGACAAGGGTGGAGCATTGATTTCTAATGCCCCTCCTTAATTTCCACGGGTAGGTGAACTACCTCTTCGGTTCATCGGCAAGTTGATGAAGATGCGTCTTCAGAAGATCTTTCCCGAGAGCCTTTGTGAAGCTGTTCACACAGTTCTCTATTGTCGGAGAGTAAACCATCTCAACGTGTCCATCCATGATGAGCTTGTACACAAAATGATATTGAATCTGGATGTGCTTTGTACGAGCATTGAACACCTGGTCCTTTGCAATCGCCATGCAACTTTGGTTGTCACATTGTAGCTTTGTTGGTTGAGTCTGCCTTCGTAGAAATTTCTTCAATCGCCACAAAGAGCTTCAAATGAAGTTTGACATTGTTAAATAAACTCCTGATGGGCTTCAAGGTGCCATTCTTCTCGTCTGCTCACCTTTTCCTGCAGTCATTCTGATAATGACCAAATTTGTTGTAGTAGAAACACGTCATCTTCTTCTTCTTCTTTTCCTTCGAAGAAGATAGGTTACCGGAACCTTTACCCTTTCCTTTCTTCATACTCGTAGAGAACGTTGAATCCCCATCATTGCAAGTCTTTTGACCCATCTCCTCTTCTAGAAGCATCACATAGAAATCCTCAAATGTGAGAGGCGGATTTTTGACTTGAGTATTCAAAGAAGCGATTAGACCTTCGTACTTGTGGGGTAGGGCCCTTATGCACCTACGTGTAAGATCGTGGGTCATCATAGTGATTCTATTTACTGCCATCAGGAACCAACCAGGATTTTGCAGGAGTAGGCACATGCTGAATTAGCGTCATGACAGAATCATTGACATTTATGATGATGGAACATTGCACGGGCGATTCCTTGAGGAAGGATAACTTTTCTCTAACGTAGTCAAAAGCCTTAACTAATTGAATTGATCTGACCGAACCCGTAAGTCCCAAGTCAGATCAGGGAAAAGATTGCACTTGGATCATAGAGACCAACGCTTTATTCCTCATTGAGAGGCACAGCCGTTGATTCTTTTCCATAGAACATTTTTTGTCCGGGATTTACCTCATCTATCATGCCATAACAGAATTGAGTCTTAATTTAAGGATCCATCAGTCCAGCCTAACCCCATCCACTCCCGTGGGTTAGCCAATTGCCCAACCACTCGAGTGATGGGATCCAATTAAGAATCTGGTTAGGTTTTGTCCCGGGTACGAGGGAAAAGAGTTCCCAGGCCCCCTAGCCGGATATTCATGCAAACTTAAAACTAGTCATTTCCTCCTCCGCGCCAAAACAAGAGTAGGATCTGGTGCCATTGTTTGAGTTGGATTCACGGGGGTCCGATATAGCAATTAACATCCCATCCACCCCTGTAATTGTCTCCTACAACTCATATGAAGACATGATTGCCTTCATTATGAACTTCTAGAGAGTGTAATTGGTACCATCCAACATTTCTTCATTTCGAAACGGTGGTGGTTGTGTCCAAGGGGCGTTTCCCACAAGTTGCACCATTTCTCCAGATTTACTGCACACAATAACTTGCTATGAATCCTTGTCCAGAGCCCAAGCTTTGATAACATGTAAGAAAATACAACTTGTGCGTTAACACAAGTAGCAGGAACTTCACAGAGATTAAGAACTCAACGAGATAGAGATGGAGAATAATTTCAAATTATTGTTGCAAGCGGTGATTACAACTGACAGCAACTGCCTTCCATCCAGACGCTTCCGTGAGGGAGCTTAGATGGCAATCTGGAAAGACACCGAGACAGAGGACTGTATGTACTATGAAAGTGAATGGGAGAAAGAATTAGGGTTAGGTTTTCATGTGGGAGACATACACACAGAGAGAAGAAGGGAGAGAGAGAGAGAGAGAGTTGTGGGGATAAGTCAACTCAAGCATTGAGTGTGTGACTCCCCTATCACACATGTATATTGCACTAGTACACATAGTGCACTTAGTACATTAAAAGTACTAAGTGTACTATGTACTATAACTTATGGGCTTGTACACACTATAAGGGTGGGCATAATGCCTTTACCCCAACAACCTCCCACTTAAAGGCAAAGTGCCCTTAAGTAAAGGAAAAGAAAAATCAGCATGTACATGATAATATACAAGGCCATATCAAGGCTGATACTGGCCTCATCCAATGCCCATCAAGTGTCTACAATGAGCAAACCGCTCCGGAGGTAAACTCTTTGTCAACAGATCAGCCGGGTTGTCATCCGTATGAATCTTAACAAGCTGAATTTGCTTGTTCTCTATCACCTCTCTGATGAAGTGATACTTCACATCCACATGCTTCGTCTTTGCATGAAAGACAGGGTTCTTTGCCAACTGGATGGCGCTCTGACTGTCACAATGCAACAATGGAATATCCCTTGTATAACCCAAATCAACCACTAACCGAGATAGCCATAATGCCTCCTTGCAAGCCTCTGTGGCTGCAATATACTTGGCCTCTGTAGTAGATAAGGCTGTGCACTTCTGCATCCTGGATATCCATGACACAGCACCTCCTGTGAATGTAAACACATAACCGGTAGTAGACTTCCGGTTATCTGGATGACCGGCATAATCCGAATCCGTGTAACCATGCACTAATGCATCCTGTTTGCCAAAGCATATGCACATATCCTGTGTGCCCTTCAGG
This sequence comes from Cibotium barometz, assembly GCF_041138505.1. Taxonomy (NCBI): domain Eukaryota; kingdom Viridiplantae; phylum Streptophyta; class Polypodiopsida; order Cyatheales; family Cibotiaceae; genus Cibotium; species Cibotium barometz. Next base: position 51,371,521 of record NC_141061.1, on the reverse strand, counting down.
TATCTCATGACACCTTTCACTGCTTCCCAATGCTTCTTGCCAGGGTTGGCCATGTATCTAGAAACCACTCCCACTGCAAATGCAATGTCCGGCCTAGTAGCAACCATGGCATACATGAGACTGCCACAAGCTGAAGCATACGGAATCTTGGCCATATCAGCCCTGCCACTATCTGACTGTGGGCTGTCCATAGCACTGAGTTTCACATATGGAGGCAAAGGAGTACTAGTCTTCTTTCCCCCGTCCATATTGAACCTCTGCAAAACTTTGCCAATGTATTCCTTCTGAGACAAATACAACACATGCTGATTTCTGTCCCGAAGTATCCGCATACCCAAAATGTGATTTGCATCACCCAAATCCTTCATATCAAAGGTCTGATGCAGCCTCTTTTTCAAGGCATCCATCTCTTTACGAGATTTCCCGGCTGTCATTTTGACCACTGGAGAGAAGATCTCATCAAAGTCCACACCATATTCCTGCTTGAAGCCCTTAGCCACTAACCTGGCTTTGTATCTTGGCTTTGCATCAGGTGCAACTTTGAGCCTGTAAACCCACTTGCATGGCAAAACCTTCTTGCCTGCAGGCAAATGCACCAACTTCCATGTTCCATTTTTGTGCAGAGAATCCATCTCTGACTTCATAGCACGCTCCCAAAGAGCCTCGTCTGCCCTCTGTAAAGCCTCCTTATAACATGAGGGCTCCCCACAGTCAGTGAGCATCAAGTAGTCAACCCCTGGAACAAACCTGTCAGGGGCTCTGGAGGGTCTTGTGGACCTCCGTACCCAATGACCATCATTTGCAGGTTGCTGTCCAGCCTGCATATCACCTATTGGTGGCTCCTGTTCCATGCCATAAGGCTGAAAAATCATGCCCGGTATCTCCTCTAACTGTGGTATATCCATAGGGATATCTTCTGCCATCTCTGGCTGTCCATTTGGACCATTTTCAGCACCATTTAAGGGCTGGTTTTGCTGCTGTAATGGCTGATTTACAGCCCTTGGTTGTTGTCCATGATGTCCATCATCATCAAAAATGACTCTGCCAGGCTCCTGTTGCCTTGCAGGCTCCTTATACATGCATGTTTCATAAAAAATGACATCATTGCTGCGTATAATCTTTCTATTCACGGGATCCCAAAGTCTATACCCCATTTCACCTCTGTCACCATATCCTAGGAATATGCATTTGTGAGACTTAGGATCAAGTTTGGTGCGCATTTCCCTGCGTATGTGCACGTACGCAACGCAACCAAACACTCTCAAGTGCTTGTATGACGGAGGCTTCCCTGTCCATACTTCCTCTGGCACTTTCCCACCAAGCCTCGTGTTAGGTGACCTGTTTATAACATGAACGGCTGTCATAACAGCTTCAGCCCAAAAACCATGAGGTAACGCAGCATGTGACAACATAGAACGGACCTTCTCTTGAATGGTCCTGTTCATCCTCTCTGCTGTCCCGTTTTGTGAAGGATCATAAGGAGTAGAGAGCTCCCTCTTGATGCCTTTAGCATCACAAAAGTCCTGAAACTGTTTGGACATATACTCTCCACCATTGTCGGAACGCAAAGCCTTCAGTGTTTTGCCAGTTTGATTCTCAACAAGAGCAACAAACTTCTGAAACACTGAGAATGTATCACTCTTCAAACGAAGAGAATAAACCCACACCTTGCGTGTGGCATCATCAATAAATGACAAAATATTTTGCCCCTCCCAAAGAAAGCTGAGGCATCTCACATACATCTGTATGCACAAGTTCTAACTGAGCATCTTTCTGTCCAAGAGCTTTCTTGTGGGGGCACTAGAGTTGCTTGCCATATATACAATGCTCACAAAACTGAAAACTTGAAAACTTTAGAGAAGGCAAGTAACCCAAACGAGACAATTGTTCCATTCCTTTGACACTGATGTGTCCCAACCGGCTATGCCACAGAGAGATTTCCGGCAGCTCGGTTGCATTTACATTAGCATGGTGACAAACACTTGCATGCATGAAGTAAAGAGTGTCCACCTTAGAGCCTCTGGCAACAACCAGTGAGCCCTTACTAGTCTTCCACTTTCCACGACCAAATGTGGTAACATAATCAGCATCATCAAGCTGTCCAGTAGAAAGCAGGTTCTTCTTGATCTCAGGCACATGCCTGACATCATGGAGCATAAGCTGTGAGCCATCTGAAAACACAAGCCTCACATCACCTCTGCCAAAAATCTTGCATGCATGGTTATCACCCAAATAAACTACTCCTTCATTGCCAGCAGTATACCTGACAAACAAGTCTCTGCAACCTGTGACATGAAAGGAGGCACCTGAATCAATGATCCATGAGTGCATACCATGACCATCTCCTATAAGAAGTGAATGGGCATCAAGTGAAGACGTGAATAGGACCTCATCCTCACTGTCACGTGCATGTGACACATTGATTTCTTCAATCTTGACTCCACTTTTGCCCTTTGGCTTTACATCTTTGGCTTCATCTTTGTCTTTGTCTTTGCCTTTTCCCTTTTCCTTCTGATCATTTTTCCATTTGTACCATTGCTTTTTGATGTGTCCCTTCTTGCCACAATAATGACATTCCAAGTCCTTTTTGGAGCGATACTTGCTCCTTCCCCGTTCTTGGCTTTTACCCCTTTGCTGGGATCTCCCACGTGCATTCATTGCATTTGACTTTCCAAGAGAGTTGTTTTTCCTGTTCATCTCTTCTTGAAGAAGAGCACCCTCAACATCTGCATATGACAGCATAGCATTCGAATTGCTAGTGGCTGTCCTGAATGTGTCCCAACTCTTTGGCAAAGTGCATAAGAGAAAAGTGGCTTTGAACTCATCGTCCATTGCCAACTTTTGATTAATAACTTGGCTGACAATACCATTAAACTCATTTAGATGGGCTGCCATAGACGTCCCTTCCTTCATTTGAAGACCTATGAGTTTCTTCAACCAATACACTTTGCTTGAGGCACTTTGCTGGGCATACAAGTCCTGCAATCTCTGCCACATTCCCCAAGCTGTCTTCTCTTCACGAATGCTGAAAAGTAAAGAGTCTGACACAGACAACATGATAGTAGATCTTGCCAGCTCATCCATATCTTCCCACTCTTCAGCAGTAAGAGAAGCGGGCATTACACCCCTTTCTTTGATAGGTTTGTGCTGCTTCTTCTGGAGCAACACATTATAGCACTGGGTTTGCCAAATATCATAGTTATGTGAGCCTTCAAGCTTCTTGATGTGAAGCAATGAAGAGCTCTCACCTGTGGTTGCCATAGCAATATGCAACCTGTCAATGCCTGACTCCCTGCAAAATGTGCAAACACTGCACCAAAAGCACACTGAAGCATGTACCTCTGAATTTTTGATTTCTGTTGCAAGAAAAAAAGGGGGGTGTCAAATTTGATGCTACTGTGCAGACTCGTGCTGAAGCTGTATTCGTGCTGCTTCCTGTGGCTCTTGCAGCAAACCTTTGTAGTCGGGCAAGTGCAGGCGTACTTCGACTTTCTTGAATCGCTAGTCGAGTAGGTGTTGAAAAAAGGGCCTACGATTTGAATCGCCGTGCAGAACTGTTGAAAAAAAAGGGCCTACGATCTCCCACGTGTGCGACGGAGAGATCGATGTTGTCGCTTAATCTCCGCCGTGGCCGTCTCGCAACACTCCACGCCGGTTGCCGCCGCCTTCGCCTGCGTGTCTTACGCCTTGTGGCCAGGCATTAGTATATGCGCAGCTATGCCTTGCGGTGACCAGGCCTCAACCACTCCCTATCACTGCCAACAGGACAGCAAGATCTCTGAGGTTGTCCCGCCCACTGTGCAGCGAGACAGGCAGCGTTTCACAAGAAAACACAAGCAAGTCCGTCCAGAGCAGCTTTCGAAGGTGAACACAGGTCCATCCACAATAGCTTGAAGGCGGGCAGGTCCAGGCAGTCTAGCAGGCTCTGATACCAGTTGAATGGGAGAAAGAATTAGGGTTAGGTTTTCATGTGGGAGACACACACACAGAGAGAAGAAGGGAGAGAGAGAGAGAGTTGTGGGGATAAGTCAACTCAAGCATTGAGTGTGTGACTCCCCTATCACACATGTATATTGCACTAGTACACATAGTGCACTTAGTACATTAAAAGTACTAAGTGTACTATGTACTGGGCTTGTACACACTATAAGGGTGGGCATAATGCCTTTACCCCAACAGAAAGGAGGACGCACAGAGTTGTGAAGGTAGATCTCAAAACTAATAATTTGGATATGATGGAAGTTGTTGAACCCATCTTCATAGAGTACCCAAGGGCGTTTGTATGCTAGGTCAGCCCATGTCGGCCACCTTATGCATCTTCAAGACCCATTTGAGGTCACTTGGGTGCCCATTTGGGCCCAGCAACTTGAGGACAGTGTGGCTTGAGAAGATCTCCCTCTACCCTCAGTGTGGTTGGATATGGGTATATCATCTTGCACTTGCATAAAGCCTATTTGGCATGGTGCTAAACCTACCTAAGCCGTCTCTTATCCATCTGGCCTCACCTTGGACCCTAGTGTCCAAACCGGGCTCTGTGGGGTGTTCATGCTACTGTACTAGAGTTTGGATGTTGGGATTTATAGTCTCGTAAGTGTGTATTCGTCTCTCTGTGTGTACCCATCGTGTACGTGTACCCACTTGTGTTTGTGTGCGAACAGTCCCAAAAAGCGTTATTGTTCTTGTATGTGTGTGTGAACACTCACTTATGTGTCTAGGTGAGTAAGTGTGTGTGAACCCACTCTTAGAGTGGTTAGAATAAATATCTTGATATTATACTTACTCGACATAAGCAATGATGTCATTTAGATGAGCCTCTAAGGCTATAAAAGCATTATACTTGGTGAAGCTTATTACAATCAATCAATCAAATCATTGAGTTGTGCATTCTCTTTCTCTCTGTTCACCTGTACAACCATTGCATGGCTTGAAGGTTCATCATTTCTCTCCATCTCCATGGCTGAGCAGGTCCACACCAATAGCAGCAGCTAACACGTAACCCTAACTTGATCCTGCCAACTTGGTATCAGAGCAACGAGGGGTAGGGTAACCTGCACGCTGCCAATCTGTGTGACCCACGCTTCTGCCCATCAACAAGCTGTTGTCCAGCTCCTTCAGCTCGTGACCAGCAGCCCTGCTACGCCTCTGCAATTAGCTGCTGCTGCACGGTGGCTACTCCAGCACAATTGCCTTCTCCGTGCCTACCTCGTGCCTTATGCTCCTATGTCGTGAGGTCAGCCATGTCGGCGTAAAGGCTTGTAAGCTTTTTAAAGGCTTAAAAGCCTTAAGTCTAAGGTTTACCAAAAGCCTTAATAATAGGCTTTCAAAAGCCTCTCGAGCATCCAAAGTTTCCGCCTCTGCCAGCACCGCTTATAGAGTGCCATCGCCATCAGCGAACTGCCCGTCATTCCACCACCGGCTCGCCACCAGCATCAGGTCACATTCTACTAGTCGCGCTGCCCTACTGTGCGCAGAGTTGCTACTCCACGTGCGTCACCTCTCCTATCTGTTCCCGCTCCTCGTACCTACTGCCCATCACCTTCAACGTCAACTCGTGTCCAATGCCTTATATCTACTGCCCAGCCAGCTGCGCAACAGATCTCTATGCCATCAGCCTGTGACATGTAGCAATCACGGTTGGCATCTGACACATCAGCTGCAGATTTACATTAGCATTTGAATTTGGTCATTTTTCGCATTAATGGTAATTCTCTGATTAAAGCTCCAATATCTTCAAAAATTTAGGGCTTTCCTGAAATTTCAGCAGTCAGCCCAAAATTTAAGCCCCTACAACACTAGATCATGCTTTCAAAATTAGGGCAAAAATTGCCTAACTGAAGCGTCTACAAATTCAGAAATTTGAGGCTTTCAAATTGAAGCCTCCTTCGACACATTGAAGACATTCTGTGTTCTCTGCCCTAGTCCCATACCTGAAATGATTGGCCAAGCATCAATTGCGTGGTGACGTCGTCGTAAACGGCATCTTCATCGACACTTAACCAACTTCAGAAGTTTTTTTAACTTCCATTCCTTGTGTTTACGTGTGAGTGTCATGGGTCCTCTGCCTGGGTCGCCCCTGAAAAAGATTTGTAGTAAGTGTACGTCATGTATGTCAATTTTTATGTGTTTGTACTGCCTTGTGTTATAAAAGGCTCCTGTACTTCAGTTTATCCCTGTTTTGTGTCGGAGGATAGCTTAGGATGGGTGACGTATATCAAGTGTGGTCAAGCCCCTCATCAGGCCTGGCATGAGAGTCTAGGTGTTGGCCATTGTGATCTTTGTGTAGTTGTGGGTCCAAATTGGCATAGATATGAAGGTTAATCCCTATAACACCACCTTGACTCCGAAGGGGGGTTTGTTGGGATTCAGAGTCTTGTGTGTGTGTGTACACTGTGAACAGCCCTTAAAAGGGTTATTGTTCTTGTATGTGTGTGTGAACACTCACTTATGTGTGTAGGTGAGGAAGTGTGTGTGAACCCACTCTTAGAGTGGTTAGAATTAATAGCTAGATATTATACTTGTTTGACATAAGCAGTGATGCCATTCAGATGAGCCTCTAAGACTATAAAAGCATCGTACTTGGTGAAGCTTATTACAATCAATCAATCAAATCATTGAGTCGTGCATTCTCTTTCTCTCTCTTCACCTGTGCAACCATTGCCATGGCTTGAAGGTTAATCAGTTCTCTCCATCTCCATCGTTGAGTAGCTCCACCAATAGCAGCCAATGTTCGGATTAACTTGTCTTTAATCATAGGCTTGATTGGTGGGCTCTAGTGGTACAGGCTGCTAAGGCTTGAGCAATGGTAAGCTTGATGTTGTTCTAGAGGGTAGCTTTGTGTGGGTCATGAGCTCTCTCCTCAATGGTCTTGTATGTCATTGTGTATGTTTCTCGTAGTTGAGTATGGTTGGGAGTTGAGTCCAGGTACACTCAAGCTAGGGTCCAGCCACCAAGAGCTAAATAAGTTAGTGTATGTTTCTCATAGTTGAGCATGGTCAGGAGTTGAGTGCAAGGTACACTCAAGCTAGGGTCCAGCCACCAAGAGCTAAATAAGTGCAGGATTCCCTGTGAAAGAAACATTGTGGATGAAGTGGATTTTTGGTGACTCCAAGCAATGCAGGAAAAAATGCTGGAGTTGTAGGGTGACAATTACAGTTGTGTGGCCAGTGTGCAGAAGTGTGGTTTATGCTCACCCAAACCACATTGAGGTTCGCTATCAGTTCAGGTGTCATGAGCTACGTGTAGATATGTTGGCATGTGCCATGTGGTACGCTAGGACAAATTGCGTATCTACATCAAGGTTTATTGGAGTAGATAAACTCTAGGGTAAAAGGGCTGCATTAAGGGTGCAATCTCTTCGTGCCTTTGAGCTCACCAGTCTCCCATTGGCCTCCCACCTTTTTATAGCTCATGTTATGGCCCTCTGATCCCTAGCATTTCTAGCCGTTGGTCAGTGAGAAATGCATCTGTGATATGGTTATTTTTACCACCCAATTTAGAGGTGGGGCAAAGAAGCTTATTCTCAAGGGCTGGGAGGTTCTTTGGCTGCAAGACCCTCAGGTTTTTCACAGACTACCTCCTGTGTCTGTGAAAAGGGGAGATCTCGCTGGCCCCCGCCCCCATGGGAGGGGGGGTTCTCCCATCCATATGATGGGCAGGGGATTTGTCTAAAAGACGGTCAGTTCTATTCAAAGAGTCTCGAGCACACGAATTAGCAGTGTAAGCTGTGTTCTTTATTGCTGTTAGGACCTTGGTATGTAAATGTAAATGGCTGTCTTGTCAAATTTTTCATTCTTGCCCTTTGGTTTCTCTTCCCCGCAGGCTTTAATTTTTTCTTTTGGTCTTCTAGAGAAGCTCGTTTATGGTTGCATGCTTCTTGTTTTTGCAGCTTCTAGAAGGGCTCCAGACTGCACCCAAGCTTGGGAAAAGTAGCTCATTACATGATAAAGGAAGCAGACCAGTTTCAAAAGGCTCCACCTTAACTCTAAAAGGCCCTCCATCTCCACAAAAGCAGTAGGTCACTTCATGGATTTTCATGTGCTATGCTTTGGATGGTTCAAAATCTTTTTTGATTCCTGCATCGTAACTGTGTTTCTGCTCTGCTTTACAGAGTTTTGAGGCCTTAACGACCCTTTGTTCAAAACCTGTATTTGGTTGTGATTGGTGTCTTTCCATCAAATAAAAGGTGCATGCTAAGAAATCATGAAGGGTGCCCAAGGGTATGATAAGTGCTTTTTTCATCAACCAAAAGGGTGTGCTAAGAGAGCATGAAGGGCAGCCAAGTGTGCGATTGGTTTAAATCATCAACAAAAGGGTGTGCAAAGAAAGCATGAAGGGCACCCAAGGAGAGGATGCGGAGCTGCTAAAGCATGCTGGGAAGATTGTGACCGGGGAGAAAGGGTTCACAGGTCGTAAACCCTGTGAGTAAGACTGTACAGAAGTGATTGCAATGTCCCCTATTCATCTGTGGTTTTATGTAAATACAAAGCAAAAATTTCATCATTCTCAATGATAATTAGTGATGGATATGTGGTTATGTTACATGCGTTGTCCTGCATGAAGTTGGACGCTTTCAGACAGGGAGGACATGAGATGGGAGCTACAAGAGGTGCAAGTCTGTTGGGGAGCTTCTGTGTTGGGGGTTCTTAACGCAGAAGGATGTGGTTGTAATGAACTGGTAATTATCATGATAATCCTGGTTGTTTATTTACTAAAATCTTGGATTTGTTGATGAATTGAGTCTATTAGCTTCTCTTGAATATACACTGAGGTTGAGATGTATGGGCTCTTGATGATATTGGTGCGGTTGGTGTTTTGATGTAACATCTGCCTCAAAGAAACCAATTATCTTTTGAGGTGAGTGACCAGACTTCCACATTTGTTCAAACGTACTGTTTTGCATATAATTTTAAATGTGTTAAGGAGTTTTTATTGCATGACTTGAGTAATGCACGTGTTTGGCAAAGCGATGCTCCCGTAAGTTTGAACAGCTTTGTGATAGATATTATACTCAAATGTCTGGGAAATTGACTTGGGAGTTCTACGTTCTTGTAATGATAATATTTGTATTATGTGCACTCTTGGTCTAGTGGGTGGAAATGTCACTGGATCATGCTCTAACATGGTATTACAAAGCTTTGCAAGCAGAATTGCATGTGCTCGCATGTTGTATGTGCATGTGTATCACCATATGCTTTCGAAGCATCCTTTTATTCTTTGTTTTTCATCAGTGTTCTGATGTAACTGTATGTATTTTTGCAATGCGTGTTTTGGAAGATTAGTGTTATGGCAAAATATTGCTCTGAATAGTAGCATACATGCCATGTGATTGTTTCAATTGGCGAATTCACTCACTTGTGTTGAAAATCCTAATATGGGATTGATCATGGTGTTATGCAACATAGATTAAGCATAAACCATGGTGGGTTGAACCACACCAAGAACTCCATGGCTAGAGAGAGAGAGAGAGAGAGAGTAGCACACTTAACAATACTGTTATGAACCATACAAATGTGGCTTCTAATATAGATGGGCATTGGCCCAACTTTACATGTGGCACTCATCTCCACGTGAGTTGCCACCACACACACCAGAATATCATGCACCTTTGATGCACCTTTGATGTGCATTTCCACACATACACCGAGCTTGCATCTCTCAACACCCGCTCTTAAGCGAAGTGCTCTCATACCACATGGGTGAATAAAAATCTTCGTTTTGAGCTCAAAGGCTCGGGTACGGTTACCCTCATAAGCTAGGTGAAAAAATACAAAACCTTTTGGCCAAAGCTGGGCATTGGACCCAATGTGAGAAGAGATCCATCCACGGCTTAGTATTCGTGAAGTTGATCTTTGCCCAATTTTTCAGGGCGATACAAGCTTGTTTGTGTGAACAAGTCCTTTATGGATACATAAAACAAATGTTCTTGTAAACAAGTTCTTGTGTGAGAGAGATCCAAAAATTACAACAATGCATTAAAAAGCATATGATGAAGGTCTTAATATGAAGTGTGTGTGAATCAACCCTTACAATGAATAAGGGTGAAGTTGACAATTTTGAGCTTTAAAATTTAAAGTTTTTTCAATTATTAATTTTCTCTCTGCAATGCATTGCTGGTAGGGCGTTTAAGTCGCAACTTGCATCGTTTTTTTTGCTACATGCCAAAGACGACCTGCATGATGGGGCCACAGTCACAAGGTCATCTTCTTCCTTGTGTGTCCTCAGCTTGCAAGTTCGACCTTACTAGGGTTGTCTTCTTCATGATTGTGTACTCCTGTAGCTTCTATGGCGTTCTAATTATCATGGCCAAACTTCCACACCTAGCATCTGATTGTAATTTGCCATGGCCTTTCACATGATTATTTTTGCCTCTGATTGATGCAAGCGCATCTGAACACTGCTCTAATTGCTCATTGCCAAAGCATCAAACTACTTGCCTTGTCCCAATTCTCTCTTCTATATCATCTACCCATTACCATAACCTCTGTCCACCAGTTCCAGTAGCTTGCACTGCCTGCGTGCTTTTTCTATGTTATGAGCTTTCTATTGCTCCCGACTCTTGCTGCCTTTTGCCTTCATCTCCTTTGATGCCTCTATTGTGAAGCTTTTCTAATCAGAAGCCCTTGCTGTGCTTTCTTGCTAATACAAGCTTCTTGTCTGCTCTTCTTGCTTAGTATACGGGCTACTTTTACTGCTTAGTATACGGGCTACTTTTACTACAAGCTTGGGCTGTCTTACAATGGTGATCGTCTGCCACCCTCTTGTTCGCTTTCTACTCTGTCCTCTTGTTTGCTTTCTACTCTGCCATTGCCTTTGTAATGACTAGCTTTGGTTAATCTTTTCCATAGCTGCCTTGCCACCTCTCCAAACTTGCCATCTTGCAAGTATTCTCACGTCACCTCCTTGTGCTTTCTCCTCGGATCCCATGGCAACCTAGGACCCCCATAATATGTTGCTAGGCTTGAGCTTTGTTGAAGCTCCTTCTCTTGCAGCTTCAATTGCCTTGACAAAACCTCCCCATGAGGTTCTTGTAGCCACCACTTTGGCTACCATGAGCTCCATAATGAGCTTCAAACATGCATGCTCAGTCTTTGCATGCATCTTCAAGGTTGCTCTCATAGGTTTCTATTTTGAAACCATAGGTGCAATTAAGCATGAAAGCTATCGTTGGCTTCCAGACAGCTCGCTCATCTTCCATGAGCAACTCAACAACACTACCCTCTTTTCGGTGTGCTAAAGATAGGTTGTATTCCTTAGCCCTCAACTTATCCCTTACTTGGACAAGCTTGCATCTCCACATGCTCTTTGCCAACTTGCTAGAGCCATGGGATTCACTCATCTCATAAATCAGCAACCTTACTTTACATTGAGCATTCACTCATGCTCAAACCCAAAACTTTGAGGCCAAACTATAAAACCAATTTCCTTGGTGGCTTTCTTGTTGACGATGTAGACTCGAAAGGCCTTTATACTACCGAAATCTTCATTTTCAGCTTTGTAGGCAGCTTCATGATCTCCAAATGCAAGATTCTCTTCTGGTAACTCCATTGGCAGCTTGATACTCTCTCAAATGATCTGAATAGTTCACCAAGAACATAATCTCTCTCACAATGCAATCATAATGATAATGAGTATGCTTAAATTTTCTCATAAGAAAATGTTGAAAATATAAAACATATGCTTAATCAAATGAACTCTCTAAAAACTACCATACATAGATGTCCACCATAATCAAGAGCCCATCCTAGCTCTGATACCATGTTGAAAATCCTAATATAGGATTGATCATGGTGTTGTGCAACATAGATTAAGCATAAACTATGGTGGGTTGAACCATACCAAGAACTCCATGGCTAGAGAGAGAAATGAAAATGAAATGATATATTAACGTCTTTAGAAGGCCAAAATGACCTATGAGACCAAAAAGGTTACAACAATAGGTGGATCTGAACCATGCAAATGTGGCTTCTAATATAGATAGCCATTGACCTAACTTTACATGTGGTAGTCTCCTCTCCATGTGAGTTGCCACCACACACACCACGTACTATTATGCACCTTTGATGTGCATTACACCACACACATACACCGAACTTACATCTCTCAACATCCAGGTTGGGCCAATTGAGCCAACTTGATCAATAACTAAATCATGGTCAGTGGTCAAGTAGTTTTCAAGAATCCACATCCCCATCCCCATCCCCATATCCGTTCCCATGCCCTTACCCAAGCGTGTGCCTTGCCTTTACACTTTCCCATTTCTATGGCCATTTTCAAGCCCTGCATATGCACGTGCCAGCTCCAAAATCCCTCAATTAGTTGGGCCATGGTAGTAAGATAACTAAATTTGCATGTGTATTGGTTCAGTGTTATGGATGTAGGTTAGACTTACAAAGTTGTAATATTGGGTTGTAATATTAGTAATGGTCCCTTTTCATGTCCAAGACTAATGGGGCTTCTAGAGGAGACCATCACGGGCTCTTTATAGGAGAGACTAAAATATGATTCTAGCAAGGAACTTTTCATCCTTCAGTGTGGGCATGTGTTCACTATTGAAGTCAATTTCTTTTAGTGGTTTTGCTTTGGTCTTCTACCATCCAAGTGCAGTTTCATTGCAAAGATCTTTGTGATGCACACCATAACCAACTCTGCAGAGTACAGCAATGAGCTATGAACATTGATGGCCTGTGTGCTTATGTGGAACTATTGCGTTGTCTTGTAACAAAACACTATCATCAACTCTTACCACACATGATATACCAAAGATTGCCAATTCTCTACAGGCATGAAAATGGAGAGCTTTTGTCCCACTCTCCTTTGCACATCAATGGAATTGATTCAACACACAACTGTTCTCTTAAAATTAATTTGATGGCGCCTTCAATTTGCATAATTTCGTTGAAAAACCATACAAGGAGTACTAACAGTAGGTTATACTATCAAAATTCGAGACTTCACACTTCATGATGTCAACCTTGAAGCTTCTCTTGTCTTGACTAACCTTAGACAATCTGCTTCTACACAAATGACTATCAAGCAAGATGGGTTGGAAAGTTTAAGGTGCCATCAGGTTGCTACAATGGAGGTGGACCCTGAGCTAGATATCAAGATGCTATCAGTGCAAGCGTTTTCAAGAAAGTAACAAAAAAAGGTATGGTTATTAATGGTCCTCTATGATTTAAGCACCTTCCTTAACAAAGCACCAAAAGGATATCGGATCTTACAAACTTAGGACTTCAAATGCCTAGCATTTTGAGGAGTTTTTAAGGCTAAAGTCTGAAGAATTTCACTTTTTCTTGTTTCAAGTGCTTAAGCAAAAACAGGTGCTTGGCTTTCAATTATTTGTGTGAAGAGATGGATGGCAAAAATAGTGTCCAAAAACCCATGAGGTTGCATTCAATGCCATTGGGTTAAGAATGATGAAATTGACCATCATTCTCTTTTGCTCATTAGAAGCTTAAATGCTTCACAATTATTTTCTAAGGATTGAACTTAAACAACTCCTTATTTTAGGCAATTGTTTACCAATGCTTGTGCTTTCATACCTCTCCATCACGTCCTCACATTGTTGCACTCAATTATATCGGTGTGTATTTCCCTCCATATTTTGCCAACACTCTACCTTGTCTTGGCTTCTCCTTTTTTATGTCATGGATGAATTTACACCTCCTCCTCAACATTGTAGCTAGCCTAGCTAGTTAATTAGGCAATTTCTTGTTTTGAATGCTAAATTTAGCTCCACGTTCTTGGGCTTTATTTTATCATTTAAGCTATGTTCTCTCCACCGCTTCTTAAAGGTGTGACGAGCTTCAAGCACACCTCACATTGGTTGGCTTGGTGTAAATTCCATCACATCACAACCCTATTATTTTCATCATAAGCCTATTGCTTCCAACTTTATTACTCATTAAAGGTTGCGTTCAAACAAACGCGCAATTGCCCTTTTTGTTTGATTCGAACCTACGTCCTTAGACGAGGGACACGGGAGAGTGAGCTAGCCGAGATGGTCTTGTTGCCGTTGGGCAACAAGTTTCGGGGTGATTGGCTACACCTCTCATCTCTTAAGGCTATTCAAGGGCCCTTTTTACTCAAAATAATGACAAGATGAAGGGTCCCATCCTTGTTCAAAAAGGTTTTTTTTTTTTCTTGGGGGTAGTGGTGGTGGTGGATGTGGTGGTGTGTGGGTGGGGGGGTTTTGTGTGTGTGTGTGTGTGAGAGAGAGAGAGAGAGAGAGAGAGAGAGAGAGAGAGAGAGAGATGGGGTTGCATTGGTGGTAGAACCCAACAAGCATTATTGCGCCAATTGGCTACTATAGTTTTTTTGAAAGAGCTGCAATATAATTAACACCGTAGATAGAGAGAGATATGAAAGTAAGGGCAAAGAATGAGAGAGAGAGAGAGAGAGAGAGAGAGAGAGAGAGAGAGAGAGAGAGAGAATAGGAGAGAAATAGAGAAAGAGAGAACGGAGAGAGTGAGAGAAGAAGAGAGAGGGGAGGAAAGAGAGAGAAAGCTAGAGAGAGAGAGAGAGAGAGAGAGAGAGAGAGAGAGAGAGCCATACTATCTCTTTCCATCAAAAAATTTCATGGCCAATTGGCGTGATATATATATACATATATATATATATATATATATATATATATATATATATATATATATGTATATGTATATATATATAGATATATATATACATATATATATATATACATATATATATATATATATACATATATACATATACATACATATACATACATACATACATACATACATACATACATATATATATATATATATATATATATATATATATATATATATATATAGATACATACATACATACATACATACATACATACATACATACATACATATATATATATATATATATATATATATATATATATATAGAGAGAGAGAGAGAGAGAGAGAGAGAGAGAGAGAGAATATATATATTATTATTTTTATAGACCTAACTCCACATAAGACAAAAACTTGTGTTGAACATTATGTCCCATGGATATCACAAAAGAACTTGAGAAAACGTGTGTCAAATTTGATAGACACAGAAAAACAAAGAGAGAGAAAGAGAAAGAGGTAGAGAGAGAGAGAGAGAGAGAGAGAGAGAGAGAGAGAGAGAGAGAGAGAGAGAGAGAGCTGTGCCTGAGCAGCAGACACAGATTAGGATTGAAAAGGAATAGCTGATGATGAGGATTGAAGGAAAAGCTGCAGAGCTTCCAAGTGCAAAGAATGGTTGAAAAATACGAAAAAGAGAAAACAAAGACTTAGTAGTTGTTAAACTATGTAACTAAAAAAATAAAGTACTATATTAAAAAGTGGTCCAATTTTCAAGGTCCACGTGGACACCAATCATTAGCCGCATTTAATGAAAAATCCTATTAGAACTTGCATTTCCACATGTGATGACTTAATTAGTCAAAGGGTACACTTTTTAAACGGTTTGTTATTTTTTTTGTAAAAGTGAATTTAAGGAGAGAGAGAGAGAGAGAGAGAGAGAGAGAGAGAGAGAGAGAGAGAGAGAGAGAGAGAAATGAAATAAAATGAAATGAAATATTAACGTCTCTAATGGCCTATGAGACCAAAAATAAGAGTACATCTAAAGTTGGTGTCTCATCAAAGAGAACAACCAAATGAAACTGAAAAGTACAATAAACTAACTATCTTGCAGTTATAAGAACTGTAAGTAAGACTCCTAGATGATATTGAGTAGAAAATACTAGAAAATGTATATCAAGTAGATCCATGTATGCTGATTAGTTGAAGTGCTACCCTCTCCTTAGATCAAATATCTTTGTCATGTGACTGTCTAGAATCGTAGAAGCGAGGTAGGCGCCTCCGATGTGCCGAGCAATAATTGCTTTGATCTGGTGATGGTGAGGATTTCGTGGTCAGGATCCTGGTGGGCGTGGCCGACAAGCACAACATAAGACAACTACTCTATCAGTGGTGACTCCCTGGGAGCGTGGCTGGTGCCTTGATGGTCCGATGGAGGAGGTATCAGGAGGTGTGTGGACTGGGCTGCTAGTGTTGGTTGTGCTGAAGAAATCTGCCAAGATCCTCTATTTAGGTATATCATTTCTTGGTCACCTGTCTGCCAAGAGGGTCTCTTTGTGTCTCCTAAACTCAAGTAGGAACAATCCTAGGCATTTGTGATCCTCAAACTCCATGACCCTGCGTAATGGCCCAAAACCCTCTCAAAAGAGGCAGTGATATCTCCCTCGGATCTCATAATAGATTGTACATCGGCAAATGTAGTGCTCCTCTATCTCTGCCTCCTTGTAGCATAGCTGACAAATGTGGTCATCTGAGATCTGATGCACATATCGCCATGTCTCAATGTGCAGCTGGTGTGATGAGGTCCGGATCTGTCCAATGGCACAATGTATCCCATGTGATAGGTGTACATCCATGTATGTTGGGTGGGTGATAAAATCATTTGGTGAGAAGTGCAAAAAATGGCTCTTTTAATGAGCCATTTTCATGCCTAAGGGCTCAAGGGGACTAGTCCATGTCCTCTCTATGTCCACTTTGATGATATCTATCCTAATCACACGGTTTTGCTCTGAGCGGGTGAGATCCAAAAATGGACAATCCAGCGGTACTGAAAGGGTGGGAGTGTCTCTATCCACAAACCATGTAGGTCAAGCCATAATCTCATCCAAGCATACCAGCAATGAGTATCTCCATCCTCTACCAACTGTATAGATGAGGTTAATGCCAATCTAGAGTACCTCTACTGAGGGAGCTCCCATAGCCACTGTAAAAAGGTAACTGCCTAGAATAGGGCCTCGGTCACTATTGGTGTGGCACCCAGCTTAGCCCCAGCTTAGCCCGAACAATCTCATGTGGTACCAATGATTTGCTCTGAATCATGCGGGCAATCATCAGAATCAATGGTCTCTCCATATGCCTCCATCCCTCTCTAAGATCTATGATGTATGCTGGGCCCCCAAATTGGAGCTCCGTACAGGAGGGCCGGTGTGTGACAAGTGTATCAAATAGCCACAATTTGGTGTGCGGCTCTTGAAACTGTATGTGTGCACACTACCTCTCACGTTCCCCCAAGACTGCATGCCCTTGAGCTAATCTAGCTATTGCTGCCTCCTTCAAGGAGAAACATAGTCCTATGAAAGTAACTCCCAAATAGACATATGACCTGACGTACTCAACCTGCTTCCCTCAAAAAGTGAACTGAGGCTCAAATCTTGTCACCCATGCCTATGTGTTGCCTCCTTCAGGGAGAAATGCAGTCCTATGAAAGTAACTCCCAAATAGACATATGACCCGATGTACTCAACCATCTCCCCTCAGAAAGTGAACTGAGGCTCTGATCTTCTCACCCATTCCTATGTGGTGTTAAACACCATAACCTTGGTTTTCCCAAGGTTCACTGTCAGATCTCTATCCACACAGAATGCATGTAATGCATCCAGATGTCTCTGTAATCCCTCCAGAGAGTGTGAGTTCGAACAATATCATCAACATATAACAAGATGGGTATCAACACCCCTACCAGGCATGCCCTTGGGCCTCCCAATCTGTCTACATAATCAAAGACCACATCAATGTACAGTCCAAAGAGGGTGGGTGATAGCAGGCATCCCTGCTTCACCCCTATTGTGCTGGTCACCATATGGGATAGTCCACCTGGACCTCGGACTCTGCTTGTCAACGGACTCATACGAAGCATATATCCCCCATTGCATATCCTCAAGTGACTCAATGTCATGCAATTTCTGCATAAGCCTGGCACGTGGTATGGTATCGAAGGCTTTGTGGAAGTCCACAAAGCAGCAACATATCCAGAAGCCTTGGGCAAAGTTTGGAACTGCTCCATTTGTGCATAAGCCTGGCACGTGGTATGGTATCGAAGGCTTTGTGGAAGTCCACAAAGTAGCAGCATATCCAGAAGCCTTGGGCAAAGTTTGGAACTGCTCCATTTGTTCAACAGATGCCCTTTGAGTAAGCCTTGTGTGATCAAAAATTGCCACCTCTTGCCCAACGGCGGAGGGTTTCCAATGTGTTGCGCTGGGAGGAGGCAGGGAAGAGGGGTTGGCTTCCAAGAAGTGAGGAGGGAATGGAGAGGAGCCCAAGGGTGGTGGTGTCTCGTACAAGATTTTTTGGTCAAAGAATGCTTTGCATTGTGCCTCCTCCTCAGTGGCCTTGCGGTGGTGAGCTTAAGCGTCTTGTGCCTCGGTATCTAGGCCAGGGCTAGAGTAGGGGGGGTTTCTCCTGTGGGGTTGAGGGTTGGGGTGATGGCGCTTGGGGGGTGGAGAGGTGGGAAAGGAGCAAGGGGGAGGGAGAGAGGTCAGAACGGTGCTGGGACCCTCTAGCTTGATGGCTCCGGGGAGTTTATCCCATCCTACAGTTCATGATATGGCGCTTTTTTGAGTAGTGATACAGCTGTGAGCTTTCCCTGTGGGTTTGCACACATACAAAGTGCAGCTCCTTGTGGAGGTACTGTGCCCAAACAGGTGCACCTTAGTTGATTCTAACAAGTGTAGACATGCTGCGATTTAAATGATTGGTCCATTTGGTGGTGAGGAGAAATGACAGGGCCCTTGCCGGCATGATGAGCTCCTCCTTGGTGATGTTGGACCACTCCTAACGAGAATGTGGGGGAGAGAATGATCTTGAGTTCCTTGCAAGAAACACACACACACACACACACACACACACATAAGAGAAAGATTGATGGCTGAATTTTCTTCTATCTTCTTCTCTTCTCTACAACTATATAACTAAAAGATAAGAGTACATACATAAAGGGAAAGTACTCTCCTACAACATACAAAGTGGTCGGTCTACATGAGCTAGCTCTATAACTATGCCATAACTCTAGTACTCCAAAGTGGCTATCACATAGCATGTCATCCACTAGTGGCATATCAATCATAATTCCACCAATTGTGTGAGTGACATAAGTGCGGAAGCTATCACCCAAGCGAGTCATCAATGTCCGCGTAGCCCTAGTTGATCTCAATATCTCAACACTCCCCCTCGAGCTCAACTCCACACACTGCACTCCAAGTACGCTCCTAAACCTGTGGAGCTTCTCTGTGCCCAATGCCTTTGTGAAGATGTCAGCCACATGATCCTCTGTGTTGACATATACCAGATCTACATCACCTACTAGAATCTTCTCCCTCACAAAGTGATAATGCACCTCAATGTTCTTTGTTCTAGCATGGTATACTAGGTTACTAGCCATCTGTATGCTACTCATGTTGTCACAATAAATGACAATTGCCCTATCCATGGGCTTATCCACATCACCAAGTAGCTTTTGAAACCAAGCTACCTCACAAGCTACCATAGCAACACCCTTGTACTTTGCCTCTATACTCAACACAAGGCAACTATTGGGCTGCTTCTTACTACTCCGACTCATAGCAGCACTCCCAAATGAGAACATAAAACCACCGGTAGATCTCATGTCTACAACACTACCAGCCCAATCAGCATGTGTACCCATGTAGCTATATCTCTATACCAGTCTTATAGAAAAGTCCATAATCATCTATGGACTTTATGTACCTAAGAATCCATCTAGCCGGAACCAAGTGTGGCTTCCTAGGGGCCTGCATAAACTGACTCACAAGTCCAACATCATAACTCAAGTCTAACCTAGTAATGGTCATGTAGATCAAGCTTCCCACTATGCGCCTGTATATAGTGGGGTCCTCCAAAAGCTCACTTGTATTTGCGGAAAGCTTTGTGTTATGCTCTAATGGCACTGAAATAGGCTTCCAGCTTGTCATACCATACTTAGATAACATGTCCAAGCCATATTGCCTCTACAATAACAAAATTACATAAGATGATCTCACCACCTCTATGCCCAAAAAATATTGTAGTTCACCCAAATCCATCTCAAACTTTTGCTTCAAAAGCCTCCTAACATCATGTATTTCAACAACAAATATCACCAGTGATAATCAAGTCATCCACATAGATGACTAATAACATGATCCCTCTATTTATGTTTTTCACATAAAGTGAAAAATCTACATTGGGTATCTAAAATCCAATGGTAACAAGATACTCCTCGATCTTGTTTGACCATGATCTTGGAGCGTGCTTCAAGACATACAAGGATGTTTTTTTTCATTTGAGTTTGATTTCCTTTTGGGTATCCCTTGTAGATTTTGTCTCATTTTCTTCCTTAGTGCTCATGAGCCTTAGAGCTTTGGGGCTCTGAAGCCTTGAAAGGCTTGTTGAGAATGCAAGCTCATTGGTAGTAGCATTCGATGTGTGGACAATAGTCTAGTAGTGTGTGGACAATAGTGGTCGTGCCTAACTGGCCAAATGTGTGTTGACATTAGTACTAGGTTATGTTATGTATAAAGTTATCACTTGTCGAATGTGCTAATTTTTGGTGAAGGAGAATGAAGCTAGCTATGAAGCTACTTTACATTGTTTGAGATGGATTAATGAGAGTAATCAGGGTTTGTGTGTGTCTCCTCTGGGCTTATCTATTTTCTTTTCATGGTATCAAAGCAGCTTAGGTTTCTCTCACATTGAATGAAAACCCTAAACTAGAAGTGGTTGGAGATTAAAGCTGTGAAGGTCCCCATTGAAGCTGTCTCAGGGGGTGCACTAATAGAAAACCCTATGTATCATGTACGTTCAAGAGGTATTTAAAAAACTCCTTAACTAAAATTTTCTCCCCAATAAAATAACCCCTCTTTCCTTATGAACTAACAAAACTTTTTCTAAAGTTGAATTAAAAAGCCCCTCTTGTTAATGTAATCCTATTAATTTTTCTTAATGTATCTAATTAAAAAACCCCTCCTATACTGAACTCAGGTGGACACTAACATTTTTTAAGGTGAACCCCCCGAGGAAGCTGTAAAGCACCATTAGAGTGGAAAAATCAAAAGCAAATCATAGAGCTTATCCAAGAGGTCAATTAAGCAAACCCTTCCCTTGTGAATTGTAGGTATTTGGAAGCCAAAACATGCAAAGTTAAAGCTCTCCATCGAAGCTTGCAAGTGGAAATGTCTGCAAATGAAATGTGTTGATTTGCAAACATATGAGAAAAAATTACAGTTTTCTTGAACAATAATAACTTTCATTGTGCTACCTAGAAACTAAGTTTATTGATAGATAGAAAGCTTATTTTATGTAGATGTGTTTAGACTACTCAAACATTAGATTTGAAATCTTGTAACTCAAGTTATGAATGTAATAAGATAAGGTCGCAGATTTGGGATGCCTGTAACATTTAGTTGAAGTGTTGAGGTATGTCCCACAAGAATTTTACACACAAAGAGGTGCAAGAAGTAGGGGGAGATTGTCATCAGGTGGATGTGGTTGGTGCGATAGACCATCACAACAATAAGGGCTAATCTTTGCCAATTGGCTATTTTTTGGG